>NW_028281329.1:1507500-1860113 GCF_059751285.1 Brachycentrus maculatus
TTCGGTAAGTAAATTTTGTTTAATATGAGTATTATATGCTTAACATATTTTTAAGAAATACAAATAAGAAATTCAATAGAATATAAATCAATTTTACCCTCGCAGTCTCATCAGCCCAGCCCCCACGCTGTCCTTGCGAGGAGTTTGGAGCCATGGCGTCCTGAAGTTCAGCTCGGTACGTCAGCTCACTAAAATAAAAACAAACAAAAATGATTAGTTGCTTTAAATAAAATAATTCTAAAACAGGTGAGAAATATTTTTTAGAAAAATATATCGGTGTCTTGGTACATAATAAATAAAGCTTTTAAAAAACTACATACTTAAAACTTTATAAAAAAAAAATTTTTAGAGACCATTTCTTTTATCTCAAAAAATTCCAGAAGCCAATTAAAAACCTTCTTGACATAAACAACCAAAATAGGAGTTTATTTTTATTTTTAAATTTATTAATTTTATTAATATTACAAAAATACTCTATCTGCACATAAAAAAATCGGATTATTTCTTACTGCAGATACATTATTTTTGACAAAACCCAATACTCTATGTATGGTAAATAAAGCATGGTACGATGTTACAGAACGTTGTGGTAAAACAAAAATATTTAAAAAATCGGAAACAAACGGTCAAAATACAAGATACGATATATTGCATGTATCTTGTATTTTGTAGTTTTAAGTAAAGAAAGCAAGAAGGTTAAAATATGTTGCCTACATATATAACCTTCTTGAATATAAATTTCTTCCTTCTTCTATAAATACATTACCTACCTTAATTTCTAAGGTTCAATATATATAACATCATAATTTATGCAACGAAGTTCTGCTTGAAAAAACAACACTTTTTGCCTATTTGTTTTGAAGAAAACCCTTTACATTGTAAATACTGATGAAAAGCATGTGTGCTTTATGCATACTATCACTTATATTTAAGCAATTGAAAGGTTATCGACTGCTACTCTTCATTTGTATATAAAAGTGATTGAACAAGACAGTTATTTGTGTAATAATCATTTGAAAAAAATCTCATTACTTTATAGAGCAATACAAGCCATTATCATCAAGTAAATACATTGATTTGAAACGAATCAAAGAGTAATTGATAGAACTAACTTGTTATTGGCTACGTTTTATTAATGTTAGACTATTCGGTAAATTATCCACGCATGACCAAACTATTTCTAAATTGTAAATCGACTATGAACATTGGGAGTAGTTAAGAAGCAAAATCCTATCTACATATTCTATCATCACGCTCCTTTTCAACAATATGTACTACTAGAAATAATGGATAAAATTCACATTAAACTTTTAATTGACTGAAACATTATCTTGTAAAAGACAGTATAGTTTAATTGTTTAATTATAGTAAAAGTAAAATTAAAATACTTGATATATTTTCACACAATCATTTGGAAAAACATATTTATCACCCAGTTTACTGCATGTTTAATTTTAAAATAATAACGACACGGACATAATTATATATGTAATTAAAACACGTAATATTTTGACTTGGTTTCATATATATTCAATTCGGGATATGTTAAGCTTTCTCTTGTCGATGTTCAGTGTTCCTATTAAAAGTTATATATATTTTACAAGCTAACATCATCATTTGTCAAGCAAATTGCTGTCATAGATTTATATTATCCACTGACACTTCGTGATGGAATTGCATTTTTAATTTATTATTAGATTAAAACCAATATTTTTAGCTTTTCCACTTTTTTATTTGACCAGCGACCGGGTTTCGTCGTTACCGACATCATCAGACTGGTCTGATGATGTCGGTAACGACGAAACCCGGTCGCTGGTCAAATAAAAAAGTGGAAAAGCTAAAAATATTGGTTTTAATCTAATAATAAATTAAATTGCTGTCATTTTATAATATAAATGGTAAGACAGATGTAAACGCAATCAGATTCGTTTTTTTCAACAAAACTCAATGAATATTAATTTGGAAAAAATCTTAATATTCTTTATGCTTCATTAATATACTTCATTAAAAAACAGCAGGTTTATGGATGAATGTTATATCGTTATTATTTACAATTATCAGATTCTAGTGTGATTGAAAGACATAATTTTACTATATGAATATGTAAAAGCCACGTTACATGTACAAATAAAAAATACATTAAATATAAAAAAATAACGACATATATCGAAGACGCTTGATGTACCAGAGATATGATTTTGTACAGTTTTTTCGTAATTAAAAAAATTAATCGATAATCACTTTTTCAAAAAAGACCAATTTGTTATGTTTGATAAATGTACCGCCTGCCTGTAACACTTTTGTATGGTTTTATTTTCTGCAATTTATTAAATCCATCTAAAGTGCAATTAATCAGCCTTGATTAAGAAGCGGTTAGCTTCGAAACCGGTAGACATTATAATAAGGTTATAATAAAATATTAATAGTGATTTTAAAACAAAGTTACACTTTGATTGTATATTGTAATTAATAATAATAATAAAACCCTTATCCGCACCCCAATGGTGCATAGGGCACTGCGTCATATAAACGCAGTGTTATCTTGATGGTTTACACATGAAGGAAAGGTGATCAGCCTTCCGCTTCAGGTACCAGTCCAGGGTGATATTTAATAAATATGACAGTGAAAAAATCACTTATATTTATTTTACCCCCCTCGGGAATCGAACCCGGGACCTCCAGAACGGTAGCCGAGCGTGCTGACCATTACACTACGGAGGCGGACATTGTAATTAAGAAATTACTAATTCTTACTCTTATTCTTCACTCTTATTACTATTTTTTTTATTAAAATATTCCATCTGAAATATAGTTTCTACCGATTCAAAGGTGTTTATTATATTTTTATTGTTTTTTATTTATTATAAATACAAACTAATTTCTGCCAAATAAAGTTTAACTTAATTTAAGCAATCAGTCATGTATCAGTATCCTAATAATAATATTCTTACACTAGACAACAGATGCCATGTACGCTCGATGAAAAGTAATATTTAAAAAAAATACAGTTTGTTTTGTACGATTATTTTATGGATACACCAGATGAATAGTGGTATTACTACAAATTAAAAACTTTTTATGACTTTTAATAGCGAATTCATGCAGAATTAATCATATTTATAGTTATTTATTTTAGTTTTTATGACTCAGTCTATGGTATTACAGTAATTTTAAAATATTTATGTTTATAATTAAACTTTATGTAAATCCGCTCTTCATTTTTGCACGCTGAATAATGAATACCTTTTTTTGTCTGTATAAACCTTTGTGTTTTATTTACACATTTAAAACGTGAATATATTTTCAATTTGAAAGCATTATTGGTGATTTTTTTTAATTGAAAGAAAAAAATTATATTTTATAATTTTTAAAATTTTAATACATTTTTAACATAAACATCAGAGCCTCGTGTTTCAAAATAGGAAATAAATTATGCCAGAGAAAGGGTCGAATCTAGAGCCCTTGACTTTGTGATACCATCCACTATCCATTATATCTTTTGTATTGTTTTTAGGGATTAACATTATAGGTTTATTATTTACTATACACAATCACTATAATTTATAAGATATATAAACTGAATATGCTATATATCCTTGTACATAAGACAAGGAGAATTTGAAATAAGTAATAATAAATTAAAAAAAATTATGCGACCACAAACTTTGTTATATACTGGTTGACAGTACATTTCCCAGAATAATTACAGCTGAATTATGCGTTTTTTAATGTTGCCATGTAAAAATGTAGCGTTTAAGTACTTTTCTTAAATTGACCCATATTAATATAACATTTCGGATGTCGTGCAAAACGTTCAGTTAATTTGTGAATAAAGATTAATGTGTTTCAAAATATACATACCTAAATACATATAATACATTCTCGTTTTCGTAGAATACTGCTCGAATTTATACAATACTTTATTTATGCGTGAAATGATGACATTTAAGATCAATGCAAAACGTACTATTAAGATTATTTTACACAAAAAAACAAAAAAAAACTTTATGATCAAAAATGAAAATATTAAAAAAAATAACAATATATATTTGTATATATATATATATATATATATATATATATATATATATATATATATATATATATATATGTATATATATATCGTATAAATTAATTAAGTATTAGTATATATTGTTTAAATAGTGAGATAAGTTATGTTGTATGATAAAAGAAAAAAGAAAGTAAAAAATAGTGATAGATAATAAAAGAAATGAAGTGCACAAAATAAAAAGTGAATTAAAGAATCGCTTTGGTTTATAATTTACAGGAAAGAATTACGACCAGGAGGAAATATCCCAATGTATGGTATTTCCCAAGATTACTACCTTCGGCCAACATTTTTTTTCAAATATATAAAAAGAACTTAATTTCACGCTTCCTACAAAGGTAACAGACTCTCCATCTTTCTTTATACCATGGAAGAGTTCCCGCCAACTTGACTATACAGTTACGTGATTGGAGGCAAAAAATACCAACTAACCAACTGACAGCGGCCGGCGATCTGACCGCAGCGCGCGTGCTGCGAGATTTTCATACGAGTAGCCACGTTCGTTTTTCAAAAGGTGAATTATTATTGCCACTTTATGAACACGACTTTGCCGTCGATATCGAACAAGTTCACAGAATATTTTTCAAAGCTGGCAACTTAAATAAATTTTCGGATTAGGAACGTGAAATCTCAGCAGTTAATCTACTTTGTAGAGATGGTTCATTATGGAATGAAGATTAAAAAGCAATTAGCTTCCTTTTAAAATGTAATAGCTAAACGCCAATAGCACTCCCATTTCATGTAAATGCTACCGATTCTTTAAATTTATTTGTTAATTAACATTTTATATTACAACGAAAGAGAGACGAATGAATTAAAACACGGATATAACACAGATTTTTAGCGCAGCAATTTTTCATTGCTGGTACCGACTTTTTTGCTATTCTATATTTATATTTTTAAGCATTATCGATGATATTCAGAAAGGTGTGTTTAGATGGTTTGGGTATGAGAATAGAATGATTAAAGATAAAATAGTAAAACAAATTTATGTTTAAATGTATAAAACGAATGTGGTTGGTAAAAGAAGCAGAGGAAGACCGAGGAAAACTTGGCATGAAGTATTTCAAATACAACAAAGTGGAGAGGTCAGGACTCAGAATAATCGACAGGTATGCAAATATAAGAAGATGCATGAATGTGGAAGAGGCAATTGTTCGCAAAAATAGATTGGTGTGGCGTTCTATTTGCTCTTCCACCACACCTGGTAGCAAATGGTTATTAAGAGGTATGTATTATTTTGTTTGATGTGTCTCTGTGTTTTGGGTCTAGACGTACTCTGTATGTTACCATGAAGTGTGTTAGCTGTGATTTGTCTACTTTGCTGTGAGATGTTTTCTTGTGTCATATGAGAGTACATCTGAAATGCATTAGTAAGAATAGTTTTAGCATACTTAGAAGCATACTTCCATAATTTTAGTATATTTAGATAAACTTCTCAATTATATAAGTCATATTATATGAAGACATCCAATTTCCGTTCATTAATCATTTCGACTATAGTACATAAGTTTACATTGATAACAAAAAAAACCCTTTTGTAGTGAAACGTATAATACAAAAGTATTTGTGTACCTATGAAGAATATCATACGTAAAAATACAATACATGTATTGTTTAAAAATAGAAGAAATTTTCATTATAATTTCATTATTACCGGTTCTTCGTTTACAATTAAATTAAGAACCGGTAGAAATGAAATTCGGAATGATTTCGCCAAATGACAGTTGAGGAGTCAACGCCACAAATCACATGCTTTCTCGTTACGAGTAATTGAGCGACAGTTTCACCCGTCGGACACGCGACTTACCACAAGCGCGCTTACCACTCCGCATTACCCGGTGACGAGTCAACATATCCCAAAATCATTAAATCATTACCGCGAATCATGACAAATCACGCAAACCGTGACAGCCGTAGAAGTGATTACTCTGACCTTAAAAATCGAAATAATAACATCTTGTACCGGGCACTTAACGTTGGATAACAAAACAAAAATAAGAAATTATACGTGTGGTCTGAAGTGGGTATGTTTATAATTATTTTCATAGTTTTTTTGGCGAATTGAATTTTCTAGGTCACTTTTAAAACTATCAATTATGTACACGCAACATTTTTAAAATATGTTATAAATAAACAAATATTTTTTTACAACATTTTGTATGTATCTGGATTATCTCCAATTACATACTAATAAAAGGGTTTCGGCTCAATAAAAAGCTTCTTTTCATCTCACCAATAGATGTATATTATTTAGTGATTGTCTTTACACAGAGAGGGATACGTCTCGAAACTGATAAACAAATAAATTAATAAAGAGCAATACATTTACTGGTCATTGATTTAAAATGGCGGTTTTCTCAAATTTAATAACACATACGGATTTTTAATTGTTCTTTAATGATACAAAATGTAAGAAAATAGATTTGGAAAATGTCAAAAATAACTCCTATTTCCTAAAAAAATCTATATTTGAATATCTATTAATTTCATGTAACCGATGATTTTTACTAAAGCATACATAAATGTTTTTCATAAAAAAAAATGTTTCAGAATTTGAAATGTGCAAATTTGCCATCAGTTTGTTAATTGAATACATGTATCTATGTTTTTTATATTTGAGTTTCGTTAATATTTAAAAACATGATCCTTTTCTTATTGACAGTTCGTCACACAAAAATAACAGAATATGTTAACATGTTATGTTTACTAGTCAGTCAGTAATATCGCACTCATAAAAAATATAAAATAGTTCGTTCAGCTTCTTTAAAGTCCTTATTTAAATAGGGTACCCCGTAAGGATAATCAGAGAGTATACAAAACCACGAGATCGAGTTTTTCTAGAGAAGGATACAAAATTTTGATTTCAATTAGTAATGAATAGCAGAGTTTCGTATAGTAAATGTATTGCAAATGCATTACAATAAAACTAATTATAAAATTACAATGACAAACATCACTCGAGAATCTTCAGATAGCTATAATATAATAAAATAATAATTAACATCTTTTCAGTTGTAATGGCGAAATTAAATGGTTATTTTAAAACCTAATGAAACTTCTCCTTTCAGCGGTGAACATCAAAACGTTTCGGCAAGAAATCAATTTGATCGTTTTAATTGCGATTTTTTACATTAATGTTAATTTATATTTCGTTAAAATATATTAAATTAGCTGAGGATGATGCGTTTTTTCTGATATAATAACACATACATAGCAAAATCAAATTTAATGTTATATTGCTTTATTTAACATATAAGTATTTAAGTGATTCGTGACCATAATCTATTAAAAATTCAAATTTGTTATTTTTTAATTTGTTCAATCAATTGCATACAAAAATGAACAATCAAACTTCATTTGAGTAGTGTAGTTTCTCTTCTTGTTATTTCCGGCTCGAAGTCTAAATTTAGATGATCGAATAATTAAAATAAGAGTGATCATTACTTATTCGTTTAGTAAAATCTAGCATACAAATTTAGAAACGCCATACAATGGCTGCGTATAAGGGACTATTCATACGCCAAGGTGTCGGTTTCGCTTTCAGTGTATTTTTAATTTGGAGCATTTAAAATCAAATTAGAAAGCTTAGTTTACACGCAATCCTTCAAAACATTTGACATTGCGTGTATTTTTATAGTTATTATTCGTATGTTATAATTATGGCTTCTCATCGCAACATTTAACAAAATATATATTTTACTCATACCACAACGCTTAAACACTACTCGTATATTAACCGATAAGATTTAAAGAAAATTTAAATTGAAGTATTCCAAATAAGTATATTTAATAAAGATTTTGTGGTAACTTTAAATCATGTCCTAAAATAACCTTTTCACATGCAATACACATAGAAATACATACACTCATACACATACACAAGTATTTTTTAAAAAAAGTTTTTTTTTATCGTGAGACACTGTGAAAATATTTTTGAGTTTCCATAATTAATTCAATGTTATCCGGTCATGTTTGATGCATTATTTGATTGATAATGTCGCTTATTTAATCTAATCTTAAAACATCCGGTAGGTACTTTTTTATCAGGTTGAATAAATTATTATGGAAACCTGCTATTCGGCTGACTCTCTATAAGTATAAAGTATAACTTATTAAAAATTAAATTTGATTAAAAATACTCTCACGAACCTTTATCGGTAATTCAACAGGAAGATCAATCTTATTTTTTAATGAAGATTGATCATATTTTTTGTTGTGTAATTTGGAAACATCGAAAAAATATATATGCAAACATTAAAATTGCCTTTTAGACAATTTTAGATCCCTGCTCTTGTCCACTTTTCATTTACCCAAAAAAGTAAAAGGAAAATTTTCTGACTCACCAAATGCTGTTTATATATTTGAAAATATAATATTTTTGCCTTCATTACCACCCAAATTTAGTCATTTTAGAGTAATTTAATTTCCCTGATATCTGTCATCCAACATACGCTCTCTTCAATAGCTATTAATTTCATGTTACCTATAATCTAGGATATAATTTAAAATTGAGTTATTTTTATGAAAAAAAATATCATTTTTATGACTCTTAATTTAACTAGCCTCCAGAAACAAATTTTGACCAAATAGCGAGACTCCAGTATCTGAGTAATAAATAAACATAAATAATAAATAAAAGGACATCGGAATCAGTTATTTATTGCCTTATACGATATTATTTATCAACCAGCAGTTTGATCTCATGACTAAATCTATCTGATGACTAGCAAAACAAGATTATCACAATATGAGCTCAATTTTAATTGGATGAGAATAAATTATTTAAAAAAGAATGACATTGAATTAATAAGCGAGCTTGGTCTGTCACTACTTGTCAACATAAACATAAAACGGGTAAATTAAAATATAGCAACAACAACAGCTTAATGAGTAATTAAACATTTGTAACTCATTTTGTTTTATTTTACCTACTTGTTTAAGAGAATAAGGTTTCCGTTTGAGAAAATACTACCTTTTTTAAGAGCAAAGATTTGTAAGTTAAATTTTTTGTAATCTCCCTAATATAAGGTTATCAGTTTAAATAAAAAACAATGGGAATAAAAAAAGGCTACGAAAAATATATCACAATAAGGAAACTATTTTTTTTTTCTTAATTTATTTTTCCAATGGATTTTAATCAATCCCCCCTACACCCGTACCACAGTCAACTGTGTCTTCAACCATGAAACGGGATTCATCAGTATGTTAGTTAGTGTGTTCATACCCTTATTTAAAAAAAATACATAATTGTGATAATACGCAATAAAAATAATGGTGTATAACATTTTTTAAGAATTCTCAATAATACTAAGCATTTAGGTAGGTACTAGAGTCAACTTTAAAACTGAGAAAACGTGTTTATCGATGAAAAGGTTGCAATATTCTACCTTGACCTTTGCCCATTGTGATCTTATGAACTTTACGTACTCGCTGCATGCTTAATAGAAATTTACCTCATCCTCCTTCTGTACTCTAAAGCTCCATTTAAATAAAATGTTTCCAAAACCAGTATCGGTGAGATGGAAAGTGGAGATATGAACAGAATAACATTAAAAATAATTAGGCAAAATTATTATAATATTGGTATACAGTTGTCATTTTTTAATTGAACCGTTGCGAAATCACATAGGATTAAAGACAAATCATGTTTATCACATACTTAAAAAAAAAACAGTAATTTTTTTAATATCTAATATTTGATAAAATTTGCTTGGGCACCTGTATAGTGCAACAGATAATAAATTTTGCTACCGTCGAAAAGGTTCCTGCTACCATTCTCAGTTAGGTCATGAAAATAAATGTCTTTTTTACTGTTATGATATGTACCCACCATATTTTTTCCTGTGTAGATTTTTTGAGGTATTTAATTTGATTTTTTTTTGTCCACAACTCGAATCAATGAACAATATGATTCAACTCTGTCTTCATATTTTCTTTCAATAAGTGTGAATTTATGAATGACAAGATATGTACATATATACAGATGTACAAGTATATACATTTAGTCGTTCTCTCGATAAATTGCCGTATCTGCCTTTGCACAAATTTTATAGATAACTTTAACTAATATCAAAAGTATGCGATTACAAGCAGTCTATTTTAAAAGTACATTTTGTTTTTATTTTTTTATCAATAAAAAAATGTAAGGCTTAATTTTTTATCGAATACACATTTGAAAAAAAAAAATAGTATTATAATAACCACTCACCGAAATTTTTCTTCTCTCAATTTCCATCTCTTCGTAAGGACAACTACTTCACCAGCATGCAAAAAATACAACACGTTACCACCAAAGGACTCTTCGTACATAAATACAAAAAATGTTAATGACAGGCATTCTGAGGACTAACATACACAAAGGATTGTTGAACAACATCACGCAATCCTTGTGCTTGTTGGTCCTCAGTTCGACTAAAACGCATGTAAGTAGGTATGTTTATAGTGCTATGGTAGTGACGTGCAGTTTTGTTTGCATGCTGGTGTAGTGATTGTCCTGACGAAGAGACGGGTACATCTGAAAACCGGTAGTCCTTGGTGACTGGTTATATACTAACATTTCTAACATTTTTGTAAAAAATGTGAAAATGACTAACCGTAAAGTAAATGATTTTAATGGAATATCGATTTACTTATTATTTCGAATAAATATGAAAATTAGATAAATTCTCGATATCTCATAAATGGTAAACAAAACAGTTATCAAAATACAAAATAAGTATGTGTTGGCTTTAAGAAACCTACATAAAACTATTTCTAATTGAAATTCCAAAAAAAGTCATAAACGACAGTTAGTCACGAGAGTGACGATAAGTACTACATTTTGTATATATATGTTGAATCAGACAGTGTTTTCCATTGATAAAATGAAACCTGAAACTACAAAATTTAATTCATCAGGTTGTCAATCAGCTTGCGATCACTTGTAATGCACTTCGTTTGTAAAGTGGATGTTTGATCAAGTGCTGGGGTTAAAATGCACATTTGTATTCAAATATTAGGCACAACCTTTACCATCAATCTATGGTACAAAAGTAACTACTATACTACAAAAGTACACAACTGTGCAAACGAACAAAAAATGGCCCTTTGAAATATCTTACTATTTTTTTTAAATATATATCTACCCACTTGTAGACAGATTGTATTATACGATATAACTAGACCTACGCGACAATGCGTTGCTGTGGCTCAGTTTGGTTAAATGGAAATGAAAAAAATAAAATTGAAATATTTATAATATGTTCCATTTCCCAATAAGTAGGTACATGCAAAGAAATGAAATTATTAAAATTCTATGAAAAAGCGATGCAATCGAAAACATTGAAAATGGAGTCGATGGCAGCTGTCAAGAAGCACGTTTTTAGCTATGAGCAATGTCTAGTGTTGTTTTTATTTTAATTTTATATATTAGGTATTAACGTCCAACAGATGGCGTCGCCATTGCTATAAAAATTGTGGTTAAAAAAACATGTTTTGTTTGGAAAGATAATAAATATTTCCGAGGGAACATCATTATCGTCGATTTTGATGGAATCGTTTTAAAATAATAAATGAACTATGAATACCTTATCAAATGAAAATGAATTAATTTTGGTCTGCGTTTTTCGTAATGAAAAATCATACATCCGCTAATTCAAATTGTTGTTTTTTAAAATATAAATAAATAATTTAGCTCAACATACTAAATGACCTGCAATTGCAATTTTAAAACGGATATATTTGGCGGATTTTGAAAATCAACGTTTACCGTAAAAAAACAGAATATAAAATGAATTAACCTAGAATATAAATTGTATGATCATAATTTAAACTCAAGAAAAAAATGATTGATTGATTTGTTTAAATAAATTATGACCGCAAAATCGTTTTTATTTGGCAAACATAAAAAGCAAAAAGAAATTCAGGAAATTATAATATACCAAAGCGATAACTGTTATGCTTTCTTTTTGAGTTTAAAGACCGTATCATATTTTGTTCAAGGCTTTAATGATACAGATTATCAATTTGATTCAACACGAAACGGTGGAGATAATATGTAATTATTCATGAATCAGGTAATCATAACACTGAATTTCGCATGGGAATAAAATAACTATTCTGGACTCTTAATTAGTTACAACTAGAAGAATAAAATTTGTTGAAAATCATTATTACGTTAAAAACATAAAAAAATAATGTGAATTATTTTTTTATTTTACTTTCCCCCTCTTGATCCCCACCTTGTCGCGGTGAGGGGGCTTGCGTGCCTCAGTGATTCACCAGGCTATGGCGGTAGTCTAACTACCAGAAGGGTCTCCCATGCCAAGCAGGTTGGTGAAGAGAGGCCAGACAAAGCGGGAAACAAGGTTGAGCCAACCTGGTGAGGGGTCCTCGGACCTCAGGCCTCGGGAGCGCAGGGCCAATCACTCTGCCTCCCTAAACCCTTTGATTACGATAAGTCCACGAAATGCCTCGGACACCGGCTTCTCTGGCACCCCCCGACCCGGCTGTGGTATTAGGACTGCGCTCACTAAACGGCTCCTATCCAACAATTCATCTTTCCGGATTGGAACGTACAATGTGCGGACAATGCAGGTCCACGGTAAAGATATTCACGCGACTCGTATCATGGATGACTACAAGTTAGACATCCTAGGACTGAGCGAGTCGCGATGGAAAGGATCTGGAAAGAGGTTGTTGGATAGTCACATGTGTCTGCACTCCGGCCAAGAACGATATCACCGTCAAGGGGTGGCAATTCTCCTTTCAGAAAGAGCAGCAAAGTGCTTGCTTAGTTGGGAACCAATTTCTGAAAGGCTTATACGCGTCACCCTCCAAACGGCCGATAGTTCTGTCACTGTCCTTCAGTGCTACGCGCCTACCGAAATTGCAGATGTCCAAACAAAAGATGCCTTTTACGACTCTCTCCATGCGGTCATCGCCTCTCTCCCAAGAAGAACCCGCGTGGTAGTATTGGGAGATTTCAACGCGAGAGTCGGAACAGACCCATCACTTGCCCCAACGGTGATGGGAAGGCACGGCTATGGGCAAGCCAATGACAATGGAGAAAGACTGGTCGAGTTCGCTAGTATTAACGACCTTGTCATTGGCGGTACGCTATTTCCCCATAAGTCCATCCATAAGTACACCTGGACCTCCCCTGATGGACGAACAAGAGCGCAGATAGATCACGTCCTCTATGGACGTGCTAACCGGCGAGAGCTCCTCGATGTCAGGTCCTACAGAGGGGCCGACATTCATAGTGATCACGAGTTACTCGTCGGAAGAATCTGCCTGCAGCTCAAACGTCTGCCGAGATGTCCTCGGCGGAAGAGAATCAACTTAGACAAGTTGAAGAGTGCCGAAATAAGATTGAGATTCGAGGAAACGGTCGGACAACGTGCCCAGCAAGAAACCGATCCTCAGTCCATTTATGTTGACTCAATTGAGGCGCAGTGGGCTAGTCTCAAATCGGCTCTCAACTCTTCCGCCAATGAGGTTCTTGGCCCCAGGATAGGAGAAAGACCCCATTGGATGTCAGATGAGACTTGGGGAAAGATAGCTGAGCGCGCTCACTTAAAAGCACTGAGGGACAGTGAAAGTGACCCCTTCCAACTGGACACCCTCAGAGATGACTACAGGCGCCAAGATCGTATAGTCAAACGATCATGTAGACTCGATAAGCGCCGTCATCTCGATTCTCTTATTGTAACGGCGGAACATGCTGCCCAAGGAAATGACACGCGGAAATTATTCCAAATTACAAGAAAGATCTGCGGAAAGAATTCGATAACCCCTGGAGCTGTGAAAAACACATATGGAGTTATCGAATCTGACGCGGATCGTATAAAGGAAATATGGCGTGATCATTTCCACAGGGTCTTGAATCGCCCTCCTCCACCAATCATCCTCGATATTCCCTCGGAGGCTGCGTCAAGCATTCCGCGGGCGGTCGCCATACCTGATGGTCCACCGACACAGGCGGAAATTATAGCTGCCGTGTCGAAATTGAAAAATGGGACTGCCCCTGGTGTTGATGGTATCCACCCGGAATTCTTGAAATGCAGCGTTACTGGCATTATTGGCCCTTTACACCAATTAATGTCCAGTGTGTGGGAAGAAGAGCGATGCCCTAGAGACTGGGTAAATGGGGAGATTACCGTGTTACATAAGAAGGGTGATCCACTCAACTGTGACAACTACCGCGGCATTACGCTACTCAGCGTACCTGGGAAGGTGCTTGCCCACGTAATCTTGCAGAGAATCCGAGCCCCCATTATGCAGGTGCTCAGAGAAAACCAGGCAGGGTTTCTGCCTGGCAGGTCCTGTGCGGATCAAATCCATAATATTCGCCACATTCTACAGCAGAGCCAGGAATTTAACAGTTCTCTGGCGATGTGTTTTGTAGACTATGAGAAAGCGTTTGATAGTCCGCACAGGCCCACACTCTGGAAAGTACTGGAAGCTTATGGGGTGCCTGCGAAATTAGTGGAGCTAATTAAGTCCCTTCACCTCAATAGTGAATGCCGTATGAGAGTTGACGATGTTGTCACGGATTGGTTTGGGGTCTCTACCGGAGTCAGACAAGGCTGCGTCCTTGCGCCGTTTCTCTTCATCATCCTCATGGATTTCATTCTTCGAAAGTCATTACCATCTGACCGAGGTATAACCATCTCCCCCTCCCGGAAACTCTGCGACCTAGAGTACGCAGATGATGCTGTTTTAATTGATGACTCCGTCGAGGGTCTTCAATTAATCGTCGACAGGGTAAATAGGTACTCTACGCACATGGGGCTAACAATAAATGTTGCAAAAACCCATGTGTTGTGCAACAGCTCATGCCTAGATGCCCAACAACCCTTGATGTTGAGTAACCAGCGCATCGAAAGGGTCGAGAGTTTCAAGTACTTGGGAGTGTACGCGACTGAAAATGGCAGCCTTCAAAAGGAACTGGGAGTGCGATTAGGACTCGCAGGGTCCGCATTTAACAGTATGAGGGCTGTCTGGAGATCGGATTTATACTCGGTGAAGACCAAATGCCGCCTATACAATGCCTGCATTGCTCCTGTTCTCTTATACGGCTGTGAAACATGGCACCTTACAAGGGCCCAGAGCAGCCGTGTACTAAGCTTTGAGAACAGGTGTCTGCGGAGAATTTTAGGCGTGCGGTGGTTTGACTTTGTGAGGAATGAAGAGATAAGGCGTAGGACGCAGCAAATCTTGGTCACAACTGTCGTCAAGAAAAGGCGATTCAGTTGGCTTGGCCATGTACTCCGCATGCCCCCTGAGAGCCTTAATCAAGCTTGCCTCTTTTACAAGGCATCAGGTTCGCGCCGCCCAGGACGACCACTGCTGACAATTCGTCGGCAGTTCTCGTCAGAACTTCGGGACGCGGATCTGACTTGGGAGGATGCAAGGGAGCTGGCAGCCGACAGAAAAGCCTGGAGACAGTTTGTGGACTCCATATGCTCCACCTAGGGAGCGGATATGGTTTATTATTATTATTTATTACTGTTTCCATATTTTATAGTATTCTATATTACAATAGAGTGATGTTTTATTTAAAAAAACATTACTTTATTGTAATAAAAAATATTATAAAATATTTTCTTTTAAACCCTTATCCTCATTGAAAGGTGCATAAGGCTCTGCTTCGAACAGAAGCAGTGTTACCTTGATCGTTTTTTTAGAGTTGCATTTATTATTTACCTTGCTTTTTATGTACAAAATTTATAAATAATTAATTAAGAGGATTTTCGTGTCTTCTAACATTGACAAATGTTTTATTTTAATCTGTGTTGAGAACTGGAGGGATAATCTAGTGTGGGCTAATCAATGCCTTTATCGTTAACGATTTATTTACTATGATGTTTTAACACTTGAAGGAAAAGTGATCGGCCCTCTGCTTCAGGTACTCGTTCAGGGTAAAATTAGGTTAGTATTATAGAAAAAAAAACTTTATTTTGATTCCCTGGCAATCACACCCGGGACTCTTACCACTACAGCCAAATATGCTAACCACTATACTATGGAGGTGGACAACGAATAACATATTTTAAATAACAATTTCATGGTATATTTAAGTTCCTTTCCTGAAACTTACGCAGGTTACTCTTATATTCACATCACACAGTTTTGGTTGAGATGATAGTGCGATTTGTTTATCATGAATTTTACGAAAATTATCGTTATTTTACCCACTATGGTAAATACTAGTTGATGCTATTAATTTACTTTAACACGAGAAAAACAAATTTTCAAAATATGATTCATACTAAAACTACAACATTAATGTCAAACACAATTTAAAGTTAAGAGTATTACGGATTCACGTTTTAAGCTTAATTGCATCTAATAATACTAAAAATTGAAAAACATTCTGGAGCATTAAATTGACTTCCGTTGAATGCAATAGATATCTTCCTATTCTGAATAAATTATGAAGAACATGGGCAGTTTCAAACAAATATTTCCCATTAAATACGGTGTTTTAGCATCGGTAATGTTATGTAATACCGGTAGCGTCGGTAATATTGACCCATTGACCGACGTTGTATTGATCTACATATACCCAGAACTGGTTAAGAGTTCACTACAAAGTCCGCTATGCAACGCAAAATGTTTGCGTGATAAATACCCACTTAAACCACGTTCCAGACCAAGCTTGAGATTGAAATAAATATCTTCATATACTTTATTCAATGAATATTTTCTTGCTACACTTTCATTGCCATTTTTCAATTTATATTTTCTATATAATGACACTCATGAAACTACTGTTATTATAATCGTAAGTGTGAGTATTTTGGGATCAAATTAAAAATTAAAACAATGAGAGCATAATGAGCTGAATTCCGCAATATTGATTACGTTTTGAAACCATCAAAAAATTATTAAAAAACCAAGTTACACTTAAAACTATAAAAGTATTTTTTTATTATTTTTTGACATCTCATTAAAGATGAAGAAGAATATGGAAGTCTGGGCATTTACGGGGCTGACAACCGTCATAGGCTGGTTTAAGTGATCACTTTACACACGTGTAACATTCACCAGTTCTACCCATTATTGACAACTACACTACTCAAATTCTTGGAAGTTCTATATATTTGAAATATAGTATTCGGACACACTCAAAATTTTTATGTTTTTTTTTTTACAAAAAAGCATATAATTTTTTTTTATGAATAACTCCATAACTCCTAAAGTAAATTATTTGCAACTATCACTGTTGTATATTATTTCTAGTTTTTAAACACTATCGGTTAATGTATTAAAGTACATCACTTTGTCGATCCCGAACCGTATATCTACATATGGTAGATAAGTAAAGAGTCGACCAATTTAACTAAACAAAACACATGGTTGTAAATTGTAAGTACCTTTATAAAAAAAAAAACAGGTACGAGTGTAAGGTTATTTTATGTCCCTTGTATAACATTTTCAATCACATTACGCCACTATAAAGCAGTAAAATATAATTTTAATTTATTTATTATACAAGGTAGAAACGTTTTTACTACCGATATAAGAGATCACCGAAATTACATAATGGATGGATTGTTTGTATTTTGATTAAGTACACCCGTATAAAACAGGATACCAAATATCGGACTGGTTCTGATCAGACCCGTGAGATTATAAAACTTTATATGTAATACAGTGTTATCTTGGAAGTTCAAATTAAATTTGTTTTCAAATCTGCCAAACTTCTAATTATGTAGCAAGTCTGTGATAAAAGTCACAATAAATTCAGTCGTAAAAACATTTGATATATTAGGTTGAATCATAACTCGATTATTTGACATAATATTATACTTATTATTTATAATTATTAAAGTTTTTTACCGTATATGGCGCTAATTTGATTGACGTAAAATTAACTTTATCGTCAGTTAGATATTCAGGGTCATATTAAATAAGTATTGTAATTAAAATATAACTTTGTTTTAAAATCACTCTAAATTATACTTATATTATAATGATTTTAAAACAAAGTTTTATTTTAATCATAAAGTGTAAAATCTATTTATTTAATTTAATATGTACGTTAAAATAATTATTTCATAAAATTATAATACAAAACATTTAAAAAATCCTTGTGAAGACACTCCAATAGAAAATATAGTAGGGTATTTATTTGTTACTGTAGAACTTGAACGTCGGTACAATTGATGATAAAGGCCTTCGGTACTTGAATTAATAATGCAGTTATAAACATGTCAAATATTAGGACGTAATTCGTTATTCCTGATGGATCTCAGACATATAATACAATGCAGGTACCGTTGTCAGCGAGAGATTGAAGCGCGCATGTCCATAATATTTTACTTGTTAATCGTTGACGCATGCGCAATGCCCACTTTAGTCAAGATAATCATATGACAGGGGAATTACGAACAACCATGCAAAGCATATTCAAAGACAAATGTGGAACAGACCCCCAGTAAATTTTAGCGAAAGTAAGAAAAATACACGAAGAATCGTATTTTATTTTCTTGGAGGATTGAGGGACGTTTATTTTCGATTGAGAGGAATAAGCAATTTCTAACCCTTAACATGTAAGAATTAAGAAACCATTAAGAATTCCAGTAGTGATCATGTCTTTAAGAACAGTGTCCGTCGATGGTTGCTTCTCGTTGGAAGGGACAAGGTAGAAAGTGAGTTAATTAAAGTCCAGGTGTAATTATTTTATTGTATAACCTTTAAACTATAAATAGTCACTGTATTATTTGTTTGTAATGTATATAATCTAATAATAAAAAATAAAAAATATACAAATATATATATTTAAAAAAAATTGTATCAACATGGAAGTAATTCGGCTCAACACAGGCCATACCTAGTAGAGAGCAGTAATACATTTAGTAAAAAAATGTTTGTATCTTTGAAATAAATAAATAAAAAATATTCATAATATTTTGAGTGTGTCCTTGTTCACAAATTTGGGTTTCTCAACTCAGGAGTTATTTATACATTTTTTTACATCTCAATATAGATGATGAAGAATATGGAATATGGAATATTGGCTTTCAACAGGGCTTATAACTTGTCATTATCTAGTTAAGCGATCACTTAACCAGCATATGATAGGTCATAAGCCATATAGGTCATAAGCCCAGATTTCCATATAAATTTTCACCTTTGTTTGCTGTCAAAAAATATAATTTCAAGTTTAATTTTACTGGGATAGGA
Organism: Brachycentrus maculatus; assembly: GCF_059751285.1. Classification (NCBI taxonomy): domain Eukaryota; kingdom Metazoa; phylum Arthropoda; class Insecta; order Trichoptera; family Brachycentridae; genus Brachycentrus; species Brachycentrus maculatus. Next base: position 1,526,747 of record NW_028281329.1, read on the forward strand.
TGTCTCGAAAAATCTTGTATTTAACTTCTCAAGCTTACTTGAATAAAACTTTTTTTTTAAATAAGATTTTTTCAAAGAAATGTTACTTGATTATAAACAAATTTTGAAAAAAATGACACGTGTTTTTTTTTAATCCTACATATTATATTAAATTTTTTAAAGGTTTTCTTATATTCGAGGATTTTAAAGATCCGTAGTTTTATGAAATAAATACACACTCTAACTATGAATATGAATGATATTTTCTTAACTTATACGAGATAACGGTCCATGAAGAGAGTCTGCATTACTCTTCAGTAATAAGCAAAAACGGCGTATCTACATTCGATTCACGTATTAGCAGTGCATTCAAAATCAGTAATTCTTTTCCAATGATTTTTTTTTAAATTCAAGTAATAAATAAATAAATTACGTTATTTAAATACAATTATTTGGTAAAAATACAGAACTATCGATATGTATAATTTTAATATTTTTCTTTTTCTTTCACCATATCCGCTCCCAATGTGGAGCATATGTAGTCCACAAACTGAATCCAGGCTTTTCTGTCGGCCACCAGCTCCCTTGCCACCCTCAGTCAGCCCCGCGTCCCAAAGATCAGACGAGAACTGCCGACATGATGCTTTGCAAAAGAGCCAAGCTTGATTAAGGCTTTCGGGAGGCATGCGGGGTACATGGCCAAGCCAACTGAATGTCTTTTTCTTCACGATAGTTGTGATCAATATTTGCTGCGCCCAACGCCTTATCTCTTCATTCCTCACAAAGTCAAACCTTCGCAGAAGTAAAATTCTTCGCAGACACCTATTCTCGAAGCTAATTAATTTTAATAGTAATGTTTTGAAATTATCAGTATTTACTGTAATGCAAATACGCCAATTTTCGCTAGTAAAACTTAACCGCGGCAGCCATAAGCGAATGATGTATCAAGGTCGATCAGATATCTTCTTTATGTGCGTTTAACTGTTTTTGGATCACTGCTCTTCCCAAAAAAATAACGGGAATTATTTTACGACTGTAGTTGACTTTACTTGCGCACCATTAATTTTTGTGTTGTATGGAAATTGTTTGGCTTAAATATTTTGCAAAACTGAACTGATTACGCATCTCATTTTAGTTGTTGTTCGGAAGCATATTTTGACATCTCAACATAGTGAAGAAGAAGTCTAGGTATTTACGGGGCATTTGACCTGTCATATGTTGGCACTGGCGTGCACGAGTTTTTAATCTGGGTAAGCAGTAGGGTTGAGTAAGGATAAGACATAATGGGCTCTGGTCGTGTTTCTATATCGAATATAAGAATAACTCACTTACGTATGATATGCTTCATACATCGCTTCATGTGGGAGTTTGCGGCAGAATCTATGGTCGATTTGAGTAAGCTTTATTAAGCAGAGACCCCCCTAATGCATGCAAGGTCTTAACCGAATTATTTTACATACTGAGAAATGCCTGAAAATATGATTTAAAACTTTTATGATGTTTAATGAAAACATCTGTAGTTTTCAAAACTGGCGAAAAATTAAATAAAACTCAATAATAGTATAATACAAGCCTTTAATTTTTAAAAAAAACCTTTACTGTTGCATATATAAGTTCAAATTGGATATGTTAAATATCTAGGTGCTTATGATAAAAATAAGAGATAGCAACTTGATATTTTTTTACACATCTCATTTGTAAGTGTAATACTGTTGTTGTGTTAACATTTGTAACAATTTGTGCTTTTAAATTTTTTTTTAATAACCGTCGTTTAACCTGAATATTTGTTATTACATATATTTAAAAAACGGTTACGTGTTTTGAAAAACAAGCGCGTCAATTATGTTGTATGTGGGTTTATACAACCCGTATTTATCTCAAAATAGGTTGCTAATGTGTTCTGAATTAGAAATTAAGTTTCACTTGTGATTGAAAGATATTTCTATCATTAGTTTTTCTTGTTAGTATGAATGAAATTCATCTTGCCGAGTCATCGGTCATGACACACCACAAAAGGCCGATCTTTTTGATTCGATGAATAATTATATTACAATATTTTTTTCCCATTCAGTTCTAAAATACAGTTTTTATTATTGTTTAGTAAAACGAAATATTACGCATTAAATTTAATAATAAACGGTTATATTAGTATATGTAATGTATTTGTATAAATATAATGAATCATTGTGTTACTCTTTGTCGTTTAAGTATTTATACATTTCACGTACGGGATAAAATTACTTAAGTATATAATAGTTGCTAACTGATTTACTAACTTCCCCGTAGGGGTAGACAGAGAGAAAAGAACGCCATACCAATCTGTCTTCACAAACAATCTTCGCCTCTGCCACATTCATGCATCTCCTCATACATACCCGTCAATTAATCTAACTCCAGACCTGACCACTTCCAATCACATTTGCCTCATAAACATGTTTAACTGTTCTCTCTTCACTTATTCGTTCAACACGTCCAAACTACCTCGACTCTTTTTTCTTTCCAATCTTTGATAAATGTATTTTATTTTTATTTATTTTTTTTAAATTTTTACATGTTGTAAAATACTGTATAATATAACTAAAATAACAGTATTGTCTCAGTTGCGAGTAAATTATATGATTTGATGAAATAATTTCATTTTGGTTGTTTGCTATTTTGACTTCAGTTGTTTAGTTGGCGCCCAAAAATACCAAAACAAAGTAGAAAATTCAAATGGAAAACACCCAACCAAGTATTATAGGAGTCAACTTTCTGCTACCTTTTATTCATTAAAAATTAGTTTAATTTGATGCACGACACAATGAAAATTTCTGAATTTATGTATCTCCATACTCGTATAACTAATGAATAAATATAGGAGGCTATAAACGGTTTTATAAACGGTTTATCGCATCTAGTCAAAAATGATATTCTAGGTTTAGTTTTATAGGTATATCTATGTATATATTTTTCTTCGTACAAAATACTTCTCGTATTTGTCACATAATATCAATAATTGATAATGTTTTTAAAAAATGAATTGATTTTATGTTTTTGTAGTTTTTAAGCCTCTACTCGTTTACGAGTAATTTCGGCTCTAACAAAAAAAATACATTGTAATTTAATTTTTGACATCTCATCAAAATAATGAAGAACATGGAAGTCTGGACTTTTACGGACGTCAGCCCCGTAAATGCCCAGACTTTTATATTCTTCATCATCTTTGATGAGATGTCAAAAAATAATATGAAAATAACTCCTGTAATTGGAGATAATCCAGATTTTGTGAACAAGTATTTGGACACACGCAAAATGTTGTACATTGTAATTATAACGACAATGATATAAACGGAGATAGAGAGAGGAGTAAAAAAACAAAAACCGAGCAATTTACTGAAAATAAGGAAAAAATTCATGAAATTAATTATTTAATCTACATTTGTACAATTGAATTTATTTTTATTTATATAATTTATTTAAACAGTTAATGATTGAAATGTCCAAAAAATAACTAGTAAACATAAAATAACAACCATATCGTGAGCATGCAATAACAATTCTTACAATGGGATAACATCCTATCAACCTTTTATCCACAGAACACAAAAGCTAAGACGAAACGTTTTATCGAAATAATGAGAACAATGTCAGAATGGTAAGATGATTTATCGCTTTTCTCTTGTTTATCGACATAAATCGAGATAAACAGTTATATCGATTTGCACTTCAATAATTCGTGTGAGATTTGCAGTCCAATTCAAATAATAACATCGTTGCGGTATAGCCAACCGACAAAGAAGAAAATAAAAGAAAATCGCATTATTTTATCCTAGTTATGGTCGCCTTATTTTATTTGCAAAAGATAAGTGTGTAAGATTATTTTAAATAATATTAAAAAAAGAGGTTACTAGTATAATAGTTTTTGTAATATTGTCAGCATTAGATACCATAAGGCAATTTTTAATTGATGAAGAAACTAGATGGAAATGTTTCTTTCCTCAAAATAATAAAAACGTAAAAGTTATATTCAGCGATTGTTCCAAAATTTTACAAAACATTGCATTTGAATAAAATGTGTTTTTCATCTATTGTTAATGTTCGCTTGTTCCGAAATTTTAATATCCTAAAATAAATCACCGACTGTTTTCAAATTTTGACAAAACTTTGTATTCAAATACGTGCGTATTTTATGTGATATATCATGGGTAAAATACCTATGACAGATATTCTTAACCATGATAGGTAGAAACAATTTTTTTAACTAGCAACACACTTAATACTAAGCATTGGTCATGACGAACAACACGCTTATTGACACATCTATAATACGGGTACAGTAAGTATTAAATCAATTTGTTGTGTAGCTTTAGCATATGTGAGTGTTAGTACTACTTTTGGTAAAACACAGTTATTTTGCTCCTGAATACTAAATGTTATTCTTAAAAGTCACAATATAAATATTGTTTGTTCTGTTAGATCCTAAAGACACCATCAATTCATCTCCTTTTAATGTGAATAATATTCATAGTAAAAGGTAAGTCGACCTAAACTTGACCTTAATTTATGTAAATGATTACAGACATTGATTTTAGTACTTAAATTTTACATCGATTTGAGTACTCAATAAATATGATATCACGTTTATAAATCAAAATCTGGTTTGAACAGCTCCATGATCGAGATAACGGTGATCCATAAGCGTACTTACAAAGGAAGAAGCGTGAGGTATATGGAATCGGGCCAAAAACAACCATACATATAAGTCGTTTTCCTATCATTTCTCTAGGTTAGAATCGTAATTTATTCATGCGAATTTGACATAAAATCAAAGAACTATCCAATTGCCATTGAATTGTATTCACTTAAATGACTATGAGTAAGTGGAGAAAGGAAGATGGTTGGATACGGTAAGAAAAAATAATCCATCCATTTGATAGTTGTTTTGATCTTCTTTTGTAGCGTACAATGTTTTGGCATGATTTGGATCCCGGTATTATTCTTTTTGATTGACAAGATAATAAGAGCGTTTGCTCGCTTGAATATATTTTCTAAGACGAGAATCTAATTTAAGAATATGATACGATAGTTATTACTATGAATTATTGTTTATCTATTACCACTTACATCTGCTAGCCAATTTCGGACTCACTTCATTAAACAGAGAAATTATTTTAACAATATTTTTTTGTATTGATTGATAAATTACAAATATTTTGACTAAAAATTAAATGAACATTTTTCATCTCCTAAAAATATTATATTGTTCTCGTAAAGTTTAAATAATTTTATGTGATCCAATAAGCTCATCTTTATTTTTGTTTGTATAAGACTGCATTTGAGTTTATTAATGTAACCATGACTAGAAAGAACTACAGATGTTCCCATCAACAGGTTTTGTTAAGATTTTCGATGTATTCATTGTTTATGTTTGTATTCACATGTTGATAAGAATATTTGTAGTTCTCAAAACAAAGTGGTTTATATACATACGTTAATAAACTCAATAGTGATCTTATACAAGTGATTTTATTTTTATAATTAAATAATCATGCAATTCCAGAAAGGTAATTCCGAATTTATAAAGAATAAAAAATATCAGTATGAAAGTGATCTGAATTAAAATAAATTTGATTGATCAGTTTAAAAAAAATACATGTGCTGAAATTCTTTAGGTGAGTTTACCGGAAATAATGGGAAGGCTATTAAATTAAACTAAGTGATTTCACTTTTGCAAACTACAACATTAATTTGATCTACAACATGCATACGTGATGGTATTTAGTGGTTTTGAGCGGAAATACTTTTTTATTTCAATTAGCTTCATGTCGACCACAGAGCTTTTTATAAATCGTTGAATCTCTTAATGACAGTAATAGAAACTTCCATTTGTTACGATTGAAATGATAAATTGATAATTAAGTGGAATCATCACTTAAGAACAAGTGATATACATTTGATAAAAAAAATACATTCACCTCTGTAGTGTAGTGGTTTGAGCGTTTTGCTACTGTGCATGAAGTCCCGAGTTCGATTTCAAGGGGAGATGGGGTCATTTAAAACAAAAATTCTCTCGTAGTTGATCCGATGCGAATATGGTTCGGAAAAATAGTTTAAATGTATATCTGTATCTATTTTCATAGATTAAAACAAAGATCCTTCCATTTTTTTTCTTAAAAGTAAAACTGAATGCATATCCCCAAAAAATGTATTTAAATCCTTCTCTAGTAAAATTGTGACTAATAAGGAGGGTATAGGAGGGATGTAGGAGGGTCAAAGTATGTACAATACTTCTGTTTTATTAAAGAACGCCGTCTTTTAACAATGCTCTAATTTAAACTATACTTAAATTATGTTAATAATTCAACATGACCGCAGATACCGAGGATAATTTATCTTATTAATTCAGGTGATTGAGTACTCGATTTTAAGTAGGTTTCTAATATTATTTCCGGCTCTCTATTTTTCGCATAGTTAACCAACTTATTTACCAATTGAAACATATTTGTGGTTTGGGAACAGATTTTAATAAGAGCAAACAATCACTTACTAAAACTTTTGTTGAAAGTTAATAAAAAAATGTTATGGAAACGGTAAACAAGAACATTACTTTTAAGAGAAAAATTGCACTTTAAATTACATGTACTATTGGTTGATTCGGTTCTAGCTTTGTGGAATAAAATAATGATTTGATTAAAAAAACACGAATTTACAAAACAAATGTTTGTATTTTCACACGTTAATGAGAACATTTGTAACCTATGAACTAGTCGTGTTTATATTCATAATCACAAAGGTGATATTATACAAGTGTTTTATTTTTATATTTTATTTATTATAAATTACGTGTGGTATCACATAAATTAATTTTAAGTAGAAATGTTAGAAAAACCATTAATGGTATTTGAATTACAGTACATACATCAAATGGTAAATATTTATTGAATGTGTTCTGGAACATAAAAATACAGTAAAAACATCCAGTTAATACTATTATTTAGTATATTTTTAATTTAAAAAGCAATAAATAACTCTGTGTAATATTTGTATTCCAAAGTTAGTGAGTATGTATATGACTGATAATCACAATATAATATTTTGACGATACGAACAATTTTGATGATTTACCTAAAGCATTTATTATATGTACAATATATGTTTATCCACGGGGTGCGAAGGGTTTGGAGATAAACAAGAAGTAAACATTACATCAGTCACACAAACTAAAAAAAAACTAATATACGTTACGTTAGTAAACGAAATTACAAATAAAAAAAATATTAACTTAATAAATGATAAAACAAAATTATGTCAGTACAGTAAAAAAACCAAAGTGTTGAGTAAGGACAGTCAAATGATATAAATATAATTTGATAATATTATCATTAGGTGTATAAGATTATATATGACAACATTAAAATTGATTCAAAAATTATTTCCGTGTTACGTTGAATTTGAATTATAATTTTATTGACGTAATTAAACTTTAAAATTTATTGCAATCTGCACACGTTCATTTATGCAGACATAATAATGTAGGTTTGCAAATTATACATATTAGAATGTAGAGAAGGTGTGTATACATACATACACACATAATTTCTTTCTCCCAGCAAAAAATTGCATAATAATACTACATAAAAATGATTTTTCGCAGTTTTTGGCTTTATATAAGACGTGTTTTATAAATTTTGCTAATATTATGATCCTCTTAAGTATTTTAGTTCAATTTCATTAAGATTTTTTTTAGTTTTGATGTATATTTTGTAAAAGTTTATTTCGCTTAGATGGAAAGCTTATTATTTATAATATATCCGTTAATACAACAATACGGTGTTTAAAAAATATCAAACATTGCACAGAAACCATTATTATAAAATATTTTAAAGAAACGTTAGGTAAATAGAGTATGTTAAGATATTTGTATGTTTTAGAAACATATACAGTTTTGCAAATATAAAATAATAATTTTTCTGTGAATCATATTACTTATGTCATTTAACTGTGTTGCTTTACATAGTATTACAAGTATTTTTTTACTATTCTCAATATTATTAATATTTAAAGCATTTACTTTGTGGTTAGTCATTTTTACTTATTTTTTTTTTACAAAAATGTTAATAAAATTAGTATAAAACCACTCACCGAGATTTTTACGTCTACCGGTTTGAGACGTACCCGTCTCTTCGTCAGGACAATCACTAAGACAGCATGCAAACAATACTACCCTTCACCACCATAGCACCATTTACACACTCAAAACTACACAAAATGTCTAACACATGCGATTTTTGGTCGACCCGAAGACCAACATGCACTATAGTTTTCAATACAGACATGCGTTACGAGCCGAGGTTAAACGTATATTAGAATTAGACTAGGAATCGAATCTACTTATATACTTGTAGGATGAGAGGAGTGGGGGGGGTTCGAATTGGATATTGACGAATCGTGTTTAATCGATGTCGAATCAAACAATGGACTATATGTAAAATTTATTTGGTTGTTAATTAGAGGAATATTATTTTTAAGTGCTTTTATTTATTTTTTTATTTTTTTACATAAAAACTACAGTTTTTTTTTAAATATAGTGATTGAAATCATCGAAGAAATATATAAGAAAGTTGATAAAATAAATGAGACCTAAAAGCTCGACCACACTGATAAATTATGCATTGATTTGTTTTGTTGTCTCAAGTAATAAGCTAGAAATCTGTGTCACTCTTATAGTGTTTTGTTATTTAAATATAATTTCATATTTATAGAAAGGAGACTGCTCTACTTTGAGTGAATACATACAAAAACGTTACTTTTACTGATAAAAACCTACTACAATCTTCATTTATTTGAATCAAATGATTCTTAAAATATTGCATTGGATTGATGTTGCGTTCGAAAATTAAATGAAAACAAGGGATGGCATACCTTTGGGATTAGTTGTCAGAATAACAAAATTAATGCAATATTCTTATGTTAACTCTTAAAAAAATATGCGAAAATTGCTTTCAAAGTATGCACCTACAATATATAAACAATCATGAAGTTGTCATTTTAAACCAAAATATTTATTTATTTAATGAACAAACTGTGCTCTAAAAGCATAAACATATATGAAATGTTAAAATCAAATACTGATTATTTGAGTCAAATAATTATATTTAATTGTTAAAAAACAGATTCTTCTTGACCTTGTTATGGTATTTTCAAACAAATAGCATTCTAGAGTAACATTTGTTTGAAAATGCAAAAACAAGGCTAAATAATTGTCACTGATTTCATTTTTATGTGTATTTTTGTAACAATAAAATACAATTTAGTAGACTCTAAAAATCAGTGTTTGATTTTTACATTTAATATAAAAATTAAAATGGAGTTCTACAAATTAAACTCCAAATTTATAAATCAAAAAGTAGTGTTTAACATCTTGAATATCATCAGGTGAATGAGTTTATTGCTCAAATGTTATTAATAAAAAAATTACTCATCATAGTACTTATTGAAATTAGGTGCAATATAATATTTAAACAGTATGGATTTGTCGCTAGCGAGGTTAAAATATTTTTTGAGCGTCAGTTTCTGCTTTAAATCAAAATGCTATAAAAATATTTTTACTTTCTCACATAAAATATGCAACATTACAAATGCAATGGGATAGAATATTCGATTAAATTTAAACTTTAAGTATGTACTTAAGTAACGTTACATTTCGCATCGTTCGCACTTAGCGTACTAACATCTGCATAGACACGGGCGAGGGGGCGAGTAATTAGCTGCTGGAGGCGTGTGAACCAACCATTCAACAATGGCCTTATAATATATTAGGTGTAAGCGAAGAAAAAAGTACCTACGTTCTCATACTATAATCCCCCACAAGAGGTGAATCATGTCATTGAACTGGACGCGACTAGCGGCCAAGGTACCTGTCCATGCGTACAGCTCTTCTACACAACTCCATCTTACAAAATAACTGCACCGTATAAAAAGCAACACATAAAGAAGTCACTTACATGCATCCCTTTTGCATGCATTCGACCGTTTTTTGCTCGAGCTTTCACATTTTGTGAACTTTAAATTAAATAAAAAAGTAAACTTCATTTTCACCTAAAAATCAACTGCACCTCGCTAAAAGACTCGCATCCCTATTCGATCCAAATATGCATTTGTAGTACTACAGTTTTGATCTTTTACTGATAGAACCTCATTTTTCTTCTTTAAATTATTGTGGTCAAGTGTTGTAGAGCGTCAACGCTTGGTAAAGCGCGAAGCTTACGCAATAAAACGGGATATTAGGTATTAAATCTCGCGCAAAATATTTTATGGTGTTTATACTCACCATTATAAAAATGGCTGTGTTTAAACAACTTCTCTTGTATTTACGGAATTTTTTAATGCACCTACCTTGCGATAAAAATAACGGTGTATAAGCTTACCTAAAGATCATTAAAAAAACTTATTAGGTCTAGCGTCCGTTAAATGACACCTCCTAAATATTTCGCACGAAGCTTGGCGCAAATGAGATAAGCACTTACAAAAAGTAGGTACCCAAAAGGAATAATACTTTTTCATACAAATTTTGTAAGTCTTGAACGTATTTCTTTTAATGTTTGTAATTATTTTTTTGAAAAATATATAAGAGAAATGAAAAACAAATAGTTATATAACAAGGTGATAAATTACCTACTGTTTTTTTGCTGTTTTATAAATAGGAATTGTATTCATTCATAATGTACAAAGTTTTTATATGACATTGAAAAATATTGGTTCTTCGTTCTTTCAGTGTTAGGATCGGGAGTGATATATTTTATAAAATATTGTTAAATTATAAATGCGAATAAAAAAATGTAATAGAATATTACGAGGAAACCACTTAATTATCTAACGATCATACTTTGTTTAATACTTGGGCATCGAATATACTTTATCACAAATATTTACTGAAATAATTTTAGCAAAATTTAATACAATAAATGTAACTCATATTTCTTCCACATTCTCTATAATTCTGACGAACTCGCTCGCAAACGAAGTCACATCCTTGGAAGACCTTTACTGGACTCCAAGAAGGTGAAGCTCCTACCACCAAGACAGGTTGTGAGTTACATGACACATGTGGGTCTTTAGAGTGAGCTGTGATACAGAAGAAGGTCACAATAGACCTAATATGGTCGCAGTGACATGGGATGCAAGATGCCTTTATCTCACAAAAACCCATATTCGTTGGTTTTAAGACGGTTAACAATTAAATATAATAAAATTGGATAACGGGCGTGTAAACACACCACTAAATCTCTTCGGTTATATGGATACGTGTAATTTACTTACAAAATTTGTGTTATTGCACCACGAATGAATAATTCTATTACTGTCTAACCTCACCGTGAGAGTTTCCAAATGACGGATGATTCCGGCCTTGAACTATGGAGAAAAAATACAATGGACCATGTCTCATGCGTAACAAAACAAAGATCGTTCTTAGATAACGATTGATTGTACCGTTGCACTACAGAGAATATTATTATTCTAACCATAGACATTTGGTCTTTGCATACATCTGCTACAGACTCCATCGGAAGAACATGTGCATAACGGATTTTTTAATGGAAAAGCTGTCATAAGTATCGTATTTAATAATAATCATTCCTCTTCACAAAGAACTATAATTAGCATTGGACCATTTTTTTAAATGAACAATTTCAAAAACTTTGAATATATTCAAATTTGAAACCTACTTTTCGAAATATCAATGTCAGTCAATTTTACAAAGGAATTTCTTAATCAAGCAATTATTTATATAAAACTAATATTTTATTTAAAAGAAATAAAGATGGCTATATATCTCAAACAATTTCTCTTATAGTTAAGTTTAAAGTTATTATACATATAATTTTTTTTTTTTAAATTATTGGATTTTTATTAGTTGAAAATCAATTCTAGAACCTCGCAACTAAATGTGATATGAACACCAATATAGAGACGGTAAAAAAATCTTTCATACAAGTTTTTTAAATAGTAAAATTTAATGACATTGTGTTTTGCATCATCATATTGCAATTCCTAGAGCAACGTGATAGTATTTGACGCGTAAATGGAGTTTAAAAGGGTTGATTGAATTTATATAAGTGTCGCTGGATTTTTTTTATAGTACATAATAAGAGACGTTTATGATCTATTTGAAATAAGGTTGGCGCCGCATCAGTTTCTTACGAGCAACAGTATGCGGCTACGTATTTGTAAAAGAAAAATTGACATTTATCTTCTTTGACAGAACCGGAGTCAGATATAAGTATTTAATGACATTAAACAAGGCAGAATCTGAAGGAAATACGGTCCACACCAGAGGATATCTTAATGTCAATATTTTCGTGACCAAAATTTATAGTTTATTACTACTGCTACTTCCATTTCATTTCTCTGCAGAGATAGGCAGAGTGGATAGAACGGCACAATCTTCTGTCCTGACATACACTTCTAGCTTCCTTTACATCCATACATCTAGTCACATGCCCTCCGATTACCGACTTTTAACACCACCAGATTTTAGGTTGAGAATTGATGTCTTTTTTCACCGTCATCATTCTGTTCTATCGTTCACATTCGCCAAATATATTTTTATAATACCAAAATACAAACTCAAGTATTTAAATTATTTTTGAGAGAAAAAAATAGCCATTCATGTAAACCAACATGCTTATTTAGAGGAACCCATTCATTTCTCAAATATCTCTAACCCTTATCCGCACCCAATGGTGCATAGGGCACTGCATCGTATTGACGCAATATTATCTTGATCGTTAATTTCATGAAGGCAAGGTGATCACTTCCACGCTTCAGGGACCAGTCCAGAGTAATATTAATTAAATATTAGAGTGTATATCAACTAATATTTATTCTCACCCCCCCCCCTGGGAATCGAATCTGGGACCTCCAGCACGGTAGCTAAATACGTTGACCATTACACCACGGAGGCGGACTTCACAAATATAGAATAGAATATTTCTTAACAATTTATCAACAGCAAAAAAACGATGAAATTATCAATTGAAATTATAATAAAGCTGTGCGTAATGGAATCAGCGTTTACTTAAAATGATTCACATTTTGATAATAAAATTATATACTATTCATTTCACAGTAATTTTTACTTTCAGCGTGGAAATCAAATTTGGGTAATGCTTTACGAATAAATTAAGTTTCTACCATTAGTTTTCTTCATTTCATATCGAATTATGGAAATAGAAAACGAAACAATTCGTAATTTGAACAGCGTTAGTCATTTTAAACAATTCGTTAATTATTATTTTTTGACATCTCACCAAAGATGAAGAAGAATATGGAAGTCTGGGCATTTACGGGGCTTACGACCGTCATAGGCTGGTTTAAGTGATCACTTTACACACGTGTAACATTCACCAATTCTACCCATTATTGACAACCACACTACTCAAATTCTTGGAAGTTCTATATATATGAACCAATTTAGAAACCTTGTTCATGAATCACTAGAACTTCACTAGAGACATCTATTGGTGAGATGTAAAGAAGCTTTTTATTAAGCAGAAACTCTTATATTAGTATGTGAGATCCGAATCCTGGATTATAATCACACACATGAGAAACGCCAGAAAATACCATTTTCATTTTTATTATTACGCTTATAATTTGATCAGATAATTTATTTACAACATTTAAATCTCACCAATAGATTTACATCTCACCAATAGATGTCTCTAGTGAAGTTCTAGTGATTCATGAACAAGGTTTCTAAATTGGTTCATATATATAGAACTTCCAAGAATTTGAGTAGTGTGGTTGTCAATAATGGGTAGAATTGGTGAATGTTACACGTGTGTAAAGTGATCACTTAAACCAGCCTATGACGGTCGTAAGCCCCGTAAATGCCCAGACTTCCATATTCTTCTTCATCTTTGATGAGATGTCAAAAAATAATATGAAAATAACTCCTGTAATTGGAGATAATCCAGATTTTGTGAACAAGTATTTGGTCACACTCAAAATGTTGTAAATTCGTTAATTATTCCCAAATACTTAATGGTACACGGAATAGATAATAATATAATTATTTGATTCCATGCACCTTTACTCTTCTTTTTAATTAAATCTTCTTTTTTTTTCTTCTCCTTGGTGTAGGCCTTGTGGCCTGTTTTTACGAGGAATTAGCCTCCTGCGATGTCGATCCATCTCTTTGGTGGTCTGCCTGTGAGTCGTCAACCATGGGGTTGGCCGTACAGTGCGATGTGGGGGAGTCTGTATCGTTCCATTCTCCTCACTGGCGCACACTTTTGTCTCAAAACAAAATAAAATCTAATATATAATAAAATAACAACTGCGCGATTTTTCCTCATGAATTTTATTTGACCAGCAAACGGGTTTTGTCGTAACCGACATCATCAGACTGGTGTCAGTTACGACGAAACCCAGCTGCTGGTCAAATAAAATTCATGTGTAAAAAATTACGTAGTCGTTATTCTATTCTATAAAATGCAGATCCACCAAGAAATATCAGTACAAAACTTAAATCTATTATGAATTTGATGGAAACACATCACAAACTATAAGTAAACTACTCGCACGCATTCCTGACTCCAGCTCTTGAGGCTGAAGACACGATGAAACTGTAATTAAGATGTCCGGCTTCAAGGACCAAGGACCTGTCATGGCGGATGCAGGTTTTTATCCTGTAGGTTCAAGGAAGCCTATAATTTAATATTTAATGGGTTTAAGATGATGTTAACGATGTTGATACTTACTATAATATTTAAAAAGGCATAATAACATAACATGTACGGGTGCGTGACTCATATCTTGTTTGGCATTTCAGGAATAATTTTTTATATATATATATTTTTATATACATGTATATATATATATATATATATATATATATATATATATATATATATATGATTATCTATATCTATATATATATATATATATATATATATATATATATATATATATATATATATATATATATATATATATATATATATATATATATATATATATATATGTGTGTGTGTGTGTGTATTTATATGGTAAACAATTCAAATATTTTATATAAGAGGTTTACATTTTACATACCTACTGTTTTGGCGTTTAATTTGTTAAAACTCCATAATTTATATTTAAACTGATTTTAAGAGTCAGCTAAGTAGTATTGCTTTATTGTTTAAAATATGTAAAAACAAAATTGTGATCGTTGTTTCGCCTTGTTAGGGCATCATCAAACAACTGTGAAGATTAAGCGGACTGAGAGCTTTTTGTAATTCATTCCAGGCACTTAATCAATTAATCATACAGCTATATAAGGACCCTCAGTGCATTTAATCTTCACAGTGTTTTGATAATGCCCTAACAAGGCGAATCAATTGTCAAAAATTTTATTTTTATGTATTTTTCAAAATAAAAATATTTAACCATAGAAGACCCTAAAAATCAATATTCGATTTTAATATTTAAAATACATATAGGGTTACATTTTTACTTTTTTATACAAAATACATATAGGGTTACATTTTTCCTTTTTTATACGAAGTTAGCTGTTAACGGTTTCTCGCAGTAACAAAATATCCATAGTTTGTTGTTAGAATTCGATATTACACCATTCGAAAAACATAAAGTTGAAACTATTTTAATTACCCGTTAAACCTGTCTATGGAGATGCTATTTTAGGGTATATTAAAAGATCGAACGAGTTCATTAGGACGAAAAAAGTATTCACATCATTAGCTACTTTGAATTTAACATGAACACTAAAAGTGTATAGAGACGATAAATTAACAAGCAATAAATTTTATTTCGAATTTCGAGATAACTACTTATACTCGTATTAAAGAAATTCTCCAATCATGGTAAATTAATTGGTTCATTGGAGTTAATTAACAAATATAATTGCTTGATAAATTTTATTGCCGTATGAAATTTGCAAATCGAAAATCCCTAAAAAAGATTTGTTAGTGTGCTGTACTGTCATTCAATGTTTATTTTTAATCTGATTGTAACAAATATTTGACATAGGGCTTAACATTAATTTAATATAAAGGTTATTTAAGACTAAATTGGCGTGAGTATAATCAGCGTATAGTTCAGGATATTAGACATTTTTTATAGGTTCGTATTTTTTTAAACTAAATGTATTATTCATATATAATGTCCACTTTTAAAGGCAGATGTTAGCACTATTAGGTACAGGCTGCATGATGTCTTGAGTTATGATTTATGTGCCATAAAAATGATTTGTTGAAGCCTTACAAGAAAATATATGAAAATTTTGAGCGGAAGACTCATTGTCTTAGCATCCTGTAGTTTAAAACAACCTTAAAAAATAAGTTAAAGGACAAAGTTGCATTGACCTTAGTGAAGATAAATAAAAAATAGCACTGACTTTCGTGAAGTGAAATAACAATAAAGCACTGAACTTCTTGATGTTACATATTAAGGTAGCATTGACCTTTTTAATGTTGAACAATAAGGTAACACTAATATTTATATACTTATGAACATGGTATTTCTGAGTCTATACAAGCAGTGTCTTAAAAACCACAGTATACGAACAAATAGATAAAAACAAGTTTTTTTCACTGATAAAAGACATTATATAGTCATGATGTTATAAATTGATTCCAATAAATTGTTCCCATCTCCGTCTCTCCGGGAAATATCCTGTATATTACAGCGATTTTAATAACAATTATTTTTCAACTCATTCTAAATTTTATTTGTATCTAATTTATTTCACGCCGTATATAATGTAGTGAATACAGGGTGAACACAATGTGTATTTCGGCGCTCATAAGAGCAACGGTACTCCGTATGAGATATTTAAATTGCCTTGGGCGTCAATTATTGCTCGCGAGTTTCGGCTTATTTCTGTTTGCTCACATTTATACTCCGAGCTTCTGAATTAAGTGCAATGAACTTGGAGATAAACTCGGAAGATAGCGAACAGCTCAAAAATGTATTTATCTTGTCCCAATGTTTCCGGTAGGATAAGCGGCGGACGTGAAACCAGATTGATAGTCCTAATCGCAGGGACATTATTTAATTTAAGAAGTTGAGTCTGCTATTATTTATCTTAATATTAGAAAATAATGTTAATTTAAACGATTATCATATTTTAAACAGTATTATACAAAAAAACTTCTAAAAAATATCTGAATGAAGCCTGTTTTAAGATACGAGATAACAATATCACATTTGGATCTTTGTCTTAAAACAAATTTGTAGTAAAAAAACATTTGTCCTGTTTAAAAAAAATATTGCTTTACTTTAATCCGCCAATAATCGTGGTGAAAAAATATTCATCAAAAAATATTTTTTAACAATAAAATTTTTCTATAAAACTGAAAAAATTGATGAGTTATTTGATATAATTGTTGACATTTCATAAATGAACATAAATTTTTTTTTATTTTAATAAATGTATGAAATTCAAAAAGATAAAGTATAGGTAAGATCTAGTAAAAATAATTTTTAGTGATCTTACACTATAATAGATATTTAATATTACCCTGGACTGGTCCCTGAAGCGCAGAAGTGATCACCTTGCCTTCATGAAAGTAACGATCACGATAACACTGCGTCAATATGATGCAGTGCCCTATGCACCATTGGGTGCGGATGAGGGTAACAAGAAGATAATGCAACCGAATATATATTTAAGAATAAAAAATATATTATTATTTTTTTAAGAAAAGTATGTTTGATATTGCTTCAATATTGGGAGATGTGATTTTATTACAGTGTTTATCCAAAATATGGTAATTTTCACTTGTTCGTTCTGCTGTTGCATTCACTATTGTGTAAAATATATTCTAATAAATTTAAAAATATATATCTCGAAGTGAAAATGAAAGGTTGGAGGCGTGTTAAATTCTATAGGAAAGCGGAAACATTGCGCAATTTATCGGAAGATGAATTACTTACAAGATCAAGAATTTTTACCATAATAGTTCTAGTGGCAACGAAATACAAATTCCAGTGTATTTCCTGTATATCATTGACAGATCAAGTTTAAAAATACTTTCATTCAATGTCTGCATAATATCAATATAATACAACTTTTGATTTTTTTAATGAATAAGTCATTATATATGTAAGTTAAAAAATAAATAGAAATAAAATCGTACCCAGTCCAAAATATTGATGCTTATATTCTTAAACATCGTTATTTAGTAAATATATTTAAAAAATAATAATAAAAGGATTGATTTTAGAATCAATCAATAAAAAGTAGAGAGCGTTAATATTCCATTTTGATGTTGTTTGTTGATCTATTGTTAATACACCGGGACGAGTGAGTTATTATATTTTAATATACAACCATAATAATAATTATTTAACTTATGTATTCATTTTAAATCAAACACAGATTTTTTGGCTCTACTTAGTTATATTTTATTAACAAAAACACATAAAAATGTATATTGTGACAATTGTTTCACCTTGTTAGGGCATTATCAAACGAATGTCAAAACAATGACATTCGTTTGATAATGCCCTAACAAGGCGAAACAATTGTCACAATATAATTTTTTATGTGTTTTTGTTAATAAAATACAATTTAGTAGACTCAAAAAATCTGTGTTTGATTTAAAATTAATACATAAATTAAAATGGAGTTCTACAAATTAAACGCCAAATCAATAAATAATTATTTAACTGCTTATACAGAACGTGTATGTACAATGGTGGGCTTAATACTATGAAGCAATATCTTTCAACCAAGCAAAAATAAACTCGTAATAGTAGTCAAGGTTTGTACTTTAGACAACTGTTTGATATGTAATTATTGCTTGTTCAAATTAGTCAGAGTAAAAAAATAGTATGAATGATTTAACTATTATTTTGCTATTTATTGATGATATTGTAAATTAATAGGAAAATCAATGAAGGCACTGTAAGTAGGATCAGTTAAGCAGTTGAGGGAGAGGATGTAATACAAGTCGGCCTAGAGAACTCAACTTTTTGACTTATTATCTACAAGTTTTATATAATATATAGAACATTTAGTGGATTTTTGTTTCTTCTTACTTCAAAAAAAGTTGTTGTATTTTAATGTGTCGGGAACAGGAGGAATAACCTAGTGTGGGCCAATAAGAAACGTTTCAGCATTTGCTCATTGCTGAGAGAAAACGATGTAAAAGCTCTTCAAGAAAAGCCGGAGTATTGATACTAATCAATAGTCCGGCTACGTGGTCAACAGACCTTCCGTTCCACTAGAAGAGGGTTCGGCATTTTGTGTCTTAGCTCTGTTTATGGTTCCGATGTCCTTCAATATTATTGTCATGGATAATACCACCTCTTGTGACAGTTCCTATTGAACATTCGCGGATCCGACATTGGATAGGTCCTCACCCAGGCTCAGTAACTTAAAAAAATATTTAAAAATAAGTATTTAAAAAAAACACTTATACATGAGTATATACAAATTTAAGTTGCAAAGCAATTTGGAGTTTTACGAATATATCGGCGGTTTCTTTTAAAAATAATTTTAGGTGTGATATTTACGGGTACATACAAAAACGTATCTTTGATTTAATACGCATGTTAAATATTTAACAACATAGTCACGATCGACCATTTCCGTTTTCCAATAAACAATTTAGAGCAAGCCCACACTCTTAATTACTTTATACGTTTATGCTATAGATTGCTTATCTGCCAGTTTAATAAAGGAATGGGTGTTGGAAAAATACTTTGAATAAAAAATACTATGCATTTATAATTATAATCATATTTACTGTTTATACCTTGTCCATCGTCTTGTAGTGAAGTGGATTGCACGTTTGATATCATGGGAGAGATCTCAGACTCGATATGTACATGAAAATAGTCGAAAAAAAACCATACGAGTTTACTTTTTAAAATATTTTTATAGGTATTTATTGATGTAATTCAATTATGATAGAATTTTTTGATAATGTACTCTCTGTACGAGTGGTTTAGCCTATATTTTTTACTCACGAATTACATGAAATTATTTACTTTAATCATAAATAGAAAATCCACTCACATGCAGGTATGAGCTATAAAATTTATAATATTGAAGCCTATATCAAGCGGTGTTGCATAGGCCATAGTTAGATTTCAGTGTCGCTTCGATGTAAGGTTATTAAAAAAAAAATAATAATTTATGATAATTTTTACATCCTCAAATTCATAAAAAATGACATTGAGGGCACAAGAATCTTTAGTATTTTATTGAAAAAAGAATTGAAAACACGTGTATATCGAATTTGTAACAAATAAAGGAATTTTCACAAAAAAATGAATGCTTTACAAATTTTATTAAATATTTTCATATTTTATATTTTAATGTACTTTCATTTCTGAGATATTTTTTTTGTCTGATTAGGCTATTATTTCTTCCAAGGTAAATACTATGGAAAAATCAAAACAATACGATCGTAATAATCAATATTTTTTCGCCTCAATACCTTAGAAAGTTCGCAATACATAAAAAAAGGCTCTCAATATTATGGTGTAAATAATTTTGAATAAATAAAAAACACCTTTACAATAATAGCAGTCTCGGAACTTCACAGACTAGTCGGGAATATGCAGCAAATATACTATTTGATGCCGCCTAGAAAATTACAATATAGACGATTTAATCATAAGTCTAGTGCAACTACACTGAAGCAATAACAGACGTAAAATTAGTAATGAACCCACTGGAGGGTATTATATAATATGCAATTAATAAAAATAAAGGCTCTTTGCAGGTTATGTTCAAAATATTGCTGTTAATTATTGAAACGATATACACCTTAAAGTTATTTAAAATACTGTTTATTTATATGAAGCTTACATACTTTAAAAAATGATAAAATTATATCTACATAAAATATAGACGAGATAGGCCCTTATTTGGTAGAAAAAATAATCTAATTCGGTAAATAAAATATAAAGATATAGAAAATTGTATTGGTCATGCCATAGTGGTAAGCAGGTTTGGGTATCGTGCTGGAGGTCCTGAATTCAATTTTCAGGAGGGACGACGTCATACAAAACAAATATAAATGATTTTTAAATTTATTTTGAGCATCGTAAATTTTAATTAAAAAATATAAATTAATTAAGAATAAATTAAATTATATAAATAAAATAATATTACCCCGGACTGGAACCTGAAGCGCAGGGCTAATTAACTTTCCTTCATGTATTTAACGATCAAGTTTACACCGCTGATTTATTTTGTAGTGCCATATTCACCATTAGGTGCAAATTGGTGTAAGAAAGAGAAAGAAAATTCAATGCTAAGTGGTGATGATAATGATTGATGAAAACTTAAATTTGGAAGGAAAAGTTATAAAAGACGGGTTTTGAGAAATTATATGTGTACTCGTACATTATCAATTATTTATGATAAGGACGAAGAATGCAAAGAATAAGTGAAAAAGTATACAAAAGTAGAAAAAAATTAATAATGATAACTGAAGGGATGATAATAAAGTTCTTTAAAATAAAGAAGGGGGTAGGAATGTTTGAAAATTGCATGATAAATATGAAAATTATAATTCAGAAGAAAATATGGATCAAGACGAATAATGGGAGAAATGCGAAGAAGAAATTACAGAAATGAAAATATCGACTATGCTTTTGATTATGTTGGTTATTATGAATTTAACAACTTTTCTGATCATGTGGTGATAAAGCTGCTCATGAAGCTTTTTTTTAAACAAAATATAATTATTATTATTATAAAAATCTTGAAATTGGTAAAATTGAGAACGAAAAAAAGTTTGAAAAAAAACACGAGATGAAAAAGTGAAAAACAAACTCGGTTTAATTATTTTTACTATTATCATAAATATTGAACCAGAAGCGAAGAACTACGGTCGGATCGAATTCTTCGTGTTTATCCAATTATTGTACAACTTTATTCGGGAGGTTAAATGTCAATCTTCCGATGCTATATTATGCGTCATAAAGATGCTTTGAATCGTTTATCTTGAATGGTTTGTAATTAACTATAATTTAGTGACTCGAAATTTACAGCAGTTGAAAATTGCTCAGGAAAGTGAAATTTTATTTAAGATTACCCGCATCTGAAAAAAATCACGATTTTGTGATAAGCGTTGTGTTTGGTTAAGAAATAATCTATTTGAAATAAAAAAAAATTGATAAAAAGTGGCCCTTTCCACAACACTTAATTATATAATATTTTTCTTACCTAACTTAACTATGTTTGTTCATAGCTTTGAGAATATCTATTTCTGTGTCCAAAAACAGGTATTTGTGCTATAGGATTGATTTGTTAATAAATGTATTTATAAATAGCCAATATTCCTTCTACACATTAAATCATTGTTACGCTACACCGAAATTTTATATAATAATTTATTGACCGGATACATTAACAATGTTTTTCAGACAGCGCCTGTTAAGCACTGAAATTACATTACCTACCTGTTTAACAGGAGAAGGATATTAAATTAAGTGACTTCCTCTATTGGGAAAGAGAGTAGCCTTTGCAGGATGCATCCTGCATATCCCGAAGGCTATAACGGTACTTAGGTCCAGGATATTAATTTTGATAAACATGTGTGCTAATAAGTCTAATTATGGTGCATCTTTAAGATTACACTTTTGTAGTAGTTTTGTGGTGCACTATGTTCAATTTCTAATATGCAATTCGATAAAGACTGGATTTTATCTTCCATTGCAAGAAAAAATGTACGAATAGAAAAAATAACACGCGAACAAATACGAGTATATAACATCGTTAAGAATCGTTAGAACTTGTGATTCTTACACACAAGAGCAGCGATGTAATTACTAAAAAATAAAAATAAATAAATATGGTGACTGCTTAAATAAAATTGAATCAAACGAAAATTCCAAAAAAGAAATAAAAACGTTAAAAATTGTTTCTTTTTTAATGGAGATAATACATATTTCAAAAACATGAAAATTTATGATTATTTTCAGATTTACATTATTTTATGATATTTTAAAAGTAATAATTATTTATTCACTTGGTATATTCTCATTTTCGAATTATTTATGATGAACTTAATTTTTAAATTCTACATTCATACAAAACAGATAGCAAAGAATCATTTAAAATAAAAAAGTAATAATACTTACGTTTTGCAATACTGTTTACTTCTGAAAAGTGAAAAATAGTTTTTGTTTGGAATTACTAATGCAATAAAATAGTATGTATTACGGAAACAACGACAATATTATAATTACGTATTACGCATGCATACTCGTATCAAGAAAACTCAAATGTAATGACGTTACGTCGATAAAATGGATCGTATAATAAACCAATTATAGGTTAATAAACAATGAGGAATTGGATTTTAAATGCGTCGGAATTTTCAGAATGTTAAATTACCTAGAAATGTGAGAAAACTAATCTCGACAACAGTTTGATACAATTTTTACATAATAATCACAATAATAGCTTGTCTTTATGTAGGAAGTGTGTTAAATAATAATTATACAGACTATCACACGAGACAACATCGCATATTATAGCAGGTTGATAAATTTAGATAAAATATAATTGAAAAATGTTTGGAACGTTTTTTATAAAGGTAAATTACCTTTTAGTTTGAAGAAATGCTTTACATATTTTGATGATTTCTCATATTCCTAATTTAATATATTTTAACGAGTGTGGTGTTTTTTGTACATCTTACTTTTTTTAAAATTTGTATTAATCTCGTGTGTCTACAAGCACAATATCAATTTAAAAAAATCATTAGGTTTACAAAATTAAATGAGTTACTTTGTTACACATGTTGACCTCTCAACAGACAAAGAAGAATATGTTAATGGTATTTACAGGGGTTACGATCTATCACTGGTTGGTTACGTTTAAAATAATCACTGTGTAAAGTTGACCCAGACTTCCATATTCTTCTTCATCTATGTTGAGATATCAAAATGTATAACGTAGTGTCTCATTTATTTAGACACACTCAAAATGCTGTTGACACTTATGTCATTGTATCTGTAAATGTATTATTAGTTTTTGTTATCTCTAAATATTTTAAAATAAGTACGACAGGTACATGACATCCTAATAAAACTTCTGGTATTGATAATTATACATTCAAATTCGACGTCAAAGGACTCAGGTATAAATTCTCAGCGGTTAGTTTGTTACATTTGCGCTTGTAGGAGTGAGCAAATGAGAGGCCTTAGCTATCGCAACGATTATCCTAATCTTCTGTTTCGTTTCCCATATCGCTCACTGCTTTCAACAACGTCATATATAAAAAAATCGTCAATTTTCAGTTTTGCACGTTTTCGGAATGCCCAGTAGATGTTTTACATCCCAGCAAAAGCGGCATATATTTTACTTAATATTTACCCGCTACGGGGCAGAAAGTGTTGTTTATGCATTTTGAAGAAAAGGTTTTGTTTAATTATTTTTTTTTAAATAAACTAAATATTTTTCAAATGGAGAAAAAACATTTAGGTTATACCTAAAAAGATGTGTTGCACAGTAAAAAGTTCAATAAGTGGCTTTTTAAAAACGATCTCCTGAAAAATTAAGTTTTTTTATATTCACTCTGAGTTCTTTCACTTACGTCCATTTTGTTTAATTTTTTCTCAATAGATTCGAGAATCTGGAACACCGGACTAATTAGCGTGCCTTCAGGATTAGATGTTGAGAACTATATCGTTCTTATCAGGGTACATATAGACACAAAGAATAATAATAAATTATACTTAATATGATATGTATGCATGTTTAAGAAAACTTTATACATAGTTCAACGTATTGTAAATGCAAGTTAATTTTAATCCCAACATAAATTATTCGAAAGCAGTCCTATGGATGAATCATGCATGAGAACTTACCAAGTTTCTGCAAGATTTATTTTTGTATTTTTTATGAGAACGCGTGATATAATCAATCACGAATAACTATTATACGTACCCAGTTGTAGTTTTATCGTGCGAATAGTTTGTTTGCACGCGAATACTGGAACTGAACAACTTAATAAATTTGTATTAAATAATCAAAATGACATGTCGACGTGAGCCCTACGTTTTTAAGACACCCTTTTCTCCCCGACAAAACTAAAAAAACGACAAACTTGATACATTGCGATTGTATTTATTATTCTGAATAATGTTTATTAATCTGTAGAATGGCGCTTATTTTTTATAAAAACGTTATAATATTTCACAGATACCTATATAACGTATCTAACAATTGTGTTTATTCAAAATGATGAAACATTTTCATCAGGATTTCTTAGTTGTAATAATTTATGTGTGTGTTAAGTACATATCTGTGATATGTA
Organism: Brachycentrus maculatus; assembly: GCF_059751285.1. Taxonomy (NCBI): domain Eukaryota; kingdom Metazoa; phylum Arthropoda; class Insecta; order Trichoptera; family Brachycentridae; genus Brachycentrus; species Brachycentrus maculatus. Next base: position 1,552,000 of record NW_028281329.1, read on the forward strand.
TCACTGAAAAAATGAGAAGAAAAGGGTCAAGATAAATAAAAATAAAATAAAAGAAAAGCAAATATTTCAATGTATTCCTTATTTTGTTGTATTTACAAGTAAAATAAAATCTTTTTCTTTAATGTTTTTCGCAGATACTTTGTGGCACATTTTATAAACTTTATGAAATATAACAACTTTGCAGTTAACCACTTTTTTATTGGTTAAATGATTTTTCATATTTAAGTTTTTGGCATCGTAAGGGAAGGGTTAAACCCGCCCACTAACCTAACTACGAGCATTTCAAAGTTATAGAATTAGTAAATAAAACCTTATGATGACAAGGTTCTTGTCAAAACCGGTTGGAAAAAAGGTGTAATAAAAACCAACCAATAAAAAAAGTGGTTAAAAACAAAGTTGTTTTATTTTATAAAGTTTATAAAATGTGTACGTTCTTGGTTTGTCAAGAATAAAGGCCGTTAAATAAAATGGATCACTACGTATATAAATGTCAATACAACGATATAGTTCATTTTCAATATGTGTAATTCCTACATTCAAATGAACAAAGGTCGCTCATTTACCTAACATTTCCTTTTCATGTAGAGTGGGAAGAAAAATAATTACAATAGTATTTTGTGGATACCAGTGGTACGTGGTACATGATATGCGAGATGCAACCTTCATCTTGAAAACTTTGCTAAAGACCACAGATAATGTTATGCGGTAAGACGAGTTGAATTGAAACGTTGAGCATATATTGTACATGATTATAATGTATCATGCAGAATTTTCGTGGTTTGAGAATTTAGATAAGTGAGCACGATAAGAAATGATTAGGTTCTGAAGAGGAAGTAAGAGGTCAGGATAACATGAAGTGGCTTTCTATGCTTACTTTTATTGTTAGTTTATTGATGTGTAATTTGAACTCAAAATACTTGCTGTTTAGCGGTATATACCTTACACAAGCTAGTACGAGTACGAGTATGACCCGAGCGCCTTAGCTGTTGCCGCTATACTCTATTTTACTACCTGATATTTCTTCTCTATTTTTCCTCGTTTTTGAAAAATCCATAAATTCGTCATTTTGTATAATCATATTTCTGACAAATAATTCATGATTAAGTTTAGACCGCGTTCAATCGATGTGGTACCCTATGCAAAATCTGCTTCGAGATAGAGGACAAAGAAAAAATAATTTTACCTCATATATGAAAAAATAAGGATACAAAGCAAGTAAATTATAATACAAAAAGAGTCAGCATTTTTTAATTAATAAGCTATTTTTGGTTAAAACGAGTATATGTAGGTACGATATTTAGGGTGAAAACCATAGGGATTCAAGTGACAAATAGTCTGATTGTCTGATATTAGGTTAAGTATGTAAATGTGTGAATTTATTCATCATTATAGTTAAAACTATAATAATCGAAGTGAAAACTGAATGACAAAATTATTACTAATTATTAGTAGATTTGTAGGAACCGCGAATAAATTTTATTACTCGGAAACGTCAAAAAGTTAGCTAAACCCCTATAGAATTCACATGTCGATTCGGTTTTGGAAAATCCCATTCATGAGAATGCAATTTAGGTTTTCTATTTTTTTTTAAATACATAATAATGTTGATCAAAATCTACTTTGGAGTCAGGAGGTGAGTTCACGATTTTGGCACCTCGCACTGTATATACGAGAAACATAAATTTGCACGTATATTTTGATATGCCCGTGTATTCAAAAGATCTAATATATTATTATGTAGAAATTTCAATTGTTTTAAATTACGCTTTTGGTATGAGAAAGTCTAATCTACCGACTACAATCTTTTGTCTAAGTAATTTGTCATGTTCATGTTAGTTGGTGGGTCAGAATCAGTATTTCCTGGATCGCTGGAGATACCATTAAATAATAAAAAGAATCGCACAAAGACAATGTAATTACGTGGTTCAACCATTGTCTCTGTCAAATGTGTGTCATGCGTGCCTCTGGTCTGATGTTCTCACTCAAATTAAATTAACTTTCTTATTTTACTATTATTTTTTAAGATTTTTATCAATGAAAATAAAATAAAATAAATATGTACGAAAAATAGTAAAGAGTAAGTGAAGTGGTTTTTTAACAAATAACTATGAAAAAATAATCACAGAGAATTTCTACGAATTATCATATATTGATAATTTGACTATCAATTTTATTTTATTTTGTAATAATTTTCTCGATGTTGACGTTTATTTGATATCTGGTAAAAATGTCTATATGCATGTCTTTATGTATCTATATGAATTTCCATTTCAGAGTAATCGTCATTTACAAACTTCTAGGGGATTTCGATTATTTTTTTAAACAGTAATAATGTTTACACCATAGAATAAAGCAAAAGATTTATTTATTAAAAAATGGAAATAATTAAAATTTATTCAAGTAAAAACACGAATGTTTTTTTTTTCATTTAAAAAAACGAATGTTTTTTTTTAATGAGGTAATCTAACTTGTTCAATAACAATTTTTAAAGTAACATGTACGAAGCAAATATTTTGCAGTAAATTTATGGTAATATGAAACATTTTTAACTTTAAAGTAAATTAAGATACCACCATTATTATTATAACAATATCATGAGAATTTTGCAAAAAAACTTACCGAGTCTAAACAAATAGCAATAAGTTATCACGACTAAAGTCATCATTATCTTTGAATCATTATTAAAGGTAACAAAAAAAACATTTAGTCTTTAAATAGAATCATAGATAGTAAACGATGATTTTTATAATTAAAAACTAAATTATAAAAATTCTTAACTTTTGAATTTTTAATTTAAGCTCATGATATGTATGACATTTGTTACTTATAAATATATTACAAAAATAAACACTTTTCACGAAATTGAGTTAATTTATTTTTATTTTGAATATTTCAGAAATTTTAACAGAAATAAAAAAAATTATTCGTAATTTTCTGAATTGTGGATCAAAAGATTGAATTAAATTATGGTGGATATTTTTAAAAACGTACTCACGATTTAAATGCAAAATGTATTGGTTTCCATTAGAATATTATATAACTCTAAGCAAAAAGTACGGACATTTAAAAAAAAGATCTCGATCTAAAACGCAGCATTTTTTGTTTAACAAAAAAACCTTAGAGAGACCTTCAAGTAAAGCCAACGCAGACAATTAATAATTTCTTTTGTAATAAAGTTAAATGTTAAGTATAGCATATTACCTTGGATATTTCTAAAACTTGAGCCCACATCTCAATTAATCAGGAAATTAAACTAGGCTATGACTATTATAAATCGATTAACTGCTTTATAATCCTAAACAAAATCATCATTATTGTGAACAAAATATTAGATTGAAAACTAGGTAAAATGTCGTTTGTTTTATATTTTGTCGTTATTTAGTTCGATATTAGGTATCAACCTATCGTCAAGAATATTCACGATTTCGCCCTTTTTCTTTTGTTGAATGGGTCTTAAATTTTGACTGCATTCTGTATACTTTCAACCTTATTATTAATATTATTGTTTTTTTAAGAGAAATTTGTATTTTTGGTTATTTACAAAAGTTCTTCAATTTCATAATATTTCTGTGAGCCTAAGCGGTTTATCATAAAAAAATAGTATCAAATTGTTTTAGAGTGGGTTCCAACCGAGAAACTCTGACTCAAGAGTCCGCGGCACTAACCACGGGACCACAACCCAACACTTAGCATTTAAGAGAACATATCGCTCACTCCTTTCAAGAACGTCATAAATCAAAAATTGACAATTTTCAGTTGTGCACGTTTTTGGAATGTCCAGAAAATGTACTTTATCCCAGCAAAAGAGGCATATTTTTAACTTAATATTTACCCGCTACAGGGCAGAAAGTGCGGTTTTTGCATTTTAAAGAAAAGGTATTGTTTAATTATTTTTTTAAATAAAGTAAATATTTTTCAAATGGAAAAAAAACCTTCAGGTTTTACCTAAAAAGATCTGTTGCACAGTAAAAAGTTCAGTAAGTGGCTTGATATTTAGTTTTAATACATTATATTACATTTTTAAACTTTAAAAACGTTCTCCTGAAAAATCAAGTTTTTTGATTTATGATGTTCTTGAAAGGAGTGAGTGATATGTACTTTCGACTCCTGACCCACCCGCTTTCAAGTGTTTGACATACTGATTGTGCCAAGTTTTCCTTGGTCTTCCTTTGCTACTTTTTTCAACTACAGTGGCCTATATATTATATTATAGTTGTGTGTATTCTTTCATTCAATTTTCAAACGAGCACCGTTTTAAAATACAAATCTCGTTAAATATTTTAAACGAAGCTTCCGATAATGCGAAAACAGTGTAGGTATTAATGGTGATAGCATTTAAGAGTACTTACTCATTACTCAAAAGAAAAACCAAAAAGCACTTAAGGCTACCGAACACGCCAAGACAGAGAGGAATGTTAGAATACCTTTCTCTACTATTAAAACATCATTACTTACTACTATTCAGAAGTAGAGTGAGTATTTGCGGCATTTGTTCTAGCTGGAGAATCCGTCTCCTTTTAATTGTGATGCTAATCCCGTCATTAATATACGTTATTATTATGTCGTTAGTGGCTTTAGAAGAAAAGGTCGTTAAAAATATCGAATTTAGAAATTTGAGGCTATAAAAAATGGTGCCTATCTCGTAAAATAATATAATAATTCGTGAGTTTTTCCGGTAATTGACACGATTAATTTGTTTTTTTTTGTTCACACTCTAACGCATAATATTTTTCTTCTTTATGAACGTTGTTTCGGACCTAATTGCAGCATCCGTCATAAGAAAATTAAATATCAATTATTTTATTATAAAAATGCAATTTATTGTTGTGTTAACATGTCAGTATGGATTATTTTGATTTACGCGAGGTCGAGTTTTCAATTTACGCTTTAAGTGGTAGTATAGGTGAATAAAATAAACATATTCCTTAGATTTTACACATTAGAATTGGTAGAACAGTCCAACCCAGGGGTAGGGAACATTATAATTTCTAAAGGCTGAATTAATATAATTGATCCAACATAAGGCCTAGTTTGTAAACAAATGAAGTCAATACATTGACTTTTTTTCGAGTTTTGTGGACCAAAACATACAAATTCTTCTTCTTCAAACCCTTATTCGCACCCAGTGGTGTATAGGGCACTCCATCATATTAACGCAGTGTTATCTTGATCGTTAACACATGAAGGAAAGGTGATCAGCCCTCCGCCTCAGATATCGGTGCAGGGTAAATATTGAATAAATATTAGAGTGAAAAAATCACTTGTATTTTTTTCACGCCTTCCCCACTGGGAATTGAACCCGGGACCTCCAGAATGGTGGCCTAGCGTGCTGATCATTACACTACAGAGGCGGACAACATACAGCTTAATAATTTTTTTAAAATTATTTTATTTTTTAATTCTGTGACTAGTCAAAAAGCCGTACCTTAAGGCCGCAGGTTCTTTATCCTTGGTCTCACCTAAAAATTAACGAAGTAGACCTTTGAAAATGTCTACATCAATCATATGTTATCAATGTATTAAAGGTATTTTTTGAGTAATTCCGTTTGAGGTAACAATCACAAATTGTTTAAGAGCAATATATAAAATTTTGAAATGTATGAAGATACTATTGGCAGAATAATGTCAGTCATTGATCGATTGGTATTTAATATGTAGGAATGTAGTTTATTTTTCTTGTCGAAGAGAAATGCACTACTTGTCACGCGATATCATTGTTCACTCCCTGGTAGTCGGTAGCTACTTACCAGCGAATAATGGCTATAGGTAAGTAACATCATTGTTATTGTTTTACCTTATATGTTAATTAGAACTTTTCTGAAGAGACAATTCTCAGAGACGTATCTAAGTGACGTCACAATCTCGAATCATAAGTGTGGAGTTGATTGAAGATAGATGTATGTTTTACCTACCTACATATGTAGGTACGTACGAAACTAATCAGATCGCAAAAAAATAGCTTTCTTCCAGGATTCGAGCTCAGGTTCTCTAATGTCCTGTCAGGTAATTAGCCCTCAGGGTACAATACACTTTGAGCAAATGTATAAGTAAGCATTGGAATCATCCCTTTGTTCTTTAAAAAAAAAATTAAAAACAATATTTGCTTGCATAGTTTAATTATACGTTTGAATGTTCATGAATCTATGAATGGAGAAATTAACGTATTTTTTTATTACTTAATAATCTCAGCGATATTTTTTTCAAATTTTAGTTCACTCATTTTTAATGAATTTTTGAACAATGCGATATTAAGAGGTAAGTGATGAAACAGTGTACGTATTGTCATAGAAATGTTTGCTTTGTGACCCGGATTACAGTCGGAGATATAATTGAAAAAATAAGGAAGTATATTTTTTAAATATTTTTTTATCATGACTTTAATATGATATATATGCATTATTGAAATTTAACCAATTTTAAAGCTGATCCTGCATAAAAATATACTTTTCAATTAATTAATAAGGATATATATATATAAGAAAAAATAAGAAAAAAAGTCAATTTACACTACATGGAAAAAAATGTAAAATATTCCAATTGAAAAATAAAGTAATGATAACAATAAAAAATGTACCAATGTACAATGAAAAGAACAGAAAAAAACATTACATCACATAATAGAAAAATATTTTTAATTTTTTTGTTTGTTTATTTTTTCGATTCCGCCAGTAAAATACATTTAATAGAAAAAATATATTCCTCATTTTGTTGACAAAAGCAACATTCAACATCCTTTTAGAGTATCAATTCAAAATTCAACACGACATACGTACTCGTAATACGTTCATATGCATTTAATTTGTAAAACATAATGTATTTAAAATTATTCTCTATGACGAAATAGTCAACTCATTCAAACGAAAAATATAACGTTTTGAAATACCATACTAACCAATTTACTCCGATTTTAATCTTTAATAAATGGTATCATCTCTTTATTAGCTTTATAGCCATACAAAACACGGCCGCTTGATCTATTATTTATCTATATCTTCTGTGCAATTATTTCCTCGGCATTATCCAAATTTCTCACGGGGTCATTAAAGATCTGCAAAAATTCCCACTAAAGACCGCATTTCCACATTATTTTCCCTTCAGACTTTGCGACTGCCTAGTTTTAAACGTACCAGAAGCATGTAAAGAATAACTGAAAATATGATTAAATTGTAAAATTTCTGAAAAATTTAACGTGTCTATTTTTGTATATTTACCAAGAGATATAAATTTAATTTAAAAAAAAGTGTACCTACTAGAAAAATTACCAAATATCTTTTCTGGAAAATGTTTTTCGAAGTTGCGTTAAATCTGTAATTTTTATAAATTTTGCTAATTCTTAAACTCCACGAGTAAGTTATTATTTTCGCACAACTACCAAGTTAGTATAATTCGTTTTTAAAGATTAAAAATATAAAGTAATGTATTTTTAAAAAATCAGGTCACTTATTAAACTTTGTACTGTGCAACAGATCTGTTTAGGTAAAACCTAAAGGTTTTTTCTCCATTTGAAAAATATTTAGTATATTTTAAAAAAAAATAAACAATGTCGTTTATTCAAAATGCAAAAATAAATGCATTTTTACCCTGTAGCGGGTAAATATTAAGTTAAAAATATACCTCTTTTGCTGGAATATGGTACATTTTCTAGGCATTCCGAAAACATGCACAAATGAAAACTGACGATTTTTGATTTATTACTATCTTGAAAGGAGTGAGCGAATTGTCATCATTGAATACTTTTCGTGAATCGATCAATTATTTGATTCCAGCCTATCACTGAAATGAGAATACATAGTTATTAGTGTTGTTTTTCCATTAAATATTATTACTGACCAAATAAAAAGCTAACTGGATAGTTTTTAAATGCTGCCTTAACTTTGGCCTAAAACCGGAACGAATTCAGGCGATCTGTGCTTCGATTAACTGAAACCCATGATAACCACGACGTACAGGATTAAACAAGGCAATGAAGAAGGATATATGTAATTATTTTCAGAGAATATTTTACTTGGGACACACTACAGATTTACTCAACGTAGTATGCGTTGGCTCTTGTAGGATTACTAAGCGAAATTACCGTTTTATTTTATTATTCATAGTTATACTATAGTTACTCAGTGCATAAAATCATATTGGAATCTGGTGATGCATGACGGAGATTAATTATCACCGGATTATTGGTGTTCCGACTTTTTACATCTTTTTTCTATTATAAAATGAAAGCTACAATTTTACGGAAAATAATTAAAAAGAAAGCGTTAAAGGAAGTTGTTATTATAATTTAAACATTTGAATACCTGATATAATTTCTTTTAAATAATTCTCTCGAAAAAGATGGGTTCGATGGAAAGTTAAAAAATATAAATGAATGGAAGAACTGTGAAATTAGTACTGAAATATATATGTATTAGATAATAGACTCCTTCAGTGTACCAATCAGTCAAGTATTTTGTATAGATGCTCGGTAAAACGTGTCATGACTGCTTAAGTTTTATAACATAATACAGTTTTATTACGTGTAGGAGTGGAACAGATAGAGCTTAATTACCTTCCCGTAACGAGATTTAATTTGCACATCAATCTAGGATCCATTCAACCCGATTACAGTCGATCAAAAAACTGATTTTAATTAATATAACGTAATTAAGAGTTTCAGTCCGTAATATAACGTAATTAAGAGTTTTATTCATTTTGTCCGCCTCCGTAGTGTAATGGTCAGAACGCTCGGCTACCGTTCTGGAGGTCCCGGGTTCGATTCCCGGGGGGGGGGATCAAATAAATATAAGATTTTTTTCGAATGTCGAATACAATAATCTAAATAATAATCTGCTTATCTGCTTTTTGTTGTTGAACAGACTTCATATGAAAAAAAAAAATAGTTGATAAAAATACATGATATGTAACGTTTTCTTGATCTGAAAAGTCCAATGACTTTATCTTGTTCTACCGATTTTTTAAAGAAGTAGTTTGTCCACTTTCATAGCATAATGGTCAGCACGCTCAGCTACCATACTGGAGGTTCCGGGTTCGATTCCCAGGGGCGGTCAATTAAAAAATATAAGTGTTTTTTACAGTGTAATATTTATTCTATATTACCCTGGACTGGTACCTGAAGCGGAGGGCTGATCACCTTTTCCTCATGTGTAAACGATCAAGAAAACTCTGCGTTTATATGACGCAGTGCCCTATGCACCACTGGGGTGCGAATAAGCGTTTTATTAATATTATTAATATTAATTAAGAGTTTACTAGCGGGTCGATGACTGAGTCTTTAAGCGTATTAAATTATATATTATTACATTATACTCGTATATTACCTACGCACAGTTTAATATTGCAGCCTGCGAAATATTGTACCTGAGCAGATGGTTGGGAGTTCGGACCACCAAATAAAAGGAGATTAATCTTTCAAAGATGCCGCCATATAATTAGAGAAGCTTTAGTAAGATCAGCGTATTATAGCCAAATTCCTATTTAATTTATCAATATTATATTAAACATGTGTTTTCCTACGCCGAACCATGAAATACTAGTAACACGGCCTATAATGATAGTAATATATCACAATTACAAAGTAAAGAGAATTTGGCATTTTATGTGGGTATGTTAAATACACCTTTTAAAGTCATTAAATTCCACCGAAATTTAATGTTTTTATTTCATCATATAGCATTAAACCATATTTATTTATTTAAATATAGCCTAAGTTTCCTTAAAAAAAACATCAGAAAAATTAATATCATATATATCACATTACAAAGTTGATAAAAATATAAAATAAATTAAAACGTATTGAAATTTAAGAAACAACTATAAGGTGATGACAGTAATTATATAAATGTTATGGAAAGTAAAAAATACAAAGAAGACCGTAGATTTATAATTTTTATATATAACTTTATTTTATTACAATAGATTCTGAGAAATATTGGTATTTACCAAGTTAACTTTAAATTAAAAATGAATATTGACAAAATGACAATTAAAAACTTCATTTTATTTTGTTTATTTACTACTCAAGAATAAGTTAATATTTCTAACTACTATCCAGACCCAGTGATTCACAGGGTACCGTATCTAAACGACATTTTTCTATTCCTCAGCGTTAATTTCATTTATCATGAACTCCTTGACTTACGAATCACATAAAATACTATCCATTCATTGATCCAAGTAGGTACCTAGATGGTTATACTGATCACCTTCCTATCAAATATTTGACTATCAAGTTAACACAACGTCGATCCGATGGGGTGTCTTATGCACCTTTGTTTGCGAATTATAACACGTGTGTTGTGTGTGAACTTATGTTATGTATATATTTGGATGTAAAATTTAACAGTTATTACTATCTCACCTACAATAAGACAGGTGACATAAGTGTCACAAAACATGACAAAATATGCATGAGATTATACCACCACTGATGAAAATTTTAGACGGTAAAACCTGTTTAAAACGTTACTTAAATTGTGATAGTAAATTTGACATAAACATAAATTTATGCATTAGTATAGGTATTTGAAATATAGATTGGTTACTTGCAAGGAACTGAATAATTTAATACGTACGTACGCGCACGGTAAAACTTAATGGGAGAAATGGCGATGAATTAAATGAATGAATGAATATTTTATTTTCGATTTTTTTAAAATAAAATACGAAAATCGGGTGTCTTTTTCATGAGAGATATTGTGTTCTTCTTATTTGTATACGAACACCAAAGTTTTAATTTCACTCTACATATTTTCTTAGGCTTTTTTGGCAAAGTATCCAAAATTGAGTGATACACACCTTTCTCAGGCTTAAGCAGCTCATTTTTAATAATATAGTATGAAGTTGCGTTAAAGAGAGATTGAACCCAGAAACTCAGATTTAAAGCCGCGATATGAACGAGGAACCACAACACAACTTTTGTGAGTTTACAATCTTCTCCATCCTTAGTTTTATTATTTTTTATCTTCTCGTTTTATTTTTTACGTCTTAGTCTGGAATCCTATGCTAAACAAAAGGAAAATTAACATTTTTAAAGACCGCTAATCAAATTAAAGACAACAATTATTTAATGTTTATTTGGAGATTTTTTCAACTTAAATTATACACATTTTACTAGATAAGTCATATTATTAAGAATTGTTATGGTACGTAATATTTTAGAAAACAGCAGATTAGTAAACCTTTCAATTGAAGTAAAATTTGAACATAGTAAAATGATTAAATAGAAAATCCAAACGACATTGTTAGAAAAAGAGAATAAAAAAGCATCTACATATATCTTAACTTTGAGACTTAACGTATTTTTGAATAAGTTTTTATTTGAATTACTTTGAAAATTACTAATAAATTACCAAACAGCTGTCGAATCAATCAAGGAAAGCATTTTTTTAATATCAAGGTGGATTTACATTGAGTCAGTTACTGACGTCAGTACTGGCGCCGAGAACTGACTAACACTGTTTACACGTAGTTATTAGTCGTGGTTTTTATTTCACGGTGCAAACACGCTATTAAAGTCAGCAACAAAAAATGAATTCTCGAAAACGGCAGATTTTGATACGAGTCATTTACTTGTTGAGAAATGTTTCCTATTATAATATATAATATGCTATTAGAAGACTTCACAGATAAGAAGAGATTTTTGAAAAAGATTGAAAATTGATTGAATTGAGTGAAAAACATTTTGTGTAGTTTAAAGTGTGTGAATAGTACTATGGTGGTGATGGATAGTATTGTTTGCATGATGTTGTAGTAATTGTCCTGACGAAGAGACGGTAGATATAAAAATCACGGTGAGTGGTTATACACTAATGTAACTAACATTTTTGTAAAAAAAAACAGATTTTTATCTTAAAAGAAACGAATTAGGATAAGGAAGTGAATAAATGGTATTGTAGATAAACGACAGCGTTGGATATCCTACGACGCTGAGTGAATAAATGGTATTGTAGATAAACGACAGCGTTGGATATCCTACGACTGATCAACTACTGATTTGTACGTTTAGACGATGTCACCACTGCTGACATTGAAAATTAACACCGGGAATATTAAACTAAGCTCTGAAGCGACAGCGCAGTTCTGGCGTGAAATCAATTCATACGACAGCAGCCCAAAGTTACAGCTGATTTGCCTTGTGTTTGAAGCCAGTTACTGGCTGAATGTAAACCTAGCTTTAAGCACTTGGTTTTTATAAGGATTTTTTTTAACCCGGTATATGTAATTAAATTTGATTTTTCATTTGAACACACCCAGTTAACAAGTACAGTGTGGTAACCAGGGCTCATGCAATGATTATCATGGTAATAATTATGTCCCGGGTTCGATCGCGATCCGGGTCATAATAATATTAACTGTGTTTTTACTTGAACACGTTAACCCGTACTGGGCTTTAAGCGTTGGACTGATCGCCAATCGTGTAATGGCGATCTAGATAAACGAGTTTCAATGGAGTACGATTATTTTAAGCTACAAAAAATATTTTTAATTAAAAAAAATATGCGCGGAGCTTATCGTGTGTCCACAATCCGTAATATAATTATTCTCAAAACGTCATGTGATGTCTCAGAAACGTACATACAGGTTTTATGTGTATTCATGTTCTCTGTGTTGCGATCAGATGTGGCATGAATGAGGAAAAAAAATACCTTTAAATTAATTTAATGTTTTTCCATAGATTATGTAGTTTAGTCTTTTGTTTAATTTGCGTAACCTTTTTGCGGTTTTAATCATTGTAGACAGAATTAAAAACGAAGATATAAGAAAGGAATGTAAGGCTGAACGAGGAATAATTGAAAAGATTAGGAAGAGTTCTTTAAAGTGGTATGGACATGTGGAGCGAATGGATAGCGAGAGAATGACTAAGAAAATATATGTGGCGAATGTGAGAGGGAAAACAGAACGAGGACGACCGAAAAAGGCTTGGCAAGATCAGATCAATCAGACCCTAAAATCTGGCGGTGTCAAAAGTCTACGTAATCGGAGGGCATGTATGACTATATGTATGGATGTGAAGGAGGCGAGGAGTGTATGTCAGGACAGAAGAGTGAGGCGTTCCATCCTCTCTGCCTACTTCTGCGGGGAAACGGCGTGATGGATAGTAGTAGTAGTAATAATATATAAATACGCACATACTTGATCTGTAATTACAATGGCGATTATGCAAGCAACGTTACCTAAAACTACATGCTTTTGAACCATCGACAATTTTTACCATGGTTGATTATAATGAACGGTCCACCTCCGTGTAATGGTCAGCGCGCTTGGCTACCGTGCTGGAGGTCCCGGGTTCGATTTCCAGGGGGGTAAAAATAAAAATGGCTGATTTTCGCTCTCATATTTATTTAATTTAATCCTGGACTAGTACAAGAAGCGCAGGGCTGATCACCTTGCCTTTGTGCAATTAACGATCAAGATAACACTGCGTCGCTACGATGCTTGATGCACCATTGGATTAAGAGTTAAAAGAAAAGAAAATTATTATAGTATTCATAAGATTGGCATTCGGTGAAGCCCAAATGCCACCTGTACAATTCTTGCATTAGTCCTTTCCTTTTATACGGCTGTAAGATAAAACAAAATACTTGGCATCAGAGCAGCCGTATTCTCATTTTAAATAATTTAAGCCTCATAAGAATTTAGAGGTTTGACTTTGTGATGGACGAGGCGTAGGATGCCGCAAATCATGGTTAAAACTGTCACCAAAAAGATTCAAACGACTAGTGAAGGGCTGATCACATTTTCTTCACGTGTTAACGATCAAGATAACAATGCATTTTTATTATGCAGTACCCTATGCATCATTGGGGTGCAAATTAGGGTTATAAGAAGTCTATGCACATACTCCACATGCCTCATGACAGCCTTATTCAAACTTGCTTCTTTTACAAGACATCTGGTCCTACCGCCCAGGAATTCCAAAGCTGACAATTTGTCCGCAGTTCTCGTCTGAACTTGGCCACGGAACTGACTAAGGTAGTTAGTTGTAAAGGAGCTTGGAGGCAGTTAGTGACATCCATATACTCCACATACGGAGCGGATATAGATTGATAATGATAATAATATAAAATATTAACCAATGTATTAAAATTATTATTTAAAAAAGTATTATAACAAAACTCGAGGTCTCGAATTGACAGGTAGAGCGTATTCATTAATCATACAGCTCGTTAATTATACAAGAAAGAAATGATCAAAAAATGAAAGTTTTTCACGGCTACTGACTGGAATAATAATTGTTATTAAAGATAAGCATAATTATTTAATCGGAGTTCGTTTAAATGCGAAAAAGAAGATATTTGCATTATAAATCAGCCTTAGTGATGAATGGTTTCGACCATGGTGCGTTACAAAATAATTTTAAGTAATGTTCAGTAAAGAAATTTATGTAAATTTTTAAAACCTCTTGATAAAAATATCTAAATGCATTTAATGATTAAATAAAACTCTTAAGCTAATATTTTATTATTTCAAGATTTTATCAAGACAAGTTTTCAATATCGCACTGTACGGCCAACCCCATGGTAGACATGGCAGACCACCAAAGAGTCGGGTCGATGGCTGGGAATCGACATCACAGGAGACTAATCCCTCTGAAAAACAGTCCACAAGGCCTACAACAAGATGAAGAAGAAGAAGAAGATGTTTTCAATATAACGCATGGAAAATATTTTAAAATTAATTTAAATTTAATATTACTAATGGGGTATTTAGTCAATTGTTTTAAATTTTTATTTTATTAAATTTTAATAACTGAATCAACGTGGAATTTGCTAGATATTTTTAGAAGAATGGTTAATGCTATATTCGTGATAAGATTATTTGTTTACTGGCTCTATACCCGGCTGGGCGATTCTGTGTTTCAATATGGTTGAATGGAAATAAAAAAAAGAGATATCACACGTTTTGAATATGTTGAATTTCCCTGCACTTTTGAATATACAATATTTAAGCAGCTGCAGCTAGCTATAGAGAATAACGCTGTCCGTCGTGAGAAATGTATAGTATTGTTAGTGTTCCTAATACATTTTCAACAGATGGCGCTGTTATTGTGGCAAAAAAACTGTTAAAATATGTTTTTTAAGAGTCAAAGAAAGCCCATCTCTGGTATATATAAACATGTGCGTATTCGAATAAAAATTAAATTGTGTCAAAGATATCAATGCATAACTTTAGAAGATTAAGGAGTTAGGACAAACTAACATTCATTTTTTTTTTTAATATATGGACGTGAATAACAAAGAAAACACCCTCGTATTCGAATTCAGAGTTGTGTCCAAAACTCAAAACAATCGATGATAAATTTAGGAGATTGAAGATTTTTAAATATTGTTTTTTAAAAAAAAAAAGTTTTTATAAGATAAAAAACAAGGGCAAAAGAACCAAGATAAGTTTTTAGGTATGAAAAGAAAATACAAAGAAAGGAGAGATACATTCAAAAGACATTTACATAAAGAATTAAAATAAATCAAGGCAACATCAAGATTATTTGATATTACGTATAGCCATTTTTTAAATTTGTCAGAATAAGTTATCAGATGAACGCATTTAATTTATCACGGTTAATTTTGAATTCTTTAGAACATGAGTTGTGCATTAAACTTATTTTGTTTTATGATTAGGTGTTTAAAACAATGATATCTTAGATCTAGAGTAACGTAACTTTGTTTTCAATCAACAAACTATGAGACTACGCAGGTAAAAATTATGTAAAAATCTCTAATACATCAAAACTGAAAGTATTCTTTAATAATTAATATCAAAACTCCAATCATGGGTATTTTTATTCAACTAATATTATATTTGTATAACAAAACAATAACATTATTATATGTGGTAGGTTCTTCGAATAAAATATATGAATTAAATAATAGCAATCACAGCAAACACAGTGTGGTGAGACGTTCTATTCTCTCTGGCTACCCCTAGGAGGAGAGGAAACAGCGTGATGGTTAGTTAGTCAGTTAGTTAAATAATCTGCTTTTGATTGAATGATGTTTCAAAACGGAAAACAGAATCCACCAAATCAAAAATTATAAGTCCAATTGATAATATGACCCCTTTGCACACATTTGTTTTATTTTCCTTCTTTTATCTTACCCTTAGCCGCACCCAATGGTGTATAGGGCATAACATTGTATATAAGCATATATAAACTGTGTCATATCGATCTTTAAATGCATAAAGGGAGAATGATCAGCCCTGCGCTTCAGGTAAAATTAAATAAATATTAGAGTAAAAAATCAGTTTTCACTCATTTATTTTGATCCCTATGGGAATCGAATCTGGGAAATCCAGCCAAACACGCTTACCACTACACAACGGAGAAGGACAAGTAAATTTAGTATAGCACACTAAGGGTACACTTTTGGGTACCTTCTGTTAATTAGTAGGACGTTTTTCTCAACCCTTGAATTTGTGACAACCCTGTAGCGGCAGTCGTAATTATTACGGTACGTTGAGTCAATAAATAATAAGGTACCAACTGTTTAAAATATTGTATCGCCGGCCAATCTAGATAAACAACAGTAAGGATCATAGTAAAATATTTAAAAAAATTCGCCATTTGTCTTGTAAGGATCAAAGTGAAATATTAAAAAAAAATCGCCATTTGTCTTGTAACGTGAACGGAACTCTCAGTGTGAACGGAAACAGACAAAAAACATCAAAATTGTTAAATAATTTAACACCATGGTGTGCGATAATGATGTACATGTATTTTAAGATTTTCACGGCTACTCAGATGCTGACTGTTACTAATCATTATATGTTCATACATATTTTTACTTATATATGTATGTATTTTTATGTGTGTGTAATATATATATATATATATATATATATATATATATATATATATATATATATATATATATATATATATATATATATATATATATATATATATATATATATATATATATATATATATGTGTGTGTGTGTGTGTGTGTGTGTGTGTGTGTATGTGAAGCAGTTATGATGTTATAAAATTATGTTATGTACTTATTATTCAATCTATGTATCAGAATAAAAACTCACCTGTCTCTTGAAGAAGAGTAATCCAAAGAGTTGCGGCCACTCATCAAAAATTTGTTAATTCACTTCGGTTCATTTGGTTAAAATTTTATCACTTCAAGTTCAATAACGACTTAATACGTTTCCAGTTCATTGACCCGATGATTTGATCACTTTTACGGTTTCCTAATAGTCCCTTGAAATGTAAAAAAATATATCGTTAAAGTAAGCTATAACGGAAATACCTCTCATTCAATAAAATTACTTCAGTTGTAAAAACTGGAATTGCGTTTTAATTTATTATAACTAACTGTTGAAGATATAATTTTTATCAAAAGGAAACTGTGGTGATGTTTTATTGAGAAGGAATTTCTCATTCATATTGCTGATTTATAAAATAACATATTAAAGCATATTGGCTTTTATTGTTTATGAATGACATAAAGAGTATTAAATCGTAGTTAGCCCTCAACTTGCGAGTATTGAGTGTAATTAAATGCTTTACACACGTGTAACATTCACCAATTCCACCCATTATTGACAACCACACTACTCAAATTCTTGGAAGTTCTGTATATATGAACCAATTTAGAAACCTTGTTCTTGAATCACTAGAACTTCACTAGAGACATCTATTGGTGAGATGTAAAGAAGCTTTTTATTAAGCAGAAAAAAAAGCTTTAAATTTTTTATTTTAAGCTTCTTTACATCTCACCAATAGATGTCTCTAGTGAAGTTCTAGTGATTCAAGAACAAGGTTTCTAAATTGGTTTATATATACAGAACTTCCAAGAATTTGAGTAGTGTGGTTGTCAATAATAAAATGCTATTACTGTGATGGGTTGTGTAAGAATATGATTTTATTTAAAAGAATAAACGAACACGGAAATTGAAATTCAAGTTATATTCAAGACTTTTCACATCCATGTGAGATGTTGAATGAAGTAAATATTAAATATTGGTAATGTTTCGGCGTCATCACACATATTTTTGAGAGTATGTGAGAATCATTTGTATTATTTATAAAAATAAAAATAAATGATAACCAAATACCGTGTTCATATAAAAACATTGATTACTGACCAAACTCTGTGCACTTTTATGTGAGAAAGAGTTTATTAAAATAACAAGAAATCAAATTGATAATTTGAAATTTTGCTTCATAATAACATGGCTGAGTTAAATTCAGTCCAAAACAGTTTTTAAAAATCATCGTTAATCTTTAGGCTAGATATTTTTTATGAAGTTATATAAAAAAAAATACTTTGTAGCAAAAAGTTGAGATATTTTATCGGTTAGCTCAAATTTTATTTTTTCATAGTTTAATATGGAGATTAGTATAAATGTTTTGTTAGTAGATTTTCCATCTGTTTATTTTAATATGTATATTGTGAGCGAGAACCGTTACAATTTATTCGTTCGAATATCGACCGAAAACAAATTATAGACAACGGAATATCGTCAAAGTTGTAAGCTGAAGACCTGTATTCAGTCATTTACAGCTACGTATATAGTTTTACTATTCTATATTATCATACGTAGTAATAGGTGAAATGCATTATTGGATGTGTTATTTATCGTTCGCCAAAAACATACATTCTGCGCAACATTTTTTGGGTAGATATCATTAAATTATGCAAATTTTCAGTATGGCATTTATTTAAATAGCGAGATCAAATTATTAATGTCTTATTTAGAATTTTATTTTATGGCGGTTGTGGAAAAAAGCTAATTCGGATTTTTATAGCTCATCTTTATCTCTCGTGTGCTCCTGTCTGATCGTAAATGTCGAATGAGACAACTGTAATTTTATGTGATAACTTTGTATAGAAGTAAGCATGATGTCTTTTCAAAAATGTTCATATATATATATAATATATATATATATATATATATATATATATATATATATATATATATATATATATATATATATATATATATATATATATATATATATATATATTCTATGGATTTATTTTTAAAATGCAATATAATTGAACAAAAAAATAATGTTATCATAGCACACCTATTACCTACAATATTTTACTAAAATGATAAAAAATAGTTGATTTATGAGTTTCATCGACGTAGTGTTTTCTTGGTCGTAATTTAGATAAATGGTAAGGTGATCAATTTAGAGGGATACTTAATAAAAGTTAGAGTGAAAATTAACTTCACTTTAAAAAATATTTCTACTTAAAAAAAATTTTGTATGTTTTAAAAATATTTTTATACCCAAATATTTATTAATTACGATTTATCGGATACCTTAATTTTTTTATGAGTAGGTACTTATTAGTTACTTATTGTATTTCAAAAATATAATAAAACATTATTTCTAATATTTTGTATTAAAAATATCTATTTAACCAGGGAAATATTCATACCTGCCATTAAAATAAATTAAACAGATTTACTGCATTTTTATTTAAAATAAAAATTTAAGTATTACCTACAATCAAGTATATCCCAGTCAATAAAAGCACGAGGTATCAACATTTAAAATAAACCATTGTTTTGGTGCAAAACTTTCTTAAAAATCACTTGTTTTAATCAGATTTATAAATTTACGCATTTTTACGACGAGATATTAATCAGCATGCACGCAATGAGAAACTCAACATCTTCGTCAATATTTCGCACGGTTTTCCACCTTATAAGATATGAAAACAATCGACTATATCGCGTGATTAATTCCGATTTTCATATTAAACGTATTGAGGTCACAACCGGTGGGAAAGCGAAGGCACGACCGCTCTGGACCCCTGACAGATCGCAACTGAAGTTAAAAGAATGGGCTGCTTCTGAGTTCGGTGGATGGAACGAGATTTTCCACTAGAATTTCAAAAGCGCGCGCACTTTATTTTTCGCGTGTAATCAATTCCAGTAAGGTATTTTTGTTTTAGGTACGTAGGTACTTGAAATGTGAAAATATTCGACAGTAATTTCGATATGTGAGAGTTATATTACGTTAAATTAAGCGTATAAAAATAAAGCAGGAATTTTGGAAGACATACGTGTATTTAATTATTTAAATGATAAATTACAGTTTAAGGGTATAAACATAAGTGCTTTAAAAACGCCTATCATTCATTTTTTTAAATGAATATATCTATACAGTAATAAAAAATACTTATTTGCGAGTTTTTTTTCTCCTTCATATTTATATATTAAAGGATTAGGGTGTTACTATTTTAGTTTAAAAAATAGGTGGTGAACATGAAAATAAGAACTTATAATATATGAAATAATCTTACCATTATTACGCGTTTTTATACTTTTTCCTTATTCAGGAAATCAAATAAATAATTCTTAATGACATAATTTTTTTAAAATCATACCTTCATGTAATTAAAAAAAAAACAAAATACGTGAAAAGTCCAAGAATTTTTTTCTAATATTTTGTTGTTAATTAAAACAATTTCCTGTGAATCTAAGTCCTGTTAAATAAATAAATTGTTTTCCTGAGACTAAATTTTATTGTAAATTATAAAAAGGTAATTTTGACTACTTTTGTCAATGAAAATTAAAAAGAAAAAAAAAATTCTTTCTGGCTATTGAGTCTTAATCCTGATGCATGACAGTACACTATACTGGTCATTACTCTACGCGTTCGGAAGAATTCAGTCTAGCAAAACTTTTTAAATTAATATCATTATGTAAAATTTTTGTTGCACAAAAATTAATTATACATCGTGTAACTCATTAGAAAAACAAATAATTACGTTTAATTAACGTCTGAACTAGATGCTTAATAATTATTTTCGTGTATAGGAAGAAGACGGAAACATGGAAACATTTTAATTATGATTTGATAAGCAAATATACGTCGAATTAATTATATAAGTACAATAAATATTGTATTTTTAAAAATAAAATTTAAAAGAAAGTTATAGAAAATAAAATAAAATAAATTTATTGATTTTTAAAAATCTGCATTGTATATTTTTTTAAATGTGTATTGGGTGTAAACATTCGATAACAAATGTAGACAAAAAAATTTATTGATTTAATTCAAATACAGTTCAATCTACGAGTATACTCGTAAGTATCTAATTAATTTTTGTTAACATATTTTTTACATTATATAAGAAAAATGTATTTTGTAAAGCTTTGCTTTTAAACTTGTTCTATAGTATTCAAATTCACTTAACTATATTGATTTTATTTAGGAAGTGTATATATAAAAAAAAACTTTTTTACCATTTTGCTATAATTGGTGTATAATGTATGTATTTCTCGTAATATTGAAAAACCATGTCTGCAAAATATTAAGAGCATTTTATACCTCCATCTCTTTTCCTTTTGCTGCTGTAAATTATATAAAGCTGTTTATTTTTATTATCAACTAAAGTTTTGAGAATTTTTAATCATGAATCTGTGTGCTTAAAGTAAAAAAGTTATATTATCATAATCCAAGATTCGGACCTCACATACTAACATAAGATTTTCTGCTCAATATAAAGCTTCTTTTTATCTCACCAATAGATGTCTCTAGTAAAGTTCTAGTGATTCAAGAACAAGGTTTCTACATTGTTTCATGGATATAAAACTTTTAAGAATTTGAGTAATGTGGTTGTCAATAATGGATAGAATTGGTGGATATTACACGTGTGTAAAGTAATCACTTAAACCAGCCTATGACAGTCAGCCCCGTGAATGCCCAGACTTCCATATTCTTCTTCATCTTTGATGAGATGTAAAAAAAATAATATAAAAAAGGCATTAAAAAAATTCAAATGCAATTATGATATTTTGTCTCTGAAGTACAATTATACTGGACAAATAATAATTTAATTGACCGGATGTTTTCAATTTCAACAAAATATTACGCGTGTAAATAAGTACTTATCTATTCATTAGGTTTTAGGATAACATCCTTCGTGGAGGCTCTGTTTGCATACAAAGTAACCGGTTTGTCTGAAGAGTCCTATAAATATTCAGGATGTAGGCTTTCGTGATCTATTACCAACGTTTCCTTCTTCCTTTCGTGGTTCATCTTAGACATTTAGATTAGACAATGGGCATGTTTTGAATGTAAATAACAGTGTTTTCCATTGTTTAAATTAAACGTAAGCCTGTGACTTATTTACTATTGAATGCACAAAATAAATTTCTTCTTCTAAACAATTAACAAGAATTTGATCACACTCAAAATGTTGGAGCTTTTTTCAAACCACAAGGTATTTTATTTGATCTAAAAGCCATTTTAATGGTCTTCTCACATTAATAAGCTTTTTATTAAATAAACTCAAAAACCGCAATATTTACTATAAGGCCAAATAAATTATATATTTTTTTTTTATATTTTTTAAATAACGACGTCATTTGATATTATCGAGGCTTAATTGATATTTAATTAGTTAATAAAGGGTCCGCCAAATAACTTTTTTTTTTTGAAAATGCTATAAAAAAAAAACTAACTAGCTTCGGCTGTGTGGCACGTAGCGCCGTCCTGTTGAAACCAAATGTTGCCAATATCCTCCTCTTCAATTTTTGTGAACAAAAATCCGTTCAACATGGCCCGATAACGATCGCCATTGACTGTAACGGCCACTCCTTGCTCATTTTCAAAGAAAAATGGCCCAATTATGCCTCTGGACCAAAATCCGCACCAAACAGTGACTCGTTTTGGGTGTACCGGCTTTTCAATGTATGCGTGCGGGTTTTCTGTGCCCCAAATACGACAATTTTGCTTGTTTACATACCCGCCAAGATCAAAATGAGCTTCATCCGAAAAGATGATTTTTTTGGCAAAATCGGCATCTTCTGTAAGTCGATCGCAGGCCCACTCAGCGAAGCGAAAACGCATTGGATGGTCAGTTGGCTTCAACTCCTGAACCAATTGGACTTTGTATGGCGTCATACCAAGGTCTTTATGCAAAATTCGTCTCAATGATGTCTCCGAAATGTTCAATTGTTGAGAACGACGGTGAATTGATGTTGATGGCGCTTCACGCACACTTTCTGCCACAACATCGATATTCTCGGGTGTACGAACTGTTTTTGGCTTTTCACGCTTTGGTTTATCGATGAGGATGCCAGTTTCTTTCACTTTTTTCACAAGATAACGAACATACGGAGCTGACGGTGCTTCTCTTCTTCCAAAAACCGTACGCAATTTTCGCACACATTCTGCAACATTACCATGATTTTCAAAGTAATGTCGCAATATTTCCCAGCGTTGTTCAAGCGTATACACAACCATATTCGCTTAGCGGAAGGATAAAACTAATTATTTGTCAAATCAGACATGAGCTAAGTGTTACCATTCACGAAATAAGCACTAGTTGAAAAAAAAAACTTTAGATGGCGGACCCTATATAAACCAAATGATTTTTTTTAAATGAAAATCTTTTGAATTTTAAATTTTGAGGAACAGTTAAGAAATATTTTTACAACTAAGATGATAAAATGAAAAAAATAATGCTCTGGGAAGACAAAATATCCTCTCCAGAAATTTTTTTTTTCTTTTATTTCTTGAATGTTTTTCCAGATACTTTGTGGCACATTTTAGAAACTTTTAAAAAAGAAACAACTTTGAATTAGTACATAAAATAATATAAAAGTGTTTAAAACAAAGTTGTTTTATTTTATAAAGTTGTTTATCTGTTAACGTATATTTTTAAGTTTGAGAAGCGTAAGAGAACATAACATCACTTCATATTTTATAAGCCCCAGAGTTATACCAATTTGCGTCGTTTTTTTTGTTCTTTTAAACATGATTTGATTACATTTTTTCAATTTATTAGTATCATGATTATTAATTAAAAGGTAGGTGTAACTATTTTTCATTTATCATGATTGTTGAGTAATTAAAACGGTTGTTTGAGCGGTAATCAGTGAAAAGGAACGATTGAATATTATATTCACACCTTAAGTGTTGCTTGTATTATGCAATAAAATAACAAATACCGATATTCGAGACGATTCCAATGGACACAACAATGATTTTGTAAACTGAGTAGGGCAAGCGAATCATGAAATATTAGTTATGTGCATATATCCAATTCCATCTCCAGACATAATAAGGAGAACATACAAGAACCGTAGAGTACTTACTCTCTGGGGTTTAATATAAACTCTTTCCCTCTACAATAGCAGACCTAATGGTAATTATAAATTATAAAAGGGCAATATTATTAATGTTGTCAAAATATTAAGGACAGTTTAAAGTTATTTTCGACGGTTTTAAAACGTGTTTGTTTTAGGAAATAAGCTTATTTTTTAACGTCATTTTATTTTGGTTTGTTTTATCTTGTTTTTTATTATTATTATCAACTTATATAATATGTTTTAGTTTGGTGGATAATTCTTAGTTCACTTATAATACCCTGATGTCTGTTCCATTTCATTCTAACCTCTATTAATTTTGAATACGAAGCAGAAATAAATTTATTTTCCGTTCCAGCTGACTTTTCTGGTGTTCAAATAATAACTTATAATTCACCTAAAAATTAAAGCCAGAACACAATTTTTGACGAAACGATATTTTTGGCAAGATTGGTTTGTTTTTATTATTTTAGATTTGGACATAATCAACTAAGTGAAAATTACATTTTTCTTAAGATTGATATGCAGGTGTGTTATTAAAATACAGGATATATTAGATAGATGTGAATTTAACTATCTGTCCATTGTTATGAAATAAAGTTTGATTTTCTGGCAGTTTTTTAAAAATCCTTATTAATCATTGCCATAAATTATTTACGTATTACAGCCGAACTTGGATATGAGGGCCGTAGATATAAGTGAAATCTCTTTAAATGTGACCTGGCCATAGGTCCCATCGTAAAAAGGATGCATGGATATAAGAGAGACTTTTTTATCAGAGAAAAAAATATCTCGTGTTCCCTTATATCCGTGTTCGACTGTGGCAATTAAAAAGAGGAAGTGCAGAATGTCTGCAATGGATAGAGAACTAAAGTTTACATACACACTAGTACTAGTACAAGCTCCTGCTAATATCTACGACTCTCTTGATGATAAAAGACTTAAGTAAAATATGCAAATCTGAACTTAAATTATATTATCTAGTTCAAGCAGATTTCTTACATCACTTCCGTCGCTGAAATCATATATTGGGCTATTAAATGGCGTGGTCTCGTTTAGACTGGTAACACTTTACCAGAGTTATGTAAGTCCCAGGGATTTATGGAACGCGGTAGCGTACGCAATGACGATGAATTAACTGTTATTCCAGGAATCACAATGAAGAATTCTGGATACAAGTCAGGTTCTGAGACGTGGTATGCTATTGGTATATAATACTATTACATGCTATATTGAGCGTTGCATCTTCCCAACTTCACGTTATTGTGAATTGGAAATCTTGATTTTATTCAAAATACCAGACTTTTGAATGCAACATTCTTTGTATACCATCAGTCGTTGCATAAACAATCTTAAAATAAAAAAAAACCAGTCTCATCAGGTATTTATGAGAAATTAAAGATGCAAAAGACTTCCCTATTCCCTTAATATTAAATAATGCTTTATATGTTTTGAGATATCTAACATATCTCAATTTATAAATGTTAAATAGTATAATTTTTTTTCTAGAATAAAATAATAGCTACGTAGTTTTTTCCAAGTGAATTTTGTTTGACCAGCAACCGACATTATCAGACGTGATGTCGGTAACGACGAAACCCAATCGTTGGTCAAATAAAATTCATGTGGAAAAAACTACACAGTTGTAATTTTAATCTATAAAATGCAGTTCCACCAAGAAATGTCACTACAAAACTAAATCTTACATATCTTTTTGTAATTCATTTTATTATTTTTTCAGACAAAGTTGGTTAAAAATTTAATTAATTAAAACAGAAGACTCACACGGAATAAAATGCTCTTACTTTAATCTGTTTTTCATTAAAATTTTAAATTGATCCAGATTTACCTCAATGCTTTTAATGTCAAAATTCGTTCTCATTCTTTTGAGAGATTTATGGCTAATGGTAATGTCTTCCACGGGTAAAAATACATCTTAAAACTCAACGGAAAGAAAGTGTGAAGACTTGAAAGTATTGAAACGTAAAACAGCACTGTAAAAGACTTTATGCCTATTTTGAATTATTGTGAGAAAGATGTAACAAGTATTCACTCTATTCATAGCCACACACGACATGAATTATGATTATATTTTGTAAAGGTATTCAATAAAAAGTCGTGGGGAACAAGAACTTTGGGTACCTACATAAAGTTTGTGACTGGCTTCATGTGGTGAATTTGTGTAGCTGCCTACCGCTCACAAACATTAATGTTTTTTTCACTCATTGTTTTAAAATGAAACAATATTGTACGAATATTTACAATAATTTTAGCAAATGAAAGTGATAACTTATCGAGTGCCAAGATATTTAGCGAGGAAGTGAACTTACCAGATTTTTTCCAATCACGTTATGTTACTTTTGACGTGTTTTTTTTTCTTGGGTTTTGTTTGATTTTCTCGAATTACGAGATGCCATCTTAAATTATGTCTATTATATATTCAAAATAAGTAAATAAGAATTCCATTAATTGATTTAGTAGTCCCTTTGTGGTGAAATCTATATATTTTAATTTATGTTTTACTTAGTAAATACCACTATTTCTTAAAATCTATTGTGACACGTGTTTCGACCTATGTGAAGCTAATTCTAAATTTTAGAGTTAGGTCCTTGGGACGTTGACGGTTGAAGAGCGGGTAGGAGCTGTTAATTATTTTTATTAACAATATGACAATGACTAAAACTTTCCCCCCAATGCTTATGTTCCCATTGATTAGAAATAAAACAATTAAATAATAAATTTTTAAAAAGCAGGTCCTACCCCCTCATCAACCTTCAATGTCCCAAGGACCCAACTCTAAGTAATTAGTTTCACATACGGTGTTTGAAAATGATGCATATTGCATCGAAATACGTGTCACAATAGATTTTTCAGAAAAAGTGGTATTTACTACGTAAAACTTTAATTAAAAATAAGAATTCATGTAGTTACTGCTCCCAAACATTTTTTTCTCATTTTATTAAAATTAAACAATTGTGTATTTACAGGAATGTTTTAGGACTCTCAACATTCATCTTACTATATGCCCTTTCCACTGATATGAGCGGTGAAATAAACGATCAGTGTTAATTTGTCACAACTTCTATTATTAATTTAGCATATGATCAAAACTATCTAACCATTCACAATAGAAGCTGATACAAAAGGCAGGTATTCCAAAAAACGTTCATAACAATTGTGACCTACAACTGTCAATTATAACTTTTAAATTCAAGCCATAAAAAAGACTTTGCCATCAAATATATTAAAAAGGTTATCCGTGTATTTTTAATAAATATAATTTAATCGAAAAATAATTGTTTTCTTGCGAAAGCGGTTTACAAAATAATTATAAACTATCAGACGATTTAAAAGCGGGTACAAATTTAATAGATCAAGGCTGTAATATATATGTACAAAATACAAAATTAATTTGTAAATTTCTCAAGCCATAAATTATCTCCGTATCGTGATCAAGATCAAGGGGCGTTGATAAAGTTCGGGAAAATAAGAAAATCATCTAAAATTTCAATGCTAAATTAGGACATACATACGTCATAATAAAATATATTTCTTTGTTGAGCCAATTGTTAACTGCAAGATTAACTATTAACTGCCAATTAAAGCGCAGGCTTTATATGGATGTACTTTCCAATTATTGTTAATCAGACATTTCTCAACTTGCTGTTCGCACGTTACCTTCGACGATCTCATGTTTCCCGGATACCAAAGTTTGCGAAATATGTCTTTCCTCCACCGAGGTTCTTTTATTTCCGTGACGAATGGTTCTTTTATCAAATCAGTGATAACGATCTGACGACTGTTAAGCAAACATAAGCAATTGTTTTATATTTTTTGTTATTAACAATTTTGTAAATATATTTTTTTAAATAACTTGGTGAGAGTACTTAATAATAATAATAAATAAAAACCCTGATCCGCACCCAATGGTGCATAGGGCACTGCGTCATATAAAAGCAGTGTTATCTTGATCGTTTACACATGAAGGAAAGATGATCAGCCCTCCGCTTCAGGTACCAGTCCAGGGTAATATTGAATAAATATTACAGTGAAAAAATCACTTATATTTATTTTACCCCCCTTGGAATCGAACCCGGGACCTCCAGAACAGTAGCCGAGAGTGCTGACCATTACACTACGGAGGCGGACAGTAATTAATAACAAAGAGATATCCCATTTCATCAGCATTAATAATAATATTATCTCCGACTTGAACACTCGAAGTGTTTGTAAAATTATTATTTCTATTTTTGCTTTGTGAGGTAGGAATACCATTTTTTACAAAACAATGAAGTAAATGAATCACAACATTTTGGGTTTCTCCAAATACTTGTTCAAAATCTGAGGTTTCTCCACCTAGGAGTTATTTTACAGTTTGAAATCTCAACTTGCATACAAATAAAAGGGTCTCTGCTAAATAAAAGCTTTTTCAATCTAACAAAGATGGATGTTGTAGACTCATATGTACTGTGTCACGAGATTGATCACATACCCGTATCCAAGAGTTTCAAAAATATGAGAAGTGTGGTTGTCAATCATAGGTAGAATGTTGAATGTTGTACGTGTAGAAAGTGATCACTAAACCAGCCTATGATAGGTAAAAACCCTGTAAATATTCAGACTTCAATATTCTTCTTCATCTATGTTGACATGTCAAAATATTGAAATAAATGATAATTATTTTAGACCTGTCGGCAACGTTCTTTTTACTGCGTTTTCTCTTACTTATACTCGTTAAACTAACACTTACTAATAAAAATCGCTAAATGGCATCAACCGTTAAACGAAGCTTAACTCTGTAGACGCTCGACTGCAAAACTGGCGTCACGGGTTCGATTCCCGCCAAATGTAAAAAAAATACAAGGAAGATTTGTGAAAGAGAGGTTTGTGTTGTATTTTTAAATTAACCTTCCCCATCTTTCCTGTAGGCAAGCCTGTAAAAACTAAAGTTTTGCGGGTTTAAAAAAAACTTTTAATACTTTATACTCTCAATATTATTAATATGTAAAGCATTAAATTATTGTAAGTCATTTTTGCTTCTATTTTTTTTACAAAAATGTTAGCAATATTAGTATATAACCACACACCGAGAGATTTTTTATGTCTACCGGTTTTGAGACGTACCCGTCTCTTCGTCAGGACAGTTACTACAACAGCTTGCAAACAATACTACCCGTCACCACCATAGCACTATTGGCGCACTTACAACTACATAAAATGTTTATCACATGCGATTTTGGTCGACCCGAGGACGAATTTGCACTAGGGGTGCATGCGGCACTTAATGTTTGTTCTGAGTGGTTATATATTACTATTACTAAGATTTTTGTTTAAAAAATATAATTGTTGTAATAATTAACAGATTTGATATATGTACTTATATCAGCCATCACAATAAAATACCACATTTTTGTATTTTAAGTTGTATCCTGTTACATGACGAAATACCAAACTAACAAATTTTATTATTCGTGAAATGATAAATAGATTTTATAATGACAACAGTATTTCTTAACCTATCAAGTTTTCAAGTACTCGGTTCTGCATTGTTAATTTAATATCCTCAAAATAATCATATCTGGAACATGTTTTGATATGGCAAACAATCTAGATTATAAATCATCATTAATCAGATAAAACGAATTAACGTTGGCGTGAAAATTTATTGCCCGTACAGCGTGTCGTTGCTTCATTCAATAATTGAAATCATACTAAATGGTTAATTTATTCTGAGCAGTAAGGTTGAATTAACCCTTTATGACTGAGCACTTATTATAATTAACTCAAAAATAGATTAAATCCTTAATTTGGGAGTGCTAAAATATTTTTTTGAGTATTTACAACATTTTGATTGCGTCCAAATACTTGTTCACAAATCTGGATTATCTCCAATTAGGAGTATTTTTTACATTCCTTTTTAACTTCACAAAATTAATGAAGAAGAATATGGAAGTGTGAGATATACAGGGCTTACGACCGTAAAAAGGGTTGTATATGTGACATGTGATTACTTTACACACGTGTAACATTCACCAATTCTTCCCAGAATGTTTTCATGTGTTTCTCACGTATATGAATATAATCCAGGATTCGGACCTCGCTTACAGATGAAAAGCTTTCCTCATTCCAAAATGGATTTTGAACTCGCACATACTGTGTTACGGGTTTGATCAATACATCTAGATCAGTGATCGCCACACGGTAGCTCGTGAGCTACCGGTAGCTCGCCAAAGCTTTTTCGGTAGCTCATGTAGTATATTACATTTGCCTAGTAAATTTTATTATTATATTTATTTTTAATCACAACTTTTTATTTTTATTTTGTTGATAAATAAAAACTTAATGTGTAATTAATTTGCTGATGTTCTAATTTATAAAAACGAATTTACTAAACTAAAAAATATTACGTTAGGTTCAATAAGGGTCGATCTTAAAAAAAAACTATAAAGAGGTTATTCGTATGGGTAGCTCACCAGACAAGTCCAATTTCTGAAAGTAGCTCACATCCTTATTGAGTTTGGAGACCACTGATCTAAATATTCCAAAATTTTGAGTATTGTGGTTGTCAACAGAGTCAACGAGTCTTCAATGTGTATATTTTCTATAAATAACAATAATAATCCGCGTTGAAACGGTTAAGTATGAGCATTGGATAATACAAACTCTCTCATTTAGCGGATGAACTGAGGTTAAGCCTATAATAAAAAAGGAAATCTTCGATACTGCTAGGAATGCCTGTATTACAATATATATCGGGTGTATGTAATTTATCCTTGGCATTATTTTATTTCCCAACTTATGAATATTGAAACTCCATCAGTTGATTAATTTCAATGAAAAAAGGGCGGAATCAATTAACCGTATTGGATGTACGGGTTTAAATTTCGTCAAAAATAATTCCGGCTAGCTGATTTGGATATTTGTCGATGTAATAAAACATTACACATTTTTTTTTGTATTCAATTATGTAGATTAATATTTCAATTATACAGATTAAACAAGGTATCACGTGTACATATGGCATTTATCTCCTAACGAGAAAGAAGTGGATTCATTATTTTCATCGTTGATTTTATACCCAAGTTCCTGGATGAAAATAACATTAAAAATAAAAATAATATTTTGAATAATTTAAATAATAATTTGTATTTTTATTAAACACCATTTTTGTAAAATACGATCTCAAAGAAAAATGATCTATCTTTTCCTTCGGAGGATGCTTTCTTTTCAATAATGAGGTAATTTGATTATTTTACAATGAACAAATAAAGAATGATGAAAAACTCAAAATCGGTTGTTTTTTTTAACCTGTAAAGAAGAGGTATTTTAGAGAGGAATAGAAGCCTTCGGACATACAAGATAGGGATGCGAAGTGGAAATTATTTTATTCCTCATCTTTCTATGAGAGGATATTTAAACAATTTTCTTTCGGGCGATTTGGAAAGAAATATAAGCAAATTTAGAATATTTGGCTGGGGGGGAGGCGCTGGACTTAAAAGTTTGGGAACCTGTTGAGAAGCTGTCAACGAACAAATCGTGAATCAGGTATGACACCATTACTCGTTTAAAAAACAAGTTCCTGACGTGAACTTTACGATCAACGGCGCACATGATTGACAAGTTCTGAAGTAAAGTTGAAGTAAAGTTATTTGCAATAAAGTCCATCGTTAAATACTCGTTGTTATCCATTGTATGGAGTCCCAGCCCAAAAATTAATATTATTAGTGTTTACAAATCTTTGTTTATAATTTTTAAATTGGTCTCCACTGAGGAGATATTAATATTAAATAATAGTCCCGAAGAAGTACTATGCGCAAGATGATGTCAATTGAAGCCTAATATAACGAAATTTGAGCAGTATGGTTATTAATCGTGATTAGAATGGTAACAGGTCCTGTAAATCTGTTGGTCAGACTATTATACTATCAATTATATAAAACATTAAACCATGAGTGTAAGTCCCTCTCCAAGAACAAGAGCTGAGTCTCTTTTTTGGAGAGGCACAGCGAATCTAAAACCAAAAATTTGCCATATGCATAAATGTTAAGAAAATATATTATCTTGCACTAAAAACGTTGTTTTATGTTGTACTAAAAACAGACTTACGTATTCTTTCTCACCTATGTTGAAATACCAATAATATTATCTACACTACGTAGTTAACCCATTTGTAATACCTACTTAGCAGAGCTGATGTTAATGATAAATTCAAGTAAGATTTTAACAATATAAATTTTATCATCTTTCTATGTGCCCATTTTAATAAACGTTATATCAAATATACAATTAGAAATAAAAAAAATAAATACGATTAAATTTTACCTGGTTATTTGGAAGACAAATAGATTTTTTCAACAATCAATCTTTCAAAGTATGAATGTTTTTAAATGTCAAATTTTTTCCAAATATGCGGGAAACGAAATTAGAAAAATGGGAGCTTCATCCATTAACGGGTATAAAAAGAAGTAAGTAAGTAACATACTTTGAACAATATTGAGATTTCCTGTAACTAATTTGGAGTGAGAATTTTTCACGTTTTCCTATCATTCATTTGTATCATCTCTGGGAAGTTTTAATACAATAATTAAAACGTAGACAAAAATGTACATACTCGTATGTATGTAAGTTAACAATAGGATGTAAACAAGATAACAGACGGTGGCACATATGTATGTAGATATTGACATGCGATATTAGATATAACGATTTCCTATTGATATTTCACGTCATAATACATAATTGGTTCTTGCTAACAATAAATAATCCAACGCGAATGTAATATATTGAAAAAAAAATAGTTATATTATAAAAACCATTAAAATTACTTATGGTAAAATAAAAATTAATTGAATTTTGAAAATATTTTACGTGTTTCAAAGGATATTGTTAAGATTAGGTTTTCGTTAAGAGACGTGGCTGCAGGTAAGGATTGTAAGGAATGTATTTTGATTAATTGAATCGAATCCGAGACGTCAGTTTCGCAGATAGCATCTACCCATCTACGCCATGGTTTGTTAAGGTTCCATTAATTTTAAAAATTACCTCCATTGCAAATTAACGTAGAAAACAATACTACGATCTTCATTGAAGATATTTTGAAATGGATATGTATGTACGTAAATTTACGAAATAAAATATTTTTATCAAATTAAAGCTTTTACTGATATTTAACATTTACTAAATACATAAGTAAAATAAATATAAGCGATTTAAAAAAAAATCTTGAATGTTTTTTGCAGATACTTTGTGGTACATTTTATGAACTTTATAAAATTAAACAACTTTGTTTTAACCATTTTTTATTAATAGTACACTTTGACTTACCGGTTTCAATAAGGACCTTGTCATCATCAGGGTTTATTAAATTCTTAAACATTTAAATCATTAAAATACTCATTATTAATTAAAATTCCCCTACCAAAAACTAAATCCTAAATGTTAATGTGCATTGCGGAGCAAGTCCAAATAACAACTTATGGAATCACCCAAAAAACAGTATGAAGCCTGATGATGACAAGGTTCTTGTCGAAAAAGTTAAAGTGTACTTATAATAAAAAGTGGTTAAAACAAAATTGTTTAATTTTATAAAGATTAAAAAAAACATTGATTTAATATATCCCTGGACTGATACCTAATGCGCAAAATTGAGCATTTTATCTTCATATAATTAAATATTAGTTTAACATGATTCCTAAACAAGGGACAAAACAGGAAGGTCATAAAAAAAGCAGAGAGGCCATAAAGTTTAATCTGTAAGTCATCGATATTAATACATTAAGTAATTTTGGCTGTCGTTATTAGCATACAATACAAAACACAAACAATACACAATGGAATATGATAAGTGCACAACAAATATACTTATGGCTTCCTTTGAGCAAATTCGTATTTTGGAGATTTTTAAAAATTTTATTTTTAGGGATGTAAATAAAATGATAACAATGGATCCGAATAATGAATATTGTGAACAGGAGATGTGTCGTGCGTGATTTGATTTTCAATGATTATCTTCACTTGACATTCACTTGTCCTTAAAATTTAATTTCGTGAAGAATTATAGTATAAATTAGTGTTTCTCAAACTTTTTAGTGGTAGGCAGCCAAAATACAATTGTTGACATCTCAACATAGAGAAGAAGGATACGGAAATTTAGGGATTTACGGGGTATAGACTAGATTAAGTGATATATCGCCCACTCCTTTCAAGAACGTCAAAAATAAAAAAGCTTGATTTTTCAGGAGAACGTTTTTAAAGTTTAAAAATATAATACAGTGTATTAAAAATAAATATCAAGCCACTTATTATTTTTTTTAATATGCTACAGATCTTTTTAGGTAAAACCGGAAGGTTTCTTTTACATTCGAAAAATATTTAGTATATTTAAAAAAAAAAACCTTTTCTTCAAAATGCAAAAACAACACTTTCTGCCCTGTATCGGGTAAATATTAAATTAAAAATAAGCCTCCTTTGCTGGGATATAGTACATTTTCTGGGCATTCCGAAAACATGCACAACTGTAAATTGACGATTTTTGATTTATGGCGTTCTTGAAAGGAGTGAGCGATATGTGTAACATTCACCATTTTACCCGGGTTTGACAACCACACAACTCAATTTTCGGAAGTTATTCTATACGTATTTTCTTATTATTTTTTGACATCTCATCAAAGATGAAGAAGAATATGGAAGTCTGGGCATTTACGGGACTGACGACCGTCATAGGCTGGTTTAAGTGATCACTTTGCACACGTAAAGTACGTATTTATTTTTCAATTGAAATTTTATTCCATGTGTTACATTTTCGGCGACAGCTATGGTTGCAATTAGCAAGTTATTTACTAGTAAAAACCTTCATAAAATGTATGTTAGATTCTTCCCGAATTATTTTAAATACAAGAAGATGCCGGAATATTTCATTTTCAAGTTACATAAACATTATATTTTGACCAGTTTTTTTAACAAAATTTTGGAGGGTGTTCAAATTTTGTTCACAAATTTAGGATTTTTCTCTGCTTAGAAGTTATTTTAATCACGATTGAAATATTATAAATAACTCCCAAGTAAAGCAAAATTCAGAATTCGTGAACCAAAATTTAGACAGTGAAACATATTTCTGATTTATTTTGTACTAGAATTTAAAAGAAATAACATTTATTCCTATTTTGAATTTTTCTCTCATCTCCATCTTATGGTGCATCCAATTGATGTTGTGCTGGTATTGGTCATAAGTTGCAGTAAAATATTATCTTTAATGGTTGTGTTATTTTTTCCATATCATTATTATATTATTTTCCATAAGCATGACAGTCACGTTTTATAGAATCTCATTGTTTATCAAACGATTTCTACCTGTTTTTTTATGTTTGAGCAACGATTGTTCATTATATTCTAAACAGACCTCTCCGCACCAATGGATCTGATGGCAAACATCGTAAAATCAACAATATCATACGATCACAACATCGTGGCTAATGGAGACGTTCCAATACAATGGACAAAGACTGGTTGGCGTGTATTTAAGACAAAACAATATAAAGTATAATTAATTGGTTTTATACAAACGATGAATGATAATTTTTTTATATTTTATCTTAAAAAGCGATTAATTTAATTGTTTTTTTTTAAGCGGTCAGGTTAGGAGTTGATATATATGAGACGAAAATCGGCGGGTGTGTATGAGGAGATGCATGAACGTGGAAGAGGCGAGGAAAGTGCGAGGCGTTCTATTATCTCTACCTACCCCTTCAAGGAAGCGGCGTGATGGTTAGTCAGTTAGTTTTTTTTTTTAATTAAGTGGTGTTACAAAAAGTGAACGATAAATGATCAGGAGACTTAAATTACCATACCGCAAAATTATCAATGTTTGTACGATAAACAAAAAAAAACAATATTAAATTTTGGTGAACATAACTAGACAAAGTATTTCAAATCTTCTTCTTCTACTTATCCTCATCTGCATGGTATGGTGCATAGGGCACTGCATAAAATTGTCTAAGGTGCACTGTTAAGTTGATCGTTCATTATATGAAGGCAAGGTCACGCTTCAGATAACAATTCAAGGTATTAAATAATGTAAGACTGAAAAAACACTAATATTAATTTTGACTTCCTAGGAATCAAACCCGGGACCTCCAGCATGGTAGCCAAACGTAGTAACCACTTATAAAGGTTATTTGTTCAATCTTACGCCAAAAGTTTTTAATTATGTAACTGCATACTTATGTATTGTCTTCTATGAAAATATTTATTTCTAACGAAGATATCACCTCAACTTTATTTTACATTAATTATATTGAAAAAACAAAATTAATGTTAATATTTGAAGTAGGTATTTACAAAAAACGGAATTTACTTTTTAGAAACCTGATGTATAATGCCATCTATATGATATTCGAATAATCTCTGTTAGTTTAAAAGAGGTAAAATGTGGTATGTGAGCTACTGCCATCTAGCGATTTATGTATGTATTTGTGATCTCAAATATCCACAGAGCAAAACTATTTAGTATCGGTTTAGCAAAGATTTCAACCAGTTTACGATTCTTATTGTGAAAGAGGTATAAAATATAATTTATCTTACAATTTATATCGCTAGATGACTACATTGCGTATTTGTGAGTTTATTTGATCAGACTTCAGTTGGTTATTAGTTTATTATTGATTTTATCAATAAAAAAAACAGCAAATTGGGCTACAAATTTCAACAGTCCACACGAAGTTAAACGAAACTTCTATCAATATAATACATTAATTAATGGCCCTCACTTTTAAGTTTTTTAGTTTTAAAGATAATTGTTAACGAGTATTAGTGCATACTCAATTTTCGCAATTTATTGCTTGAGTAAATCGATTGAAGAAAAGCGATTTCATTGAATTGTTGCTCTTTTGAATATTTTGTATATACTTAAACTGTTTATACAATTTAATTTATTAATGAATATTTTTATCAATATTGTTGTTAGCGCATTATTTATTCAAAACCACAAAACGATTTTTTTTTAAATATTTAAACTGCAAATTCACTAACTTTGTGATACTATTATAATAATATTAACTAACTGACTAACCATCACGCCGCTTCCCCGCAGGGGTAGGCAGAGAGAATCGAACGCCACACCACTCTGTCTTTGCAAACATTCTTTGCCTCTTCTACATTCATGCATCTCCTCATACATACCCGACGATTATTACGACTCCTGACCCGGCCGCTTTCAAGTATTTGACATACCTGATTGTGCCAAGTTTTCCTCGGTCGTCCTCTGCTTCTTTTTCCAACTACATTCGCCCCATAAATTTGTTTAACCGTTCTTTCTTTACTCCTACGCTCCACATGTCCAAACCATCTCAACACACCTTTCTTAATTTTATCGATAATGCTTACCTCAGCCTTACATTCTTTCCTTATTTCATCATTCGAACATCTATCAAACATCGTTTTGCCACACATTCGTCTGAGGGATCGCATTTCGACTGCATTCAGTCTGCTTTCATCCTTCTTTTGCCAACTCCATGCTTCGCTTCCATACATAAGGGTTGGAACCAGAACTCCATTGTGTACTGCCAGTTTAGCTTCCGCTGATAGATTTTTATTTGCTAAAACTGATTTTAGTGCACCATTCACTCTGTTCCCAGCATTAAAATAATATATTTATAAATATACAAATTGATAGATGAAACCAAATTATTCTTTTTCATTCAAAATTTAAAATAATATTATCTCTTAAAATACTAGTCATGAATAGAGCTTTTAATAAATATTCTCTGCCTAATGATTTCGGCGAATTTCCTGCTCTGCGACCCGGAAGATCCATCCGAGCAGAGTGAAGCCTTCAGAGCAAATACAGACTCTACAAAGGCTCTATCAGAGGCAATACCGACTCCAATTCGTTAGGATTCGCTCAAGTGTTTGCAAAGAAGGAATCAGTATTTGGAAGAGCCTTGATTTTTTGCTTGAAGTTTTCTCAGAAACTAAAATCTTTTTGCTGGACGGTATATAACTATTAGTAATTGTTAATTACTTTGACTGATAGTGAATTTAGTCTTGGAAATGCAGAACATCGTCTGTTGATTAAAAACAAAGGTAAACTAGTTGAACAATATTTGTTTTGGTATATAATTTGATTTTCTGCTTTAAACATAGTTTTTTTACCTGTATATAAAAAAGTGAACCTGTGTATAAAAAAAGTGTCCGCATCCGTAGTGTAATGTTCTACCTCCTGTAGCTACCGTTCTGGAGGTCCCGGGTTCGATTCCCAAGGGGGGTAAAATAAATATAAGTGATTTTGTCACTGTAAATTTTTTTCAATATTGCCATGGGCTGGTACCTAAAGCGGAGGGCTGATCACCTTTCCTTCATGTGTAAACGATCAAGAAAACACTGCGTTAATATGATACAGTGCCCTATGCACCATTGGGGTGTGGATAAGGGTTTTATTTTTTATATATATTTTATAAAAAAGTACTAAAAATATCGCATTTCTTTTAAAATATTAATCAAAAAATACGACAGTTATGAAAATAAGAAGGTAAAAAGACTTGAAAACCCTAAAATATAAATTTATTTTTACGAAATAATAGAACAGATATTATATGCAATATGATTATATATTGCATATTATTTTAAGTTTTTTAAATTATTTTATCAATTAAGTATTAAAAATTAACGAATTCCAACAATAATACAATATATTTCCTTATTACATATGTAATCTCTTCTTCCCATATTTCCTTCCTTGCCCTTTTCCTTATACTTTCCACTCACTGACATTGACTCACTGTTATTAATAAATGTGTAAAAAAATACGTCACTAATTATAAATAAATAAACTTTTTTCTTACCTGCTGCACACAGATTCTCCATCTTCTGCACATCTGCAATGACTGCAACTGCAGAAAGAGTATTGTGAGGCCAATTCTGAATCTCTGGGGTCACTATCGGAATCCAGGTTCCTGCGGGAACCACGCCATCTGTAAAACAAACATTAAATTTGTGGAATATTTTTTATTAACAGATCTGCTATGCATCAGAAAAAAAAACAATAACCAACGTCATTAAATACTGGTTCATTTATTTTGAAGCGAAATAAAAAGGCTGTTTTATATCAGATTCATTAAAACGTCAGTTGTATATAATTTAGAGAAGATAAAAATCAAGTTCATATCATAAAGTTTACGAGGCTCCTAAAAAAGAAAGTCACTATCGATTGCAGACACGTTTAATTTTCTGACAGTTCTGTTTTAATTAAACGTAATTGGAGGGGCATGTTAACGTAGTATGTTCATGCATATTTTTCCCCACTTTTTATTATTTAATTATTATTTATTTATTAAATTAAATTAATTGAAAAAATATTCAATTATCAATTTTTATTAGTAATCATTTAAAGTGAATGAAATTTATTATCGTACTATGTAAACTTACTCATAATAATTGTTTTCAATGTTATTCATACACATATATAGAAAACTAAACAAAATAATTCCCTCGTACCGCATGTTCCCCAGAAATATATTTTTTAAATGTATAACATGATACTAGCACAAAAGCTCAGTCTCTTTTTTGTAGAGGCTCTGCGCAAGTAAAATTATATGATTGTATTAAGTAGAAATGTAAAGAAATTGTATAAAATAGATAAATGTAATAAAAAAATAAATAAAATA
This sequence comes from Brachycentrus maculatus, assembly GCF_059751285.1. Classification (NCBI taxonomy): domain Eukaryota; kingdom Metazoa; phylum Arthropoda; class Insecta; order Trichoptera; family Brachycentridae; genus Brachycentrus; species Brachycentrus maculatus. Next base: position 1,591,723 of record NW_028281329.1, read on the forward strand.
AAATATAATTTTTGTATCCACATGTAACCAAAAGTAATTGTGATAAAGTATGAAACGATATCTTCTTCTTTGGTCTCAATCCTGCGGATTGGTCTGTAGCAACAGATGATATGTCTTTCGCCATTCTCGCCTATTCTCGCCTTTTATAAATAACATATAATATTCCATAAGATTTATAATATTCCATAAGTATACTTAGTTGTACGTGAATTCGATTTTCTAAATCTAAAATCTAAATTGAAAAACATATTTTTCGTTAATTTATGGTAAAAGTAATATGTACGAAAATACTGTGCTGCGATGCTTATTAAATAGCGGCGACCGCCGGTTTTAAAGTAGGCTACATAAATGTTGTGTTTAATATGTTAAATATTATCAAATAAACATTAAAACCGGAGTGCGGATGATTGATCAAAGCAGTGAAAACATAATCATACGAAGGATAAGAGGCCGGACTACCAAAGTACTTTTCATGTAAACAAAATATGAAGATTTCCGTAGCACTTTCTTCTTTAGTAAAACATATAAAGAAACATTTATTAATTTTTATTTTGTGTAAAAAATAAAATAACAATTTTTTTAACTTATCTCGAAAAAAATTCTTTTAACTACATTAAAAGTAAGGCATGGGAGTTATTGTCAATATTAAAGAAAAAAAACTGAAAAACTATGTTCATACTGTATGTAATAAAATACCTAGGTACCTACCTATATATTTTATTAAGTACCTACATATAGTACAAATCTACCACCAGATGTAGCATGCGTCGCACTGAATAAAACAAAAGACATCAGATAGAAATAATATAATATATTGTTAACTGTCAGAATCAGATACATAGAAAATTATTATAAAGATTAATTAAGAATAAACTTTTATTGTCGTTACTTTAATTACAAAGCAACACATTGTTTATTTTATTATTATACACTCACTTTACATATTATTAACAGCCAATTTATAAAGAAAAATATTACCGCGTTATATATATATAACTTGAAAGATTGCACAATGTTGTTGCTGTGTTCATACTTATCATATCAGTTTTGAATATTTTGACAAAGAAAATAGTCATTTGCGCGTTTTTTTGTCTTTTTCTTTTTTATAAAAAAAGTATTTTATGAAACATTGAAACAACATTATTTATTTTTTGTTGTTGTTTTCATAATTATTAATTATATATCGTGGGTGTACTGGCAAAAACTTCCACTTTAATTTTGAAAGCGGGTATTTTATTCTGGCTAAAAGCTTTAAATAACAGGGATTATTCAAACTAGGATTTTAAAGTTAAGGTTTTTTGCCAGTATACCCACGATATATTTAATATATAATTACTTATGTAGTAGCTGGCGGTATCGCCGGGCCGAAGAAATGGTCACCCAGGGCAGTAACGTCTAGGGACGAGATTTTAGGGGATAAAACATTTTTTTAAATCGCAGTCTGTAAAGAAATAATAAACTTAATAAAAAATACATGAAAAATCTTTTTCAGAAACGATGAACTTTTATAAAGTCTTGAAAACCCAGATTTTTTAAAGTGAGTTAGTTATTTTAATAAAATAAAATGCGATCCCTCAGACGAATGTGCGCCCAAACGATGTACAATAGCGGTTCGAATGGTGAAATTAGGAGGAAACAAAGATGAAGTAAGCATTATCGACAAAATTAAGAAATGTGCGTTAAGATGGTTTGGACATGTGGAACGAATGAGTGGGGAAAGTAGTTGGAAAAAGGAGCAGAGGAAGACCGAATGTGGAAGTGGTGAAGAATATTTGCGAAGACAGAGTGGTATGGCGTTTTATTCTCTTTGCCTACTCCTACGGGGAAGCGCCGTTTGAACTTCGTAATGGTATATATTAAACGTAAGTTTAAAAAAATACGTACCTGGAAACGCTTTTAGAGTCTACGTGTTCCACTACGATGTTCCATGTCCTGTGAATCAGGTAGAGTAGGAACAAAACCCTCGAAGACTCGGCGTTGGACGGAGGCGGTTCCTTTTTCTCTTTTCCTATTCCCCATTTCCGCCTCGGAAGTGTGGATGCCCGAGACTCGGAACTGACGTTATTTCCCATCGCGAAATCTGCTAGATTATTTAACTCCTGGCACTAGTGTTAATACCCAAATTAAGCGAGAATTCTAATTGTTCATATAAAGCGCAAGGTGTAAAACACCCAACATTTTATTGAAATCATATTTTGACTTTTGTAAAAGTATATTTAACTTTGTATGAATATTTGAATTATCAATCAATTTGTAGATTTAAATTCATTATTGAAATCATTCGCACAATGTTTATGACTGCAACATATAATCACTGTATTTTAAATTATACATCCTTTTTTAACAAATCAAGTAAATTATTTGCCCCAGTTTATCGTTTCCGGGGATTTTGAAATATAAAACACAATTTAGTTTATTCTTCGATAGATTTTCTTTGGTTCAATGAAGAAGCATTTGAATACAAGTTGTTGCATAAATTTTCAATAGAAACGATAACCTTTTATTGCCAAAGTTCTATGATGCAATTAATTGGAACATAATGGGTTATTTGGAATTGGATTGTACAATGTTATTATTAAATTGAATTTCGAGATCAGTTTCTGGATCCAATTGATGGCTCCATCTGCAATAAGAAAAAATATGCATTAGTCAAATTATATTGTCATTAAATTTACATCAAACAATCATTCATAGCTCCTACATTTGATTTTTATAACACATATTAAAATCTTGAGTTTTTAAATTTTGTTTTTAAATCTATCGTATTATTATCTATTTCATATGAATGAAGACAATCACATAGAAAAATTAAAACTGCTTTAGAATTTTGTAGAATGATTTTTTTAAATTGTCAAATAAAACAAGAAGCAAAAATGTCAAGTACTTATAATTTTTCAATTTATAGGTCTCCTATTTTAAATGCGTTTTTTTCTGTCGAATCAGAAGTTTTTTGACGCAGTCATCCAAAAAAGAAGAGGCACTCGTCTATACATAAACTGATGCGCAAAGCTGTTTTCATACATTAAATAAATCCACATAATATTAGGTTTTTAAAAAAAAAAAAGTTTACTTTTAGATTTTAAATGAAAAATGGTAAAATTTGTTACATGGTAACTGCCGAATCAGTTACTGGTATTGTTTCAAATCATTAAAAACATGTATTATTTACAAATTAGATTGTGAGACACCAATAGTAAAAAAAAAACAAATTAAAACTGATTAAATGAATATAATTTTTATTGCTAACTAGGAGCATTTCTGTGTATATAAATTTTGTAACGACTAGAATCAGCCAACAATGAATGTAAGTAAATAAAATCATTTAGTTATTTTTACGTATTGATTATTAAGAAATCAAATATTTTGACAAACACTAAAAGCAGTTGAATATCTACCCTACGCTTCTTATAATTAGTATTTTTTATACATTCTATATTTCGTTATTTTTAAATATATAAAATTACAGATTTCATATTTCATAGACCTTTTGCTTACTTAGGTTCTTCAAAAAAATTAATTTAAATAGTAAGTTTATGTAAAATAATATAAACAAATGCATCAAAGCACCTTATTACATATTTTTATTTTTCATGATACGTCATAAGGTAACACAATGGTATTATGGCAGTAGAATTTATGGCATATGGTGTATGAATCAAAAATACATACAGCCGAATCACTGACCACTGCCAATTAAATACGTCGTTCTACTTCCAGTAACTCGTTCTTGGGATCAGGGTTATTAGGGAAGTGGTTATATTATTGCGATAAACTTGTAAAAGGTGGGTTAGTTAACAGTATCTTTAAGGTAAAGGTATATTTAAAATTTCACTTTATCGATATTTAGTTGATCTAGATCAGGGCAAAAACTAATATGAACATATTAAAATATATAATTATTTACGTTTGATACACTAACTTCGAACTTTCGCTTTTAATTTAGTAAAATTAACAACTAATTGATTTCAAATTACACGTGTATTTCGGCTCTTGAAGCAAAGTATGTTTGCATGTAAAATTACAATACAAATATTATACAGTTAACATTATGAAAACACCCATTCGCTTTTATGTGTCAGTACAACAGATAAAAAAATATTGTTCACAAATTGAAGTATAAATATCGAGGGCATACAAGCAGAACGCATTAAGGTATACAAACGCTTACCAGGATAATGGAGTTGAAAGGAAAATTAAATATTCTAGGCTTACTTACACAGTACTCTTTATTGAAATGAAATTATTTCTTGGCCAAAAGAACTAATGCACTTTTGGGCATACATATTTATAATGCCATACAAACGTACATTCTTGACAATTAATTAGTTAGTTTTAATTAATTGATAGCGTAGTGCATAAGAATGCCTAACATATTTTTATTACTCTTTTAAACTAAATTTTTACGTCTAGTTAAAACATTTATAATAATACAAAAAAGTGCATCTTTTTCAAAAGCAATCATTTCACTTGAACAAAAGAGTTTTATATGACAATAGCAATAATAAACATCTTTTTCCTTAAAACCTCATAATCCTGGAATATTTTTATATTTTGAAACTTAATGCCTTCTGCTAATATGCTCTCAATATGAAGCATAAACTTGAAGAAATGACTCAAATATTTTTTATATACTTACGTGAATTGTAATTTAATTTAACAAAAAAATAAATTGTGTACTGCAAAAAATGAAATTTTAAATACCAATGTTGTAATATATAACAAAACATCATGCTTTTAATCTTATAAATGGTACACCTGAATTTAAGCTGAAATAATAATTTTATGTATCAGTGAAATTAATAAATGATTATCTCAAAGCAAAAATAATACACCCAAGTAATAAAATTACTAAATAATTTGCTGAAAAAATAAATAAGACGGTAATCGAAATGAGAGTTCTTATTTCGATACGTTATTTATAATAACAGTTATTTCGCTGTTATCTATAATATAAGTATTTATAAATATGTGCGTCATACATACATATATACTCATCCCACGGAGAAAGGCTATGATTAAAGCTTCGCTACTATATGTATGTATATTAACCGACATTAGCTATAACAAGACTTGTCATCAATATTTTGATTGAAGACATTAAAAAAATGGTTGCGTGGAAAATTATTATGAACAGGCAGTTAACTACTATAACTCTACTGTATTTTTTTTCAAACATGAACAATGTAATTGCTTTCTTCAATAGTATGTTCGAAAAAGATATGCGATAGTTGGTTTATGAGTAACCCATATACCAAAAGATATTAGATGTATTTCATACTTAAAAAATAAAATTTAATTTATTATTATAGTATGCGATTATAAGTAAGGTGGTACGTGTAATACATTATTAAGTAGTATTATTGATGGCCAAAAATCAAAAATGAAAAAAATACTCAAAGTTCCAAGACGGATTCCCATAAAGAAACATTTTTTAAAAATTACAACTTTTGATAAATTTTTGTATTGGATTTTTGCTTCTTTATTTTGGCGAATATATTGTGTATTATTTTTATGAGCCAAGAAGGTACATAATACATATGGACAATACATATATCGCTCACTCCTTTCAACAACGTCATATATCAAAAATCGTCAATTCTCAGTTCTGCAAGTTTTCGGAATGCCCAGAAAATGTACCATATCCCAGCAAAAGCGGCATATTTTTAACATAATATTTACCCGCTACTGGACAGAAAGTGTTGTTTTTTTGCATTTTGAAGAAAATGTATTGCTTAATTATTTAAAAAAAAAATATTAAATATTTTTCAAATGGAGAAAAAACATTCAGGTTTTACCTAAAAAGATCTGTTGCACAGTAAAAAGTTCAATAAGTGGCTTTATATTTATTTTTTAATAAATTGTTTTATACATTTAAACCTTTAAAACAATCTCCTGAAAAATCAGGTTTTTTGATATATGACGTTGTTGAAAGGAGTGAGCGATATGTAATGTAAACTTTATTGCATATATGCAATAAAGTTGTACAACCTGCTTCCATTACCGATAAAATTATTTAAAAAAAAAAACAAAAAATGTAATCCGTTAATAGATGATGGAAGAAAAAATATTTAAATTGAATTGAAATGATGCAGTTGTAATAATCCTCAATGATATTTGAAAATACCATAGATTCATTTTTAAAATGTGGGAAAATTTTATAAAACATGGATGACATTTAGCTTTAGAAAGAGCAAAGAGTAACTCGGGGTTAAGGATAATCAGTTTTTTGTTGTTGTTTTAAAAATCATGAAATTCTGGTTATAAACATAATAATTTGTTTTTAGATCTAAAATTCAAGTAGTAGACTTAATTATCATTTCAGATAAGAAGCAAAAGGAATTAAAGTGTATAGAGAAATAACTAATTTCTTCTATAAACGCTTATCCGCACCCAATGGTGCATAAGGCACTGTTTCATATAGAATTAACTTAATCGTTAAATACACGAAAGAAAGGTAATCAGCCTTGCGCTTCAGGGTGATATTAAATAAATATTACACTGAAAAATCCATGATTATTTATTGGGACGCTCTTGGGAATCAAACCCAGGACCTGCAGCATGGTAGTCTAGCGTGCTGAACACTACACTATGGAGGCGGACAAAACTAATTTTTGTTCGTGAACATATCAGTAATAAAATCCACATTATTCTACCTATTATTATTATTTTTAACAATAAATTAAAACATGTCTAATTAAAATCATTACAGTCAAGATAGATTTGTAGATTGACGGATATAATCACGATTTTAATAATTTTCTAGGTGGTTTACGTATAATATATTAGATTTTAAAACGGTATTCATGTATGCTGGTGGCCGTTAGCGCATATACACAAATACAGGCATGTAGGTAATGGGATCATTCGTTAGCCGAGCGCCTCGTAGGCCTAACAATTTAATAAATGTACTGTAGAATGTATTCGTAGGTACGTAATTCTGATGTATGTCGAGTGGTCCTTTATCATAGCGTAAATACGGCCTTCCGTAATCAACTTGGATCGATGAAAATAAAATAAAATGAAAATTGCAAAATCAATCGAATATTTAAAAAAAATAATGACGTACTAGCGAAATGATTTTTTTTGACATTTCAACATAGGCGAAGAAGAATAAAGAAGTCTAGGTAGTTACATATATATATATATATATATATATTTATGTACATACACACACACACACACACACATATATATATATATATATATATATATATATATATATATATATATATATATATATATATATATATATATATATATATATATATATATATAATTGTTGACCTTTTTTATATTTTTCTTTATTAAAATGGCGCATGAAAACCATAAAATAATCATAACTTATTTTACTCTCGCACTAACTAGATAAGACATATACAATCTTCCCACTAGTCTAAATTTGACCTAAAAAATTGATGGTTTTATTGCAATATTATCCTTGCATTCAATCAATAAATTCGCAAAACGTTAATTTTATAATTTATTCAAGAAGTAAACCATTCTCTTGGGAACGAAACAGATTGTTTTGATAGATGATTCTACTAATATAATAATGGAAAATATTATTTTACTTTATCGATGATGAAATTATCGATTTGGTACGTTATACGAGTAGACAGGCGTCGTGGCGTAGTTGGGTAGACGCTCGACTGCGAAAATGGCGTCACGGGTTCGATTCCCGCCAAGTTCAAAATAAATTCAAGAAAGATATATTTTCTATTGGTCTGAGTGTGTTATATTTTTTTCATATTTACCTTCCCCCCCTACTATCCTTCCTACAGACAAGCGTCTTAATGTAGAGGCTTTGCGGGTTACTCAAGAAATGCAAGAGATATATTGTTAAAATTTCGAATTGAGTTAGTGTCAATAAAGCAAAATTATTTAATATTTTAAATAAAATATTAAGTATTGATATTATATAAAGTATTGATATTTTGTTTGAAAATTTTAAAAAGTTTTTTTTACGAAAATATCTATTATGATTCTTGGGTGAAAATGTTTTTTTTTCCGAACACGATCGCAAACTTGAACATTATTTGACCGTAAAAATCCGGATTTGGTCGAGATGGCAAAATTCGTATATTAAAAAGATGACTTGAATGTTAAGCATGTGAAAATGTCTTTTCAATAAAATTCACATTTCTAAAATCTTACTTTATTGAAAAATGTTGGAAATCTTACAAAATTGAGTAAAAGAAAATAAGTATATGAAAATAAATAATGTGAAATAAAAGTAAAAACTGAAATGAGTAAACGAATGCCACCAAATAATTTTTCATTTAAGCGTCAGAGAAATATTATCATTATTCTAATTATGGGTTTGTTCGGTAGCTTCATTCAAGCCTTCATTTATAACGGTAAAGAGGTTTGTTTGGGCTGTAGTTTTTTTTTGTATTTACCGAACACATTAATACTAAAATAAAAAAAATAAAAAAATTGCGACCAAAAATGTAATTTAGTGCTCTGATTAACATATTGTCAGGATCCGAGATGATGAATATGAACTTAATGTTTTTTGTTCATATTAGTTTGAGTAGTGGTTTTCAGTCGGAATAAAGAATAATAAATTTTCCATAAAAAAAAATGATTATTGGTCAACAGGAAAATAGTTTATCTTGGAATTATCCTTGTCAATTGAGAGTAAAAGTTATAACAAAAAATTTAAAAGAAATACGTTTATAAGACAGAAACAAACATTTTATATATTACAAACAAACATTACATATAAATAATAGAGTCATGAAATTTACAAATATTTTTCCAAGGAGAAAGCTATTTAATTGACATCATATTTGAAAAACATCATTGCATTTGCTCCGGAAATAATTGCCTTCAAACCATTTCGTATGGTCTGGATCACGATCTGACCTTAGATGATCATAAGGTGACCTTTTGCGTACTAAATACTTCAAATTAGTATGACAGAAGGTACAGAACCGAACTAAAATGCGAGGCGAGATGGTGTAATTAATTTTTTAGTTCGACTGCAAAACTAGCGGCGTAAGTTCGATTCCAAGCAATTTATTACAAAATTTATTTATAAAATTAAAGATTGAGTTTTTATTCATATATATATATATATATATATATATATATATATATATATATATATATATATATATATATATATATATATATATATATATATATATATATATATATATATATATATATATATATATATATATATATATATATATATATATAAATATTTATATATATAAATATATAAATATATATATATATATATATATATATATATATATATATATATATATATATATATATACACACACAAGCAGTAAATTTAAAATTTGAGTAAATAGAGAGTTGAATAATGTATACACCTTGATTAATATCACTAGTCTGTTTTTGACTTGTTTTGATTTGTTTTTGGTAACATTTATTGTTTTATAAGCCCGTTGAGGTACATTTTCTATGTACATAAAGTTTAATTTGAAAGTATACTCATACAGCTTTTTCACCTAACTATATTTTACCAACATTTCAGGAAACTGAAATGCTTAAATTTTGTCAAATGTCTTGATTGCTTAAATTCTGTATGAAATGTCTTAATTTATACGGAATGCGAACATTTTTCAATGACCTCGAATTATCGAATTCATTTAACCTTATTGGTACAAAAATGTCATGCGGAACTAACATGAATCGAGAACTCTTTACAAATGCTTGTCAAAAATCGTGAAATTGATAGTGCACGTTTGTCCCTATTTGTTCGTACTCATAGTGGCCCTAATTTATGTACATACTGTGTTCATCGTTTATTTCCAATAAATATTCTCAACATAAAATTAGGTTAAAACATTTTCATGGTGAAAGAAATCAGAAAATTCAATTCGAGTTGACTAATATGTTGTATATAATAAAATATGTTGAGTTAAGTAGATTTAATATTTTTTGTACTCTTTTACGATGCGCTGAGTTCTAGTTCATATTTTAAAGAAATAACTTCAATCATACATTCAAAAAAAATTTCTTTCAATTTATAAATTGACTTGACTTACTTTGATATATCAGTGCACAGTGACCCCTTGAACTACGGGCGATTAGGTTGAAAATAACTTATAAAAGAGCAGAGGAGTAACTTTTAAAAATATGATACATGCGTTGATGAATTTGCCTATACTATGTCTTGTGAGTAATTAGAGCTGTAATTAAGGATGACTAACTTCTATCTAAATTGCATTTCTTCTTCGTGTAAATGACCCCAGGAAGTAATGATAATTAACCAAAGCAAAGAGGTCAATGAAAATAACTGGATTTTTTTTGCACATTCTACGGTGGTTTTATATTTATCTATACTTATCCAACTCATACCTTCTATCATCAAAAAGAGTAAAATGTTAATTTCTTTCAAAACAATGTCATTCGTAGTGTTCTTAATTTTTTGATTCCTTTCCCCGCTTATTTTGTTACCCGAAGTTAACTGTATAGAACCTTTATTCCGTATTCAAAGATTCTGCAAATAACCAAAAAGTTAGCTTTTTATTTTCAAAGAAGTAGACAGTTAGCTTAAATACGATGAATTTTTGGATACTCTTATTGTGTTTTTTATATCTCCAATCAGTTTTAGTAAATTAATGTATCATAAGTTAACAATATTTGATCATATACTCGTAAAGACATATGTATTTCTCATATTTTTTACAAATTATGTATATGATGAAACATTTTCAAATAAAATCTGTTTGTGAATGACATTGGATGAAGATTAGATAAATAATATTAATATTTTTATTTCAAATGATTCTTGGAGTTATATACACCATTCTATAAAATAAAAAAGATACAAACATCGAGGTTAAGGACAATTGCCAGAAGATAATAAAAAACGGAGAGCTCCGTTAGTGCAATCCTATAACATAAAAAAATCATGTAGGTACTATAAGTAAAGTTAAATATCGGTCCATGGACTGATCTCAGGATTGGTAACGCTACCGTTCAAGATAATAAAACCTGCCCATATTATTAGGAAATTCCCTTCAATACTCTACTATCTTCATTGTACATTTGCTAAGAAATTGCTCCTCCAACCTATGCAAATTATAGAACACATGTTCATTATAATGCTCAAAGAAGAACTTACCGATCACGATTTCTCTCTAGAACGAAAGATATAATGAACAGTTTCGTACGTGGGTGCCGATAAACGATAATTGCTATAAAATGGTTAGATTTGATTTGAAAAAATACCACTGATGCGAATTCAAATCATATTATAAATAATATTAACATTTAAAAAGGCTCAAATTGATGCAAGCACGATTAAAGAAAGCTGGGAAATTGGGATTCGTATTTTTGTTAAGCTTATAATACTTTATATTCAAAATACTGTCACCAGTATCAATACAATAACAGTGTAATTTTACCGAAAACGAAAATATTCAGTATCTTTATTTTACTAGATTTTCTAGGATTTTACTATCAAAACTAATGTCTTTTACATAAACTGATTTAAAAATATAATTATCATAATTTATGTTTGAAGCACTTACATTGTGATATTCCATTTTATATTTAAAATATAACGTTGAAACCGTTAAAATCACCATACATATTTTACTATTACTTAATTATAATGTCTGCCGTTTTTGAAGCTATCGATATTTATAATAATTTTGAAGAGTATGGCTGTAACTATATGTTATTTTTAAGAGATCTACATTGAATAAGAAATGTATTCAAACCCTTATCCACACCCCAATGGTGCATAGGGTACTGCATCATATAAACGCAGTGTTATCTTGATCGTTAACATATGAAGGAAAGGTGTTCAGCCCTCCTAGAAAAATTATATTTTGAGATAATTGCAAAAGATAACTTCAGGTTTTTTAATGGTTTGGATTTGTGGAGGTAATGGATGGCGAGAGAATGATTAAGAGTATATGATTGGCAAGTGTGGATGAGAGAAAATATCAAGGATGGCCAAGATAGACTTGGCATGACCAAAGCAATCAGAAACCTATACCGGTCATATTAAAAGTCTATTTTGTCGGAGGATATGCTTGATTTTATGTCTAGATGTAGAGGAAACAAGGAGTGTATCTCAGGATATACAACTGTGGCTTCCTATCCTCTTTGTCTACCCCTGCAGAATAGCGTTATGGCAGTAGAAATAGCGGTTAATGAAATTAGTATGTGCATATATGGTATATATTGAAAAGTATTTTCTGTTAGCGGAGTATAAATAAGTCTAGAAGGAACTAGTGCTGCTTAGAAACCGGTCGAAGATTATTAAAAAGCTATAATTATATACAGTGCGTTATATAATTATATGTGATTAGGATCTAGATCTTGTTGCGGTTGGGAACGAACTTAAAACGTCACGTAAGGTAGCCTAACAATTTACCCACTGAATTAAGAAATAAGATTTCTGTATTTAGATTACATGTGCGGGTGTATGTACAACATTTTAATTTTGTCAGATAATTTTCTTTAGAAAATACCTTGATTTGAGATTTAAAGATTTCCACATAAAAATTGTATTAAAAAATGTTTGGGGAAAGAAAAATTATGTTTTTTTTTTTAAAAGTAGAAAAGGGTATTTTTCAACGAATATATTTTATAAAAATTTTTTTTAATCAGCCTATTAAGTATTTAACAAACATTGTATTATTTGTTGGATACTCGTGGTATACGGCCACATCATGCCGTGACTAAGTCTGATTTAATGGAAAAGAAATAAAACAGAAAGTACAATATAGTTTCACAATACTTGTGAATTAATGAAAATACAGAAAATCTATGAAACGAAAACGGAATCTAAAATATTGAAAATGTAGTGTGACAGCAGTTTTCAAGTCATGAGAAATATGTGGTATTGCGTGATGTTATGTTCAATAGATGACACTGCCATTGCGGCCAAAAATCTATTTAAAAAAGCAAAGTTGCAACTGTTCTAGGTGAAACACCTGTCACAGGTATATTTATATCGGTAAATATAATAAAAAAACACCAGCATATTCTAACTATGACATTGTGTGAAAATTTCAAATATTTGGTGAATAAATTGGGGTTTGAATTGAGAAATTTAATAATAAACTTAAAAAGAAATTTAATAATAACCCTTATTCGCACCCAATGGTGCATAGGGCACAGTGTCATATAAACGCAGTGTTATCTCGACCGCTTACACATGAAGGAAAGGTATCAGCCCTTCGCTTCAGGTACCAGTCCATTGAATAAATATTACAGTGAAAAAATCACTTATATATATTTTACCCCCCTTAGGAATCGAACCCGGGACCTCCAGAACGGTAGCCGAGCGTGCTGACTATTACACTACGGAGGCGGACATTCGAATTAAGGAAAATTTTTGATTTTTAAAAAATAACTTTTACATTTTTATCAATATTTTTATCAAGAGATCCTGTGCCGAGATAAAATTATACATTACCTAAGTAATAGTAATAATAAATGGGTATTGGTTATTCACGTTTTTTTCTAGTTGATGTTTGGAACTAGTTATTTTATTTTGTATTCATTCTCAGAGTGCATCACATCTCAGGCACTAAAATGTCGTCATGTCCGACATTTGACGAACTTTCGACCTTTCACGTCATCGCTCTATACGGCAAAAACCTACCTAACTTCTCGGCTCTATATTTACATAATACGTGTTTAGTTGCTTGGTTCGAGATAGTTGGAGATATGCATTTAATGAGTGCGGATTAAGTAGTTTCGAAGGATCGACTCTGTATACACTATATATGTAACTCTTTAAATAAATTTAACTCATTAACTTATTTAAACAAAACAAGAGGTTCAAATATAAACGTGTACTTATTTATAAAAACTAAAATGTAAATTTATGTTTTGCGCTGACATTTCTTGGTGGAACTGCATTTTATGGAATAAAACCGATATCATCAGACCGGTTATGACGAATCCCGGTTGCTGGTCAAATAAAATTAATCTGGAAAAAATAACATTGTTGTTATTTTATTGTAAAAAAATATTAACGTGAGTTTGTTCAAAATCTTCTCAATTTATAAATTTATAAGCAGGTGACGTGGGATAGAAAAATTATGCTTTTTTCCCAGCTTTTATGACCGCTATGGCAGTGTCTTCTATTGAATGTAATACAATAGAAACATACGTGACACTAAGCATTGCTCATGGCGAAAAGCATTCTTCGAAACAGGTGCTGTCATTGAGAAATATTGATTTTAAATTTGATTTGTAAATACAATGCATTATTCTACGGCAGGGGTAGCCTAGCCATTAGTGGACTCGCTGGAAACAAGATATTGCATATTTTCGGCAAGCTTTTCATACTGTATATCAGGGAGGCAATAAGGAATAATAACGCGGTTTAACTGAATTCGTTACTTTGGCCAACCCTGTTCTACTTTTTATTTTTTTTATCTCATTTTTTCTTCTGTTTAAAAAAACAGTTATCGTAATTTAAATATCATTAAAATAATAAATGCAAAACAAGATAACCATGGAATTTTAAGAGGGACTTTCTTTATTAAAATTATGCGATTATTTTAAAAAAAGTAGTGATTAAAACTAAACACTGATTACCTTCCATTTTCTATAACCAATATATTATATATCACTGTAGATATCAATACAATTAAGTTATATTTCTTTCACACAGTAAATAACTAACTATATATAATTTCAAGTCCACTTTAAAAAATATTCCTATTGGGATTGATTTGTCTTCTTTTTCGATTTCATTTTTTTGTGTAAATATCAGACCGTAACAATTCATTTTAACGACCTGATGATGGAATGATTATTCCGAAACCGATAGTCTCGAATAAGTGTTAATTAATGTGGTATTATACAAAGTGAATGATGAATGATAAGGAGAGTGCTTTAATACAATCAAGAGTCAGAACTTGGAAATAAGGCGAAAAAATGTGTATGTGTGTGTTTTTTAATGTGTTTTTTTAATGTTTAATCGTTAAACAAAATAAAGTAATGCAAGGGTTAAAATGTGTTAAATTGTCGTCAGTCAGTCACGCCAAGCTATCATTGCCGTAACAGTGTTTCAACTTTAATACTACCTTTTGTGAACGTCAAGAATGATAATAGAAGGGTATTACAGAGAATAGATTACAGATGAAAGGAATGTAAGCGGTCGCTGTGCAAACATGATCAGAATACGATAACTATGAATTTAATATATTGATTTGCGGTCGATTTTTGATCTTAAGAGGTATTTTAAAAAAAAAGACTGCTACTAACTTATGATACGTACTTATCGTACATATTTGTGTGATGGATAAAATATACTAATATATTTCCAGCCTGTTTTTTTATTAATTTTTAAGATATGTTCGCAAGTAAACGTATTTAATTTATTTAATATTTTTTTTTAAAAACACAAAATATCTAAAAATATTGAATGCGTTAAACAATAATCTATTCTACATAAACATTGATTATTATTAAATATTGATTTCTACCCTAACTAGTTTTATATTATTGATGTAGTTTTTTCATATGAAATATTTTTCAAAACCATGATAAAAATAGACTGCACCTTTAAGCTGCATATCTTCAAGGTAGAAATACAAATATAATGTATTTAAATCTATAACAAATAAAATATGTTTTATACTTATCGTTTGTTTAGATCAGGCTTCCCAAACTTTTTCTGCGAAACGCAAATTCAGACATTTCAATGGAACATTTGGTTTATTTTTTATACTGGGCAATGTCTACTTTTTATAAGATTTTAGTTTGGTACTGATATATCTTGGTGGAACTGCATTTATATAATGGAATAACAACCATATAGTTTATTATACGTATATTTTCTTTGACTGGTGACAGGGTTTTGTCGTAACCTACATCATTAGACTGGTGTCAGATTGGTGATAGTGGTAACTATGAAACCCGGTGACTGGTCACATAAAATAAAAGTGGAAAAAACTGTAAACGTCTTGTTTTATTTCAATTCGTGCTTTCTACATTATTCTACATATGTATACGAGTGTATGGATTTTCTAGTACCGGCAGAATCTTCTCAATATTATTAATATTTAAAGCATTTACTTTGTGGTTAGTAATTTTTACTTTTATATTTTTTTTTCAAAAAAGTTAGTAATATTTGTAAATAACCACTCACCGAGATTTTTTTGTCTACCGGTTTCGAGACGTACCCATCTCCTCGTCAAGACAATCACTACAACACCATACAAATAATACTACACGTCACTGTGTAGTATTGTTTGAATGCTGTTACAGTTATTGTCCTGACAAAGAGACAGGTACGTCCTGAAACCGGAAGACAAAAAAATTTCATTGACAGGTTATTTACTAATATTACTAACATTGTTGCAAAAAAAAGTACAGATAGAATCATTCCAAATTTTGTGGAACTTTATCAGGCCCTTGGAACACAGTTTGGGAAATTCAGGTTCAGATGAAACAAGTATTGGAATACTACGACTCAACATAGCTCCAAATAAATAAATCAACACCTTCCAAATGCCATCGGTCGACATAATGGTTCCATCGGTCGAGCGCAAAATGCTATCACAGAATTACGGTACTTTTTTCAATGAGAATCGATTAACGTCGTCTCTGGCGAGATTCCTTTCATCTCAAATGACTATATGACAACGGATGAAGGCATAACAAAGAAAAGGTGTGTCGAATACTTCGGGACGAAAGTGGGTGGTGGCATACCAGCATAATATCAGTATTGTACTCTGTAACAAGATCCCGGCTGAAATGATTTGCGAAAAATATCTGAAGCTTGATTGAATACCGAAGGCGAAGAATTAGCTAGAACATTCAGGGTGAAAAATCGTCAAATGTAATGGGAATTATGAATAAAATGAGGAAAACAATCCCTTTGTATGACCCTATAATATAGGGTCATGAAAAGGGATATTTTATATTATATAATACGTCAAATCACAACTTAATTTTCCTTTAACCCAGGAAACATTTGATGTAACTGTTATTTTTTCATCTTAAAACACCGTTTTTGTACTAAAAAAAAGTTTTTTGTTCGAAATCAATAAACGGGTATGTAAAAAAGATTTATTGAAAGATAAGGCAGTTAAAAAAATCATTAAAAAAATGTTTACTAAAAATAAGTTAAATTTTAATTTTTACATAAAAATGAGAGTGAATACACGTCCAGCCCTCAGTACGGCTGAGCGCGTTGTGATTTGAGTACCCGAGATTTACCCCTTTAGGATTTTTAGTTTCGTTAAGTACCTACCTACTTTAACATGCATACGAGTATGTATATCTTGAATAAATATTTTACGTGAAAAACTCATACTACTCTAGTTTTTTTCATAATAAGATAAATGTCACAAGAAGTAATTAATACTCGTCTTAGTAAGTTCTAACTTTTGTTAATTGTTATATTTCTAATATGCGTAGTGGCAACACTGACAAGCAGTGCAAACAATGCGTTACTATTCTGTTAAGTGCTTTTTTTATCAGGGGTTCAGGGAGCAGTGCCTCCTTGAACCGCCTACTGAAAGATTGGTGTACCCGTTATTTGTGTTACTTTCCTTAAAATAAGAAATAAGGACTATTTATAACAGCACAACCAGTTATCCTTCAAATCATATGGTCACCGATTTAACATTGCTGTTCTAGTACAATGCACTAGAAAAGGTTGCATTTTCTGAAAATCGATATGGGAGTCCTACGTAGATAAATAACACCAAAAACGTTAATTGTTTTGCTATATTTTTTTTATGAAAATATACGTAATTAATGCAGCGAAAAGCTCGTAGAAATGTATTATAAATTTGTATTGCTTCAAATTAGGCTTATAGAATTATATTTTTTCTGTAGTAAAATATATTCTTTTACATTTAACAAATGCAGTTAAATTCATACATATTCGTAGAAAAGAATGCAAATTAGAAGTATAAAATTAAATACTTAATACCGTTAGCGAGAGAAATTTTTATATAAAAATATTGAAATAAACGTACCACTTCATCTCTCTACGAACTAATTAACAGCATTAATTTGGTAATCAAATATCAACCGAGAATAAAGAACGTTTAATGTTTGTTGTTTTAAAAAATGTAATTAAAATGGAGTTTAAACAACAATATTCAAGAAATAACATTTTTTTAATTAGACTAATATTTTAGTGGACAGGTAAGTATAGTGATTCGGTATTTGTAATGGCGAAACTAAAAATAAACAGGAATATTCATTATCTTTTTTTAAACATCGTATTCCCTCACAGTAAAATTATTCTAAATAGGAGGTAGGCGCTGTGGCGGAGGTGGGTAGACGCTCGACTGCGAAACTGGCGTCGCGGGTTCGATTCCCGCAATTGCAAAATGAATTCAAGAAAGATTTTTTTCAATTGGCCTGTTTGACGTGTTTGTGATGTATTTTTCACATTTACCTTCCCTATCCTTACTATCCTACCTAACGACAAGCATCTAAAATAGACGCTTTGCGGGTTAATACTTTTAAAAAAAAAAGAGGTTTCATGTAAAAAAAAAATATGATAAATCTTCGCAATCTTATAAAAATAATTGGATAATATGTTATTTGGTACCTAGTTAAAAATACAAACATTCGATGACGGTCCTAAGGTTTTGATGTCTTGCATTATATATAGGCGGTTTAAAATGTTCATTTCATTGACATATTGACTACTTTATTGTAAAATCTAAGGCATCATTTTGTGAACTTTTTATTGGGCATTCAAAATATGAATATAAAAAATTATAATATTGTATAATTTATATAGGTAATCACTTAAATCCACCAATGAAAGGCCTGTAAATTTACATAAATCAATAATCGCTTGTCGATTATTTTTTTCGTTAAATTTGTAATATCAATAAGAAATCAAGATCATTTTTTAATTATTTTTATTTACTTTCCATTTTCTACATTAAAAATACACGTAAAAACTAATCTCTAATATTTAAAGCATTTTTATCATTAAAATTTTTAGATTATATGATTGGTCTTAAAACATGATATTTTTTCAGATATTTTCAAACCCTTTCAAAGAGGAAAGAAATGTAATTATTATAAGTACAGTGTTAATTAAATAATATTAAAACAAAATATACAGAGATTTTTTTATACCGTTTTTTTTTAAACCACCAAGTACGTTAGATATT
This sequence comes from Brachycentrus maculatus, assembly GCF_059751285.1. Classification (NCBI taxonomy): domain Eukaryota; kingdom Metazoa; phylum Arthropoda; class Insecta; order Trichoptera; family Brachycentridae; genus Brachycentrus; species Brachycentrus maculatus. The sequence goes on from NW_028281329.1 coordinate 1,610,832, forward strand.
AAAACAAATTGATGCAATTTTTCACCTAGATCTTCGTAATTACCTTCTCTGGTTAATATCTATCTCATTCATTCTCACCTCTCTTACACCTTCAGTTAACATCTAAACCACGCCTCGGATCGTACATATACGACTATCGTGACTGAAGACTTTTTGTGCCTTAATGTTCATGTATAGAAAATTATAAAGGAGTATCATTACAGAGAAAAGACCCATATATTATCCATATAAATTAGAGATTTTTTCTATTGGATTTTTTTATAATTTATTTTGACGTATCTGTTTTGTATTACTTTTAAAACCTTAGAACGCTTATAATTTACATATATGCACAAATAATATTTTTTATGCAATATGAGTAGTCATTAATATATTTTTTTAAATAAACAAGTTAAATAAATGGTTCAGAATGATAAAATACATTTAAAAAGGAACAATATGTAAATAAAATCCTGGTACGAGATCCAGATATCTGATATCATAAATTACAAATACGCCTTCTGACAGTCAAACAACTATATGCCAAAACAATTGTTACATATGCATTTAAAAATCACGCTTACAAAATACAAAAACTATACCTTCCAGCAAAGCACACACATCACAATAAACACACTTTATAGAAACGTACATAAAACTACAAGACCCAAAACATAGAAACACATAAAAAAAACATAACACATAACTTTTTTGGTCAAAGAAACTTTGTTTATTATACAATAAAGTTGCACAACCTGACTCCATTATCCATAAACATATTGAAAAAGAAATATAGTATATATAAAAGAGGTGCAGATGAATGGATAATGGAGGTGAGAAGATCTGAAATAAATAGCATTATTTAGTCATATCGTATCTAATTGCATTTGCAAATATTGTGAATTATACCCTAGGTACGGCAAGACTCAGTGAGTGCACATTATTGTACAATATATTACCTTTAAAATATTACCTTTTTGTGCTCGATGAAATTTCAAATAGGTTTATTTAAGAAAAGAAAAATATAATTGAATAATACTTAACATATTATGTAATTTATTTTGTAAATTAGTTTAAATTTACATTCCATGATTTTATACAGCCGCAAATAAGAAAAGAAATACCCTTAAATAAGTTAAGAAAAATATGTTTCGCCGTGTAATATGCAATTGAAGATATTTGGTCTTACCACCTCCTGTAAAAATAACAGGTTTTAAGAAATGTCGTTTATATCCCAAAGATTTTAATTTAGTAAAATGCAACAAAGGTTATCAAAATATATGCAATTCCTTTAAATATAATCAAAAGAGAATCAACCTTAAAGTGGCGGTTAAGTAAGTCCTGAAATGTAATTCTTTTGTTATTGTGACTAACTAAACTACGAATTTATTACAATAAAAATTTGGTCACCATTTATTCAACATAATAAATCACAAAAGTATTTAATTTTCTTCATAAAACATACAATATTTTATACAACAGAATAAAAACTACTAATCTAATTTTATTATTAAGCATACAAGACATCAAAATGTATTCTTATTCTAATATGATGACTAGAATGTTTACTTATATACATGTTTGCAGATATGTGATGATTCTTATAGATACAACATTTTGAGTGTGGACAAATACTTGAGTATTTAGACACACTCAAAATGTTGTAAATAAATTAAGTGGTCAAATTAGAAGCTAAAATAATAAAAATGAAAATTATATTTTCTGGCGTTTCTCACGGATGTGATTTTAATCCATGATTCGGACCTCACATACTTATAAAATACTTTCTGCTTAATAAAACGCTTCTTTTCATCTCATAAATACATGTCTTTAGTGAAGTTCTAGTGAATCAAGAACAATGTTTCAAAATGGGTTCATATATACAGAACTTCCAAGAATTTGAGTAGTGTGGTTGTCAATAATGGGTAGAATTGGTGAATGTTACATGTGTGTAAAGTGATCACTTAAACCAGCCTGTAACGCTCGTCAGCCCTGTAAATGTCCAGACTTCCACATTCTTCTTCATCTTTGATGAGATGACATAAAATAATATTATTATAGATAAAAGCTGTTACTTGCATACAAAGTATTTAATTGATTGTTCACAGATGGACGATAAATAAGCGCAAAAAAGAAGATTTAAGAGTAGGTTGAGATGTTCTACAATTGGTAAACTTTTACAAAGTAGTAAAAAGACTTGTGATTTTTCATATAAAGTAGCACAAGCAAGCTTTCAGATATGGTACACGATTATGATAAACATCTACAGTGCAACAAGTAAATTCCTGTTTAAATATCAGCAACTACTATTCTGAAAAGCTGTCTTTGCAAGTATGGTAACATTTTTCCTTACTTGATAGTAACTGACATATTGTTAGATGAAAAAATGAAATTAAACAATTATTTGCCTTCTCGATAATACATCTTCCTTTTCTCGTGCCTTATGTGGTCCGGCCTGACAACAGATCATCATTCTGCCAATTTATACATAGTATTCCTACTTTGCGCTTTGTGGAATGCAGCCAAGACTATTGTGCACATGTGTTAAAACGATATTATGACAATTTGAACAACTATGTAGAGCTATATTAAAATTAATCGAAAAATGGTCAATTTGTTAAATGGACATATTTCGATTAAACTTTATAAAATAAAACATCTTTGTTTAAATCATTTTTTTATTAGTACACTTCAATAAAAAAATAAAGTGAAATACTCAATTGAGTATTTCAATGTTTTAGAATTAGTACAAAAACCCTAGGGATGACAAGGTTCTTGTCAAAACCGGTTGGAAAAAGTGTACCAATAAAAAGTGGTTAAAACAAAGTTGTTTTATTTTATAAAGTTTATAAAATGTGCCACAAAGTATCTGCAAAAAATATTTAAGAAAATATTTTGATTGTATTATACTTAAGATATATATTTAATAAAAAAAAAACTTAGGCATCCTTTTGCTCTTATCTGCACCCAAATTGTGCATTGGGTGATAGTAGATATCAATGTTTCACTATATCTACCCTAGATATATAATGAAACATAGTATCCTCTGCCTCCATGCTCTTTCTATAGGATCCTAGTTCCTTTACCTTTACAAGAACCGTATAAGACAATTATCATCAGTAGATGTCTCAGTTATGTGCAGCGGAAACTTTTGACTTGGAACAATTGGAAGCTGAATCGAGGTTTTTGAAAAATATACTCAGTACTAAGCCTAGCACACTGAATTACATTTTTTTATGACAGTCATAATATGACAATGAGTTGCTGCGTTAATAGTCAATTCACGTTCCACGCAACGTCAAACTAAAGCAAACATATAATTCCTCATAAGCGTCTTACTTTACGTCAGCATTGGGCACTTCTAAGGTACCATGTTTCATAAATATACTGGAGAATAGGTACATCAATATATTGCAGGCACTGAATGTATGACGAACATTCAATACAAGTACAATTCCAATCTCCAGGTATGTTTGTAAGCATATTATCAGTCATGGATAATACGTACAGTAGAGAAGTTCGCTTTCATTAAAAACTTTAGCCTTCTCGAATATTCGAGTTTCCTACTACCTATCTGTGCATACAAATCGACAAATCATTTGAAAATATACTTCTTTCGATGATAAATGGATATCCAGTTGCATGCCAATACTAAATTCATTATGATTGGTTTTGATTTCGAAACAAATTATATATGCGCATAAAAAGTAGTATAAATGTGCACAAAACATGAATATATGTAAAAAAGAAGCGGAGATTAATAGATTTTAAAATTAGAACAAAAAATTAAGACAAATTAAAACATTACAAACTCAGTCTGCCTATTATAATCAATAAATACATAAGAAAAAAAAATGTACATATGTATATTATATATATATATATATATATATATATATATATATATATATATATATATATATATATATATTGCCATAACTTATTACACAAAGTGACTTTTGAATCAACGAATGAAAATAAAATATAAGTATCTAGAATTGAAACGTTTATTTTGGTTAATAAATTTTTTGATCGTTAGTTTTCGTGATCACCTGTCTATAAAAACATCTGTAATTTTCAAAACTAGCCGTGTGAAATGAAATAAAACGTAATAAGTTATTTTATACAATTGTTTTATTTTTAATGATTCGGATAGAATCTTACCCACCATCAATTTGAGAAATCCTACCAACCATCCATATATACAACATTCAAAGCGTTCAAAGGATTTTCACTCAACCAAAGGGAGAAAATTCCATTTTTAAATAAGAAATAAATAATTAAATAAATGTTACGTACGGTGTATCGTGGATGACTTTCTTGATAACATTCCCACCTGCGATATTATGTTCTTAAAAATAATATTACCGACATTTGTAATTTTTAAATTATTAATAAACAAACCAACCTTATATCTTCACCACTGCTAAACGTATCTAAATAGAATATTACTGTACATCATCTCTCTCTATGTAAACGCTTGCATGATGCGTTTTTGATAAACTTATAATTTATAATTACAAATATAAATATTTATTCTTAAAAATAATATTACGAACAATTGTATTTAGTTTTAAGACTTTAATTCTCTAAAAAAAATTGCCATGTCAATAAATTATTCCTTTCCCAGAAAATAAATATAAGGGTACGTACCTACATTCCCCATTAGCTACTGTTGTCTCCCATAAATTATTGGTGCACATGTTAAAACTGTCACTCAGTATTGTATAGCTACATAAGGACCGTAGTCCATTTTAAAACTGTTAAAACTGTCACTCAGTATTGTATAGCTACATAAGGACCAAAGTCCATTTGATCTTCACATTCGTTTGATAATGCCCTAACAAAGCGAAACAATTGTCACAATATAATTTTTTTTATTTGTTTTTGATAATTAAATAGAACTTGGAAGACTCAAAAAATCTGTGTTTGATTTAAAATTAATAGATAAACTATAATTTTATATCCTGAATCATTTATCTCAATTAATTAGTCAGTATCAATAAAAAATCTTTGATTCGATTCAAGAATTGTTTTATGTACTTCTAGAAGCCATTTTTAACTTCTTTATCAGGCAGGAATTATATATTACTTTAGTTGCTTCACTCGTTTTTGTAAGGTACAAAAAATTCCCAATTGCACGATGCGCTGGTAGAGGTGATTATCTCTATCAAAATATTTTTATTAACTGAAGTCTTAATTACTACCTCAGATTATATTACCTTAGGGCAATGAGAAATATCCACGTGTAGTGGCAATAAAATCTTCCTACATTTGTTTATTCTTTAATTAAAATTATTATTATATAATTTTCTGTATGTAATAAATTAACCCGAGGGGACACGCTTCATAAATCACTGTAGTCATACCAGTGTAATCAAACCCATGACTGCTGTGATCTTGTTGAAATAATTTAAACTTATAATTACAAAATTTCAGACTTCCGTCTCATAAAAACTCCATTTGTCGCTATTCAGACATTTAAAACATGCGTTCATATATTATTTACTAATTTTGAATTTATATCAAATAACAATTATAATACTGTTAAAATAAATGAACAGAAAAATAATACCATAAATATGAATTTCATACCTCACTAAAAGAACCAACTGATAAATGAATGTCCACCTCCATGGTCTAATGGTTAGCGTGTTTAGCTACCGTGCATGGAGGTCCCGGGATCAATTTCCAGGGGGGAGTGTGAAAATAAATTTGAGTGTTTTACACTCTAATATTCATTTAATATTACCCTGGACTGGTCCCTGAAGAACAAGAGTGATCAAGTAACGATCAAGATAACACTTCATCAATATGATGAAGTGCCCTTTGTATCAATGGGTGCGGATAAGGGTAAGAAGAAGAAGATAAATGAATATGTATATAAACAAACATATTAAATATCATGTTTTGAATATTGAAAGCATTAACTTTGTGGATCATCTTGATAAATTATTTCCAGAAATAAAAATACTTTGTATTCTGATCCACTCACATTTTTATTTTTCCAACTAGTTTCGGCAACAACCTGTTGCCCTCTTCAGGGTTACATTAAATATCGTTTGTTTAAAATCTTAAATTACTTAACGTTATTGATCGGTTGCTTTCAAATAAGTTATTGACACAACGCGTTGTGTCACTAACTTATTTTAACGTTAACGTTCCAACGTTGCATTCAGATGCGCGATTATTTTAATACATATACTTTCTTTATAAATAAAATTTTAAATGGTTGTTTACTTTAAATTTAAAACTATCTAACGCAATTCATCGAGAAAAAAGATAGACATCATGAACGGCGACATTTGTTCTCGTCTGAGAGTTTAGATGTTTTTGTTACGTTAAAATATCAATCACTTTTCTTTCGTTGATGATTGGCCTAGTGATCTCCTTAGTTGGGAGCACTACATTCGTAATATATGGAAATGCTGTTGATTACTGGTAAGTCCTTTCATGCTTTAATTGATCAGCCATTCTATGGTATTTTTTGGTATAAAAAAATCTTGATAATAACTTAATATTAACCAGTCCAAATTTTTTTTTCACGTTATCTTGATAATTCAATGCTGAAAAACAAAGTCTATTACGTAAATCTGCAACACGGTTGTACTCCGTCACATGTCGAACAAATGGTGCATAGGGCACTGCATCGTATAGAAGCAGTCTTATCTTGATCGTTAAATACATGAAGAAAAGGTGATAAGCCTTGCCAGTCCAGGGTAATATTAAATAAATATTATAAATAAAATATAATTTTGTTTTAAAATCACCATAAGTATTTTATTATAACTAAATTATACCAGTTTCAAAGATAATTGAAACCGGTAGACATTATAATTAAGTTCTGATAAAATATTTATAGTGATTTTAAAACAAAGTTTTATTTTAATTATCAAATGGAAAGTCACAGTAATTTATTTTAACCCCCTTGGGAATTGAACCTGGGATCACCACTACACTATAGAGGAGAAAACGTATTTGGAACAAATCAATTCCGGAATAAAAAAAAATCTTATGAAAAGCTGTTCAGAGGAAATCGTTATATATATATATATATATATATATATATATATATATATATATATATATATATATATATATATATATATATATATATATATATATATATATATATAAATATATGTATATATATATATATATATATATATATATTATATATATATATATATATATATATATATATATATATATATATATATATATATATATATATATATATATATATATATATATATATATATATATATATATATATATACATATATATATATATACTTTATACATTTGAATAATTTATAATTTTAATTTATTGATAGTGCTCGAAAATACTATCCATCCGTTTTATGATCAGAATAGCATATAGTTTCTGATATATTATTATACCGTGTTTATACCCGACTGCAAAATTAAAATTTTCCGTCCCCCATGGCAGTGAAAAGAAATTAATCATTAGAAATGTATTTCATAAATAAATAATGATAATATGATATCAGAAAACTATGCCACCGTGAAAAAAATGACAATCGAATAAATATTTGATGTGATGATTTATAAATGCAATAATTATATTTTATTTATTTATTTATTTTATTTTCGAATTTATTCAAATCGTTATAATTACAAATAGAAGTATGTAGTTTTTTTTTCCATTTCAATTTTATTTTACCAGTGACCAAGTTTTGTCGTAACTGATATCACCAGACATTAGTCTGGTCATTTTATTAAAACGTTATCATTCAGTTCGAAAATTACATAAATTTAATAAATAAATAAATCATACCAAATTGATGAATGTATTTATAAATGATTACATCTCATATTTATTTAATTGTCATTTTTATGACAGTAGCTTATTTTTCTGATTAGTTATTATATTTACAACATTTTGAGTGTGTCCAAATACTTGTTCACAAAATCTGGATTATCTCCAATTACAGGAGTTATTTTCATATTATTTTTTGACATCTCATCAAAGATGAAGAAGAATATGGAAGTCTGGGCATTTACGGGGCTTACGACCGTCATAGGCTGGTTTAAGTGATCACTTTACACACGTGTAACATTCACCAATTCTACCCATTATTGACAACCACACTACTCAAATTCTTGGAAGTTCTATATATATGAACCAATTTAGAAACCTTGTTCATGAATCACTAGAACTTCACTAGAGACATCTATTAGTGAGATGTAAAGAAGCTTTTTATTAAGCAGAAACTCTTATATTATTAGTATGTGAGATCCGAATCCTGGATTATAATCACACACGTGAGAAACGCCAGAAAATACAATTTTCATTTTTATTATTAAGCTTATAATTTGACCAGATAATTTATTTACAACATTTTGAGTGTGTCCAAATACTTGTTCACAAAATCTGGATTATCTCCAATTACAGGAGTTATTTTCATATTATTTTTTGACATCTCATCAAAGATGAAGAAGAATATGGAAGTCTGGGCATTTACGGGGCTTACGACCGTCATAGGCTGGTTTAAGTGATCACTTTACACACGTGTAACATTCACCAATTCTACCCATTATTGACAACCACACTACTCAAATTCTTGGAAGTTATTATATTATTTATTTGCAATTCTACTTAGAAATGTCAGTACAAGAATTTAAAAAAAATTAAATCGTGTTTATTTGGATGAATGAAATTTGAATAGTTTAACCCTTGATTATATTTGAGTGAAATATTCTATTTTCTTTTTTTTAATTATTTGAAAACAGATTATATTTAATCTGATATTTCGGCACTGATGACTATTCTTTGCATCTAAATAATAAGTAAAATGCAAGTGCAACTAATCACAAGAGCATATATTATTTACATAAATAATATATTATTTCTCATACGAAAACATCCAAGATAGAAATCGAATGCCTCATGAGAGTCGTGAAATAAAAACCCGATTTGCAAGTGTGTGATTAAAAAATATTGCAGTAAGATAAAAAATAACACGTTTAGATTAGAACTGTATTTATCGTAGGTACGTAAACTAATTTCTCGATCAGATAATAATAAAATATTTTGGATGTTGCTGAAATCGGACATCCTATGTATTTAAAGGTCATCGTTTCAATAAAAGTGTAATGTTGTGAAATTGTTGAATTGTCCCTGTCCGAAATTTTCAATATGGCAATAAAATATTATACAATATATAATATGTATTTTGATAGTCAGTAATGTAGCAGCTTGAATTATTTTGCTTCTGAGGGTCACGTTTCTTCATCAAACTTGATTGATATGTTTTAACATAACCACGTAATAATACGTAATTTTAGTGATTTCTCATGAAAAAGTATGGATAAAGAGTAAAAAAAAACTGTATCGCTTTTTTTCATTTATTTTTTTATAAAACATTACCTGTTTGGTGCACGTCCACAAGGAAATGTCAGTAAAAACATTAACTTTGTAAATTTACAATGGTAAAATTAATGATCGTCCTATTTTGTGGTTAGCACTACAAATAAAAAAAAAGAATTTTAGTTTATTAATTTTATACTAACATACCGACATTTACTAAATCATATGTGTCAATAAGTTACGATACATTTATCTTAACCCCTCAAAATAAATAAATACACATTGTTACATTTTTTGCACTCCTTCAAAATTTGGTGAAATATGATGTATTTATAAGTTTACTTTTAGTCTTTAGTTCATATTTTGAATTCATTTTTATCCATTTAGAGACACTTCAAATATTTAAATTTATTAACTTCTAATTAACATAAAGTTCGCCTTCATAGTGTTGTATATTCATGACAATTCGTTACCATTTTGGAGGTCCCGATATCAATTCTCAGGTGGGCCAAAATATGTAAATATAAGTGTTTTTTCACTTTTTTTACCCAGAACTGGTACCTGAGGCGTGAAACTGATTTCTTCCATACCTACATATAATAAACGATCTAATAAACAATTTGATGGGCTATGTAGTACCTATGTATTAGCTGCTGATAAGTATGAAATGTATTTTGCGTTACGTGTACTCGTATTTGTTAATCCAGTGAAATGAAATATATTTAATTAATCTCGAAAGATTATTATATGTGTTTTTATGTTTTTAATCGATCGTCGATATGAAGTATGTTTATACTGTTACGATGTTTAAAAAACCTTATCATAATTGAAACCACATATTTTCATTTAAAGCTTTGTTCCATTATTAAATGTAATAAAAATTGTTATATTCTATGATATATCACAGTACGTTTATTTACCCTTCACATCGTGAGATTTTATTCTAATAACATTGAGTTCAAACAATTACGTGTATTAATTTCATAGATAAAAAGTGTAAAATAATTGGTAAACGTCTAATTTTAAGCTAGCCTTGAAATTGCACGTAACATATTTTTTTACAATTAAAATTAATACACCTTTCCTGAAGGTTTTAGAAACAAACCTATATTTAACTTATCTCTGTAAAAAATCTCGTCTGAGTACTTCATATAACGCTTTGCAAAATATGAATTAAAACTTTTCCATGTTCAAACACATAAAAAAATTACAGTGTTCGTAAGGATACAAATATTCATACAATGAAAAATTCAGACTGGTTTACTTTTATTTATTTTTAAATCAACACGTATGGTTTTCATAAGGTGGGGATTCGTGGACTGGTTGTTTATTATAATATATATAGTCTTATTTAAGACAGCTAAAATTTATAAAGTATCGCGTTCAAATATTTCAAAATTCGAAAAATATTCTTTATGGTGTTCATAAAAATAGGTAATCGTAAGTAAGCATAATCGAAAAACAAGATAGTTTCCTTTTATACTTGAAACGGTTTGATGTTACTATATTTTCAGAGAAACAAGAAATATGCATTCGTGATAGGTGTGTTACATGAGAATTTATCTCTGGAGAAAGCTTCACGGAATTTGTTTCCTTGTTAAATGAATGCATATTATGCAATGAGATTTACTTGTAGATTTATATGTATTTTATTGATTAATATTAAAGTAGTTTAATAAGTCACAAAAAATGATATAATACTTTTTATTGAGCCAAATATTGGATGTCTACGTATGTATAAATATTTCAGAATTTTCATGTTTTTGTTATGTTGTTTTTAGTTGGCTGAAATATTTAGGATTAAATTTAAACGGAGCATTCGTTTCAATATAATGATAGTTTTCAAACTGAAGTTTGAATTTCATTGGAAGATATTAATATTTTGCCTTCAATTTCCGATTTCTTCGAAATCGTGGTAACCTATCAAACTGTGAAATCATACGTTGAAATTCTTTTAATATCGTTTGCATTCATGATTTTTTAAAATTTGATTTTAATTATTGTTATATTTTATTTACTTAAATATTATCTTTAAAAACGTATTTTGAGCTTCAAATAATGGTGTTTTGTTTAATTAAATTTTAAGATTTAAAATAAAATGAAAAGACTGGTCAATAAATAATTTTTTAAAAATGACGATACAATAGCTTCCCCTCGCCTTTTATACATCCCTTGCTCCACACCCTCTCCGTAAATTGAGACAACTAACTAAATGAGAGGGTAAATTCTTCTTATACAAGCGGGAGCTAATATACTGATTTATACGATTGTAAGGAGTATTGGAATAAAACACGGTTGTAACGTCATGTCGTATCTCCCAATAAAACATTTAACATAATTTTTTTAGAAAAAATGAAATAATTACCTCTAACAATTACGTTTCGTTATTTTATTTTTAAAAATTACGTCAATTGACTCTTTTAAAATGGAGATACACGATTATGTTATTAATTGATGATTGAACACATTATTTAATTATACATAAAACACTTGTTTTTTACCACTTGAGTATTATATTACAACATGTTTCGGAAGCTACAGATGCTTCCATCTATCATGGGATACATTTCTACGTAGCTTCCGATATTAGTCGTAACAATATAGTAACTTAAGTGGTAAAAAACAAGTGTTATATTTGCAATTTGCCAATACACGATGTATAAAAATGGTATTATTTTTTAAAAAGAAAAAATAGTCAGTGCTGATAAAATTAGAAATGAAGTTTGAAGCACCCATTTCGTTTTCAGCAATTTCGCACGCTTGTAGCAAAAAGTATTACTTAAACATTAATTTACGGAATACTTTTAAAGCTTAGTGAATATTTTCTTAAAACCTGACAAGAAGAGGCGCATCTAAATGAACATTCAAGCATGAAAACTTCATTACTATAGAAAGCAAGCAAAAATATTTTGCAACGGCAAAATGTCAATCATTCAATGTTCGACACAACTCATTGAAAAACAACTTTTGTAAAATTTTGTAAACTGCAAAATAAATTATTAAAACAAATAATAAACTATGTTTCAAAATAAAAATTTATAACTGTTTAAAAAAAAAGTGTAATGTGGTTTATTGTTGCTACTTTAATGTCATAAACCATTTTATGTATATATTTTGACATTTCAACATAGATGATGGATATCTGGGCATATACGGAGTTTACGACTGTCATAGGCTGGTTTAAGTGATCACTTTACACACTTGTAACATTCACCAATTCTACCCATGAATGACAACCACACTTCTCTATTTTTGGAACTCCTACATAAATCACGAATAATATAAAGTTTTACTTGTAAGTTCACTGGAGTCATGTATCCATGGTTGGATTGAGAAAGCTTTTTATTTATCAGAGACCCTTTTATTTAGTGTAAGCAAGAACCTTATTGGTGAAAAATTATGTTATTTTGACCCGATCAAAATGTTATGCATTTATTTGTTTGTTTTGTTGTTGTTTTTATAGATTATTTTTTACAAAATACATATTTAAATAATACACAATAGTTGGTAAATATACAAAAGATTTCAAATATAACGTTTCTACCTCTCTAATAAGATATTTGTGTTTAGAGAGGGAGTTCGTTTTACATTTTTTTTTTATAAACAAATAAATTAAAACAAAGAAAATTAGAAATAAACAAAGTAACTTAAAAATACATAAAATATTTCTTATTATTTTTTGACATCTCATCTAAGATGAAGAAGAATATGGAAGTCTGGGCATTTACGGGGCTGACGACCGTCATAGGCTGGTTTAAGTGATCACTTTACATACGTGTAACATTCACCAATTCTACCCATTATTGACAACCACACTACTCAAATTCTCGGAAGTTCTATATATATGAACCAATTTAGAAACCTTGTTCTTGAATCACTAGAACTTCACTAGAGACATCTATTGGTGAGATGTAAAGAAGCTTTTTATTAAGCATTTTATTTTTATTTTTAGTGATTCAAGAACAAGGTTTCTAAATTGGTTCATATATATAGAACTTCCGAGAATTTGAGTAGTGTGGTTGTCAATAATGGGTAGAATTGGTGAATGTTACACGTGTGTAAAGTGATCACTTAAACCAGCCTATGACGGTCGTCAGCCCCGTAAATGACCAGACTTCCATATTCTTCTTCATCTTTGATGAGATGTCAAAAAATAATATGAAAATAACTCCTGTAATTGGAGATAATCCAGATTTTGTGAACAAGTATTTGGACACACTCAAAATGTTGTAAAAATATTTCTTGTTATGTAGTCTAAGTAGCGGTGAGTCATTAAATTAATAATTAGTGAGTAATTTACATTATTTTTGCGTTAATACTATTATTTTCTACAATACACCGCGTATAACAAAAAAAAGATAAATTAAAATGCTGTTTATACTTCTGAATGATAAAGCGACGAAGTGTGCCATCTGTGTTACGTTTAACATATATGCAAATAAATCGCCAATTATAATAATCGGACATGCCTGTAAACGTAACAGAAAATCCGTTATGCGATTGGGTGCTAGAGTTAAGATTAATAACTTATTTAGTTTCAAACGGTAACAAGCTAAAATAAAATACTTGATTAACGCACATTTTATTTTAATTCAAAGCGGTTTAGAGAATGTAAAAGAATTGTCTCAACTGAAATGTTTATGTATCAATTTCAATTCACAAACTAGCTATGAGTTTATATTTATTACTTGATTAAAAAATACTGTTGGTCCAGTGTGCGACTCATACAACGAACCTCGCTTCACACAACGAACTGTGTCGTACATACTCAAAATGTTGTGCATTTTATTTTTATTATTTAAGAGTGTCACATTATTTTTATAACAACGTTTTAACACTCAAAGGTCGTAGGGTCTTAGAAAATGCACTCGCATGAATGCGCATCTTTCGTTATTCTCTGTTCCAATAACTTAAGTCCAGCACAATGATGAATCTTAAAAGGAAGGTTCATCTGACAACGAAGAAGAGCAATCAAATCAACCAATCTTATCTACTGCCTTCAAGGATATCCTGACCAAATGGGGAGAAGTTCAGGAGTTTACCGAACTCATTATCCAAACTCAGCTCAGGCTAACAGGAACAACGATCTCTGCAATCTGCATTTTACGTTTTGTTTATTTTATTTAATAGTGTTACATTATTATTATTAATAGCTCTTGAACACTCCAAGGTCGCACTCAGAAAATGCACTCACATGAATACAAATATTTTGTTATCCTCTGCTCCAAGCACTTTTGGTCCAGCAAAATGATGAAGCTTCATCTGACAACGAAGAGGACCAATCAAATCAACCAATCTTAACTACTGCCTTCAAGGATATCCTGACCAACACTCACTATCCAAACTCAGCTTATGCCAACAGGATCAACGATCTCTACAATGACACCCTTGCCCATTATTTCTGGCAAGTGTTGAAGAAAAGAAAGAAAAAAAAAACCTTGGAAAGGGTTTTCAAGAAACCAGCAGCCAAGAAAAAAAGGATGGAACATGGTGATTTGACCCTATATGCATTGGTGATCTCTCCTATATTTAAGCCTGAATATCTTTTTATGCTACAGAATAATTTATATTGAAGAGTATATTCATTTATATTATTTTTTGACATCTCATCAAAGATGAAGAAGAATATGGAAGTCTGGGCATTTACGGGGCTGACGACCCCGTGCAGTTCTTTCTAGTGAAGTTCTAGTGATTCAAGAACAATGTTTCGAAATTGGCTCATATATATATGTAGAACGTTCAAGAATTTGAGAAGTGTTGTTGTCAATAATGGGTAGAATTGGTAAATGTTACACGTGTGTAAAGTGATCACTTAAACCAGCCTATGACGATCGTCACCCCCGTAAATACCCAGACTTCCATATTCTTCTTCATTTTTGATGAGATGTCAAAAAATAATAAGAAAATAACTCCTGTAATTAGAGATAATCCAGATTTTGTGAACAAGTATTTGGACACACTCAAAATGTTATATATTCAATTATATCTAATACATAAATTTATATATACTTATATGTATTTGTAAAAAACATATTGTACAAATGTATTTAATGAAAAACAAATGAGGTTATGTTGGTTTCTGAAAGTTGTTTAGAGAAGATAATGTGATATTCTTCGGATAAAAATACGCTTTTTTGCTGTATAATTTAAGTAAGCAGCTTAAAATTATACACTCTTCTTCTATTTTACTGCATTAAAACTGGTATCCAAAGAAATATATTATAGTTATTAATATTAATTAACACTACGATACACTACCTATAAAATTAGTTGTTTTTTACGAATATACACTTTAATTTAATAAACTCTCGACACACTTATTCATCTAATAATAAAGTATTTATTAATCTCTAATAAATAACGTTATTATAACTTATAGTTGTAATACTGTTAATCAATTTAATCAATTAATTTTAAATGTAATTACCAACTTATAGTTTGGCAATGAATTTTTTATATAGTGCAGTGCCATGTATATCCTTTTACACACTGGAGGTCCTAGGTTCGATTTGCAGAGGGGTTATAATAAATAAAGTAAAAATCTCAATCTCATATTTATTGCATATTACCTGAAGTATAAGAGTCGATCATTATGTCTTCACGTAAATAACGATGAACTTAACAAAGCATCAATGTGATATGGTGTCCTATGCACTTTTAGATACGTACGAGAAGAAAAAGAAGAAGAAGAATTTTGATATTTAATGGGAACCCAATGGATAAATACTGGTACTCTAGGCGCTATGAATAAACGTGTAAATAAATATTATCTAATTTTAGCAACAGAGTTAATGCATCACAAAAGAAAAGATTTCTCATAATTCAAATCTCTTTCTACGCTCTAATCTAAGAAAATGATGCTCATAGATTCGCTCGAACAATGATATCATAAATAAATCAAAGTGAGAAATGGTTTGTGTTTCTACGGAGATGAGAGATACTAGTTCAAGAAACTCAAAGATAAAAAAGTGAATTAACTGCAGTAGTTTATTGTTTAAAAATATATTATACAGGCGTCGAAATTTTAAGGAATTATTGTCAATTTAATAAATATTGTACTCGTATATATTTATTTTTAAAATAAAGTAACCAATCGTCTCACCGCTTTTCTTTAGGGGTAGGGGAGTGTCGAAAATACAACACAACTCTGTCTTTGTATCATTTATACCGGCCGAGTATTCTAATTTGTGACATGGCTTGTTTTAAGTATTTGAAAAATATGATTTATGTTTTTCTAGGTCTTTATTTCTTGAGTATCCAACTATTTTCGCCCTTTATATTTATTTTACTATTCTATTCTCATTAATTTGTTCTACATTATATTATTCTAAGGATATTTAGATAAATACTGTAGAAAAAAATTGAAACTAAAAATCATAACTTATTTCAATGTATAGATTTGACATCTTGAATATACCAGAGGGTTTTTTGCGAAGAATGGGATAAATGTGAACTAACAACAATAAGGTGTAACCTAAAAAAAACTAGACAAGTATCGAATAAAAATGATGTTTTTCTAATAATTTGTTTTAACCTTTTCCATTCGAACCCTTATCCGCACCCAATGCTGTATAGGGCACTGCATCATATAAACGCAGTGTTATTTTTATTGTTAGACATGAAGATAAGGTGATCAGCCCTCCACTTCAGGTACCAGTCCAGGGTAATATTGAATAAATATTAGAGTGAAAAAATCACTTACACTTATTTGACCCCCATGGAAATCGAACCCGGGACCTCCAGAACGGTAGCCAAGTGTACTGACCATTACCATAGTTAACTAATTATTTGATTGTATTAAATCATATCAATTATCTAAAATATTTAATGGACTAGGTAATGAAGTTGCTTAATAAAAGAGTGCACGATTTTAACATTATTTTCCCATAGATATCTAGTACCCATTGCATTAGCATATCACATAACTTTCAAATCGATTCTCCACACACACTAATAATTTCTAAACAAAGATTTGAGACACCATCACTAATCGATATTGTAGAAACAGAGATTATAAAAACGTTCATTTAAATTCTTCAACTCGAAGTTAGTCGGCATTAACGTTCATTTTTATCTCTGTATATAATTTTATTAGTGCAGTTTTATAATATTTTAGTACTCGAATCCGGTTACTCGGTAGTGCGAAATAAGATTTATTATTATTGATAACATCATGATTGATCCTTGGTTAGCAATAAAAAAGGAAGATCTTCCATTCCTTGAAAAAAATCCGTTATTTAAAGTTCAGTCCCCCCTACATTAAAATGTTTTTTATTTAGAGATTATTTAATATCGCCATAATGTAATATATAAATAGTTAATGTTGTACTTTTTGTGTGTATTAGGTTGAAACAATAGAAACGCATGTAAAAGAACTCCACCAACAAGACACATAAGGTGGCTTGTTTGGTTTTTGCAAAAAATATGTTTATTTTGTTTATAAATATTTAAATTAATGTATACCGTATTTGTATTTATAAATTTAACAAATAAACGTTTAAAAAAATGCTGCATAAGTTTTTATATGATTTCAGCAGGTCATCTGGCAAAGCGTCAACTCGTCCTTTATTTATGAGGCAAGGTGATTAGTTCTGCGCTCGGTTTTTTTTTAATAGTTCCCAAGGGGCCAGAGAATCGAGCCCAGAGCCTAAAGCACGTAGCCAAACGCCCTAACTACCTCGGTTTCAAGGTAGATAAAGGCGGATTATAAAACGATTTTCTTGGAAAAACTGTATGCGTATTTATGAATAAATTTAATGTTTTGAATATTGAAAGCATTAACTTTGTGGATCATATTGATATATTATTTCGAGAAATAAAAGTACTTTGTGTTCTGATCCACTCACATTTTTATTTAACCAACTAGTTTCGGCAACAACCTGTTGCCCTCTTCAGGGTTACATTTATTACTAAATATATATATAAAAATTTAATGTCGCTAAATTAACAGCGTCTGGAGAACAAAATTATGAAAAACGCAGAACGTTACCAGCATCAATAAAAAATGTAAACGTTTTATTTCATAAAGCAATAAATTACTTTGAAAAAATCCATCAATTACAAAAAATAATCGGTTAAAAGACAAGTGATGTAATTCTCGTTAAAATAGGGGATATGATTTAAATTACAACGAAAAAGAAAAATTCGTGTCGTTTTCAAATATAAAATGCCCTGTTGATATGTTTTGAACTTACACCTCTAGATACAATGATTTTAAAAACATCGCCACTTACTGCTAGATTCAAATTCGTAATGAAGTATGTAACAACTTACTGACTTGCTTTATTTTGGTAAGCAATGTTATGAAAATGATAAAAATTTCAGATTTTTATAATTAAATAAAGAACTTTTTTATATATATTAGAGTAAATAAATTTCGATATTCCTACCGAGTGGAAATGGTCCATAGAAAATAACGTAATATCAGGAAAATTAGTAGTAGTAGGTATATACACTCGGGAGAAATATGAAAAATTATTTCATGGATTTTCTTCTTCTTCCCCCTAGCTTTTTCAGCCACCCTCTTTTTATCGCTTTTCCAAAAACCAAAAACTAAATCTATCCACAAATATTTATATAAATAAAAGTATACAAAATAAATAAAACAAATCATACCCGAATTTAATCCACAAATTTTCTGGAGCACATTTTAAATAAACACAAAACACAAAATGATGTTCTAAAACTACGTTTATGATTCAGTCTTTTAAAATAACGAAAAAAATATGTTTTATTGCAAACATTTGATTAAAAAGTTTTATTTAAAAAATATATAAACGTGGTAAAAACCTTTCAAAAATTGATTTCTTTTTTATCATTTTCGCTTAAAGAGATCGAGATGGTTTTCAATCGGGTTTGTTCGTTGACCGCGCGTCGAGTCCACGCCAATACAAAACGAACACTGGACAACAAAATGCAATACCATACTTCAGCACCTGTATTCAAGAAGTTGAGCTCAGTTCTGAGGAAGAAAAACTGAACTGGAAAGATGAATGGCACTTTCAGAAAAGTGTACTATCATTTTCAAATTACTGTATTCTTGGCGGTTAGTAAGTTTATATTTTTTTATGGAGCGACATAATATTGCTCACAACGTCTAAGATAAGAAATGGTCACACATGGTTTAGTCTCGAGTGCATCTTTAGGATGTTTACTCTGTTTGCGTTGCGGAGGTCATCTCAGCCGCGATAACATTGTTAATTGATAATTTGAACGATTTCGATTGGGCATTGTTAACCATTGAGAAAAAGTTTCATTTTTATTGATAACTGACCCACATTTGGGGAAATTTTCAAGGGAATCATAAAAAATAGATAAAAACTATTATGAGGTTGTATGCAAATCGAATTAATTAAGTATTGTTGTAATATAAGCTATGTATATATGCATTGCTACTATGTATGTATAAACGATAATTAAACGTTTTTTCATTGGAAGTGAATGCACTATGATTAAAAAGATCTTTGATTTTACAGTTTTATATTTAAAATTATTTGCACTTGTTATAACAATGATCACAGTAGAAGTAAACTGTATATAAGTAATACAACTACGTCAATTTAACTAATTAATTAATAAAAGACAAGACTCCTTCATAACAATAACATCACTAGTAATTATTCAAAAATACGTATTTTAACAACTACACATTGTATTATACATATTTACTAACATATGTTTATTGACATTTCATGGGTAGCAAAAACTTGAAGTAAATTTGATGAAAAATTTACTATCTACAAATTTCCACGCCATTTGATATTATTATACAAGGCAAAAAAAAGAAAGTCTGACGTAATTGTTAATTAATACGAATAATAGTTTTGCTCTTCTCAGAAAAGAACACTTTCCGTTTTTTGACATTATATTTTAATCATCCGTATTATTATGTGTTTAATCCACCTACGAATACCTATAGAAAAGAATTGCCATTCTAGGTGAAAATATCGCATTTACCTTCATATTCATGTCATATGTTTCCCTTTCAACTTCATTCCTTCGTCTTCCTGGCTCTCACGAATGAAGAGTATACATATTGCTATGTATAATTGAAATAATATACTTTCCTAAGGAACAACCCTTAGAATTTTTATTTCAGAGGCTAGTCTGCAGGTTCAATAGTAAGGATGGAGATGATTGTAAATATACACAGATACAATATACATGTACAACATTTTGAGTGTGTCCAAATACTTGTTTAGAGAATCTGGATTATCTCCAATTAAAGGAGTTATTTTAATTTTTTTTGGCATCTTATTTTTTTCTCTAGTGTTCTAGTGATTCAAGAATAATGTTTCAAAGTTGGTTCACATACTTATTTAGAACTTCCAAGAATTTGAGTAGTGTGGTTGTCAATAATGATGAGAAATCAAAAAATAATATAACAATTTACATTAATTAAAAATAAATATTTTGTATTTGTATTTTGCTTAATTTTCTATTTCAGTATTATCTTGATGATGGAGTAATTACTTCAAATAAAATTCGATTGGTCTAAAATCAATTCAGGCTTTAATGTTGAATAAATACAACAAATACAAAATAATTATCAGAATTATTCATTCGTTAATTTAAATCTATACATAGATAGTGCACTTTTGAACTTTTATAACATCGAATTAATAGAAACCTCATGCAATGGTTACAAATAAGAAATTAAGCAATCAATATTTTGAAACAGTAAGAAAATAAAGTTACATCCATTAAATTATCATGTTAATTTATTATACGGTAACTTCCAGCAGTGTAAACTGTAGCAATATTTAATTATACATAACTGCATGCATGTAAGGTCAAAAATTAAGTTTTTTTGTAAATAAGTAACATATGGCGAACACAAATTGATATAAAGTCAGATGGCTTCCTAAAAGTAACGTCTTGTTTAAATGGGTCAAATAACAAATGTATTATTATAATTTTGAATGTCTCAACTTAAACATTAAAGTTATTTTAGAAGAAAATTTGGCAGTCTGAGTATATTGGGATAAATTTGAGTCATAATTTTATTTACACTAAATTATTTACCGTTCAGTCTATAATGAAATATTTTGCATTATTTTTTGACATCTTAACAATGATAAAAAAAAATATGGAAGTTTGGGCATTAACAAGGCTTACGACTGTCACAGGCTGGTTTAAATGATCACTTAACACACGTGTAAAATTCACTAATTTTAGCCATGACTGACAACCACGCTATTCAAATTCTTGGAATTTCTAGATATATATATATATATATATATATATATATATATATATATATATATATATATATATATATATATATATAAATATATATACAGTGGGTGGCCATATTATTAGGGACACTTCGAATTTCCTGTAATTTTCATTATTAAATGAATTTAATGAGCAAATAATTTGGTTTTTTGAATATTTTTTTTTTGGTTGGGGTGCTTTATTTAGAATTTAGAAACAATATAATCATGGATTTAATAATACCAATTTATTTTTATCATAAAAAGTGATTACTCAACAATTTCGAAAAAATCTTAATTTTTAGTATTAACACCCTTTGCTGCGATTACAACCTCCAAACGTCAGGGCATACTTTTTAATGTAGATTTTTGCATTGTGCCAGAGATTAGGGTTATTATGCCATACTCTGATAAGAGTTTCCATCATTTTCCGCTTGGTGGTGATGACTTCTTTAGCAATCTCACGTTTCGTTGGATCCCAAAGGTTTTCAATGGGGTTCATATCCAGCTAATTCCCCGGGTTAGGCAAAACACAGAGGTTTTTTTTCAGCCAGGAATGTGAGAATACTCTTGGCTTTATGACACAATACCGAGTCATGCATTAACACATACTCTTCACCGCCAGGGAACCATTCTTGAGCCTCGGCTGGAGTCGACTTTTCAGTACTCGCTGGTACTGGTCTTGCCTCATGGTCCCTTCCATGATAAAGAGGCATCCCATACCCTTAAATGAGATTACGGACCACAACATTATGCTAACAGGGTGTTTTTAACCATCGCCACAAGGCAGTCTGGGTGGAATTTTTCTCCTGGGCCACGTCGGAAAATTGAAGTTTTTCCCACCAAAAATTTAAATGTTGACTCGTCCAAGAAGCAGACCTGTAATGTATTACCATAATTGCAAAAATACATATGTTTTTTATCTTCTTAATTTATTATACGAATACAAGCCATAAATATTCGATTCCAATCCGAAAGAGTTACATTCCGGTGTTCTTTGGCCCATAGGAGTCGTTTTTTCTTCATGCCTCAGTCAGGCGTAGTTTTTTGGTTGGACGTCGACCCATTAGATTTACTTCAACTAACCGTCTCTGAACTGTCCTTTGGGATACGTTGATTCCTTCATCGTTTATCAACAGAAATCAACAATAATTAGACAATCAACAGACTTTTTACGATTTTGGAAATAGATGTCCCTGATTTTATGGGCACCACGCGGAGTTGTGATGCTTTTTCTGCCTTTTTTTCCGACGCGGGCTGATTTTAGACGCAGGTTTTTATCAATTTTTCTTTATATCCGATGGACTCCTGACTTCGAAACATCTGTAAGTGCTGCTATTTCTCTCTGGAAATATGTGGAATGAAGTAGTTAGGTTATAACTTCCCTACATTTTCTCGGAGATATGTTTGAAGACTTGCCCATACTTAAATTGAGAATATTATGGTTCAGTTCAAACTAAATTGAATTTTATTTAAAAATTAATTGAAATTAACTTATTGAATTAGCAAAACTAATAAATTATTAAACAACGCTTACGTTTTTATGGTCTTGAACTCAAAAAACTTACACAAAAATGGTTTTATAAAATATTAACTGAGCTCACACCAATATCATTTTTCACTAATCAACATCCAAATGAAAAAAACTTACTTTTTTGATGTTTCACAGTATTGATACATCTTCAAAACAATAACTATGATACCAGCAACAAAAATACATATTATACAATAACTAATTAATTTGACCAAAAAATTCATTTAAACTTGAAAATTACAAAAAAGTACAAGTGTCCCTAATAATTTGGCCACCCACTGTATATATATATATATATATATATATATATATATATATATATATATATATATATATATATATATATATATATATATATATATATATATATATATATATATATATATATATATATATATATATATATATATATATGTATATATATATATAAATATATGTATATATATATATATATATATATATTTATATATATATGTATATATATATATATATATATATATATATATATATATATATATATAATATATATATATTTATACATACATATATATATATATATATATATATATATATATATATATATATATATATATATATATATATATATATATATATATATATATATATATATATATATATATAAATATTTATACATATATATATATATATATTTATATATATATATATATATATATATATATATATATATATATATATATATATATATATATATATATATATATATATATATATATATATATATATATATATATATATATATATATATATATATATATATATATATATATATATATATATATATATATATATATATATATATATATATATATATATATATATATATATATATATATATATATATATATATATATATATATATATATATATATATATATATATATATATATATATATATATATATATATATATATATATATATATATATATAGATAAAACTCGAAACACAGTCATTGAATTCAATAGACTTCACTAGAGACATCTGTGGGATGAGGCAAGCGTAATAAAAAGCTTGCCTTATCACTTCATAAATAAGTTAACTAGCTAATTAAGTTATAAAGCTTATACTTTTACTACGTATGTTAGATTATATCCAAATTATTTCAAGAACTCGATTCATCGATTTTTTTTCTTCTTATTTATTTAAAATAATCCATTTGACAGTGTGTTATGTAATTTCGAATCTTTATACAAAAATATTTAATTCAACCATGAGATATTTTAATTTATTTTCTTTCTATTTTTAGTAAAAAAATGTCAAGTTAATTAAATACAATATTATGTACATCAATCAAATATATTTAATTATAATATGAAGATATGCATATCAATTCGTTTTTTTTTCAGTGTAAAGTTCATCTGTACATTATGCAGATTTAAAAAAAAAATAGTAATGAAAAGAAAAAGATACACTGCACATTTTTTTGTAATGAATGTTACCAAAAGAAATTGATAAAAATGAATCAATAAAAGTTTTTTTTTTAAGTATCCTTATTGTGACTGAAGTAGACTACGTTTAATTAAAGTAATTTGTTTGCCTAAGACTAAGATCTAAATAAAAAAATAACAAGATCTGTTTCGTAATGCAAAAAAAGTGAAGTCATTAGCTGTTATTCCGGGTTACGAAAAAATCAATTTAATTCTGGCTTCAATTCTATTATTTTTGAACCTTTGTTACGTAAATGTTATAATAATTAAGGAAAACCGTTTTTGGTTTGTTTTAAACCTGATACCGATATTTTAGATCATTAGTGATATTAGTGGTCCATAACATAAATCATTTTCATTATTTATGTTTTTACAAATCGAAATTTTATTATTACCGTAATATTTTGTGAATTTATCAACAAATCTTCAAGGCAAATCTGTTTTAAATTGTCAAAAAAACTCAAGAATTCACTACTCAATTGATGTTTTTGTAGATAACTTGATTTTAAAAAGGTAATAGACAAATAACACTAACTTTACCCAAGGATGGAGCATAATTTCTGTTAATATCCATTAATTTACCGAATTCGCCTCATAATTTTTTTCGTTCTTTCCTCACTCATGCGTTCCACATGTCCAAACCATCCCAACACACCTTTCATAGTTTTATCGATAGTGCTTATCTCAGTCTTGCATTCTTTTTTATATCACCATATCTATCAAACATCGTTTTGCCGCACATTCGTCTGAGGGATCGCATTTTGACTGCATCCAGTCTGCTTTTATTATTCTTTTGCCAACACCATGCGTAAAGGTTGGAAGCAGGACTCCGTTGTGTACTACTAGTTTAGCTTTCGCTGATAGGTTTTTATTTGCTATAACTGATTTCAGTACACCAATCACTCTGTTCTCAGTATTAAAAAAATATATTTAATGATTTTACATTAACACTTTTTTATTGAATGCATAAGTTTGTTTTTAACATGAACGTGTTACTAGGAAAAAACGTGTGCCTATTCACCTAAGTATAAGAGTACTCGTATAAACAAATTTAAAAAAGCAAACTAATTTTTCTTCAGAATGAGTGGCAATTAGTTTTCTGAAGTAATTATTTTCCGAATATTCTTGAGTGTGTTGGCATGAAGTAGGAGTTAACGACTTATGAATGTTTTTAATGATATTTTAAGCATCTTAATTCGTAACGAATCGAAACAGGTTGTACTCAATTAGTTATTTACTTAGCGTTTATGACACTTATGACAAATCAGTATGTTACAAAGTTAACATGAACATATTATTGAAGATCAACTCAATGTCAATAGTTTTAGTACGTCGCGAAAAATTCGTAATAAAAAGTTAAGTAAAAAAAAAAAAAAAAAAATCATTTGAATTTTTCTTGTAATTATTAGTCACGGTCGTTTTATGGTGCTACTGAAAAATAAAACTCGATATTTGATGGTACATTTATAAATCTTTTCCAATCTAGAGTACCGATAGTTGTAACATTTACAATATAATTTTTTGACAATATATTATTAAGGCCTGTAAAGATTTTTTTGATTGCGAAAAAAAATACAAATTCACGAAATTGCGGATTAATTTCTGCTTACGGTTAATTTATATACCATAAATAAAACCGAAAATGTTAGGTCATGCAAGATTTTCTATTAAAGAGTCATTCAATAATTCTTTTGAAATTTTAACATAACGTTGCATTTGAATATGAGCGTGTTTTCATGAACCAGCGACAGTTTTTTTTTTAACTAAAATGGGACCACCTTCTGTTGAATGTAACAACGCACTAAAAACTTAAAATTGCTCATGGTGAGCAGCGTGATTCTTGACAACTGGTAAAACATTGTATATTCATAAGTGTTGTGAAATCAAGCATATTAAAAATGTGTGAAAATAACTTTTCTTTCCTTTTTATTCTACCAGACTGAGCCATGGCAACGCGTGGCTCGTGGCTATAAATTATTTGAAATAAATATAAAATAAGGTTTTCTTGTACAATAAGCGTTTGGAGAGGGGGGAGAAATATAAAGCTTCAAGTACTATTTAGGTGAGTTTAAAAATAAAATGTGTTGGATTTGTTTAAGTTTAATATAGAATGCCGCAGGAAATAATATAAAATATCATCAATATCGATATCAATAGCCATGGGCATTTGTTACAATTACAATTTCCAATCAACAATCCGGATAACAGAACATCGCCGGCCGTAAGGTCATCAATATACAGCTGGTACATTTTTAAAGTGTCTTGATCCATTATTACACTGAACTTGCAAATGTCGGTCAGTCATACAGAGATTCCACACAACGGTCTGTTCTACTGCCGCGTTTAAAACAAAAACAACAAAATACAGAAAATGCCAGGTTAAATAAGCACTCCAAGTAAAAAAGCACAATTTCTTACTACTGTATGCTTATCAAACATATATTTCGTAAAATACCTTTTTTACTTTCAAATACACTTGACTACGCATTTGGACGCTTGCTTATTTGTGCTGTGGAATTCCTTCGCAACGTAAGGTTTCAATTGAGAAAGGAAACTAAAACCACAAATAAAAAGGAGCACTGGTTTTCACGATATTTGAAATATTTTCTATAAATGAATATACTTTTTACTGAATGGGTATTATAGTAGTGCGTTGGTTATAGTAAACCGAAGATCATCACTTTTTATTCATTAGCTTGACCGAGTGCCGTGGCCGAAGAAAATCCAGTGCATATTGAATAAATGGTTTTATTTTTTTAATTATTTATTATTATTTTAATATCCCTTTTTTATTACGACGGTCAACTTGAGACATACTTAATTATTTATACATTATGAGACAAGTGTCCGTAGAACTATGAAACACAATTTCAAAAGTTTGCAAAGAAAATTTTTATTTTCGGTCTCCATTAATACATTAGCGCGACATTGAAAAAAGAATAATATATTTGTAAAAAAGACATTGTCATAAACACAATTTTTTTTTCTTTTACCAATTATTGTATTGTAATATATCCCTTAATTGAGATACCTGGAACACAAGACTGATCACCTCGTTTAAATGATACATAGTGGTGTCCTATAGTGTAGTGGTTAACGCGCTAGGCCACCATGCTAAATTATTGATTTTCAGTCTTTTATTGATTTAATATGATCCTGGACTGGTACTTGAAGAGGAACGCTAATCACATTTCCACCGTGTATTTAAAGACCAATACAATACTGCTTTTATACGATGCAGTGCCTTATGCAGCATTGGGTATAGATAAAGGTTATAAGAATAATAAATGGCACATGTAAGTATCAAGTAAACACTGCATCTTTGTAGCATTCTACGGACCATTGGATGATGATAAGGATACTAAAAAGATAAAAAAGTTTTTTATGTAGTTGTTTAAGTACAAAGTAAGTATTAAATTGACAAGTCCCATTAGTCCACTGGAGTTGCATCGCTCTTGAAGATACAGCATGTATTATGCATCACACATATGGGGAGCGGTGCACTCTGTAACATGTAACAGGAGCACTACCATAAATCATCTCAGCTTCCTACCGATAGATACAAATTCGTTGCTCTTAATACGGAAATTTAATCCGGTGAATTGACCCACATATTTGTGATACATAATATGTGACACATATCAAGTAGCAGCTGGCGGATATCCGAATGTCCCGAGTTCAAGTCCCGGGATGGCAATTGGTAATTTTGTAATACTCGTATTATGAATTGGTTTGGTGTTAATGATGTCACACATCCACACACAAAGACACACACAAACGTGCACACACACACACTCACACATACACACACGCAAACCTAGACAAGCACCAGTAGGTGCGGATAGGAGTCAAGTAAATTTCATGTAACATACCTAAAAAACGTATACGCATTATGTATGAAGCATATATGCGCCCTCATATCACAATTGCCCATGATCAGAAATGTTGAATTGCAGAAAAATTTGTTTTTTGTGTTCGCAAAAGTAAGTTTCAAGAAAGAACATCGACATTGATTTTCTTATTATATATAACGTATAATATGATTTTTTCAAGAATTGTAACAATGTAGTTCGTCAGTAAAAAACACAATTACTCTAAAAGTGAAATTAGCTCATTTTGATACGTTAACATACACATGTAGTCGCTCTCCTCATGCATCTGAGGTTATGTTTATTTGTTTTTGAAGTTACTACCATTATTGCCGCTTATTAAATCTGAAATAGAAATATGCAATCTGTAACAATATTTTTTAAGCTTCATTTTTCTTATGCTCTTCGACAATCATGCAATATATAAATACATATATATATATTATCTTCACGATTCAATAATACATAAGATGTTTTAAGTTGTCCACGATTATTTTCTATATTAGATAATGTTCACTTAAAAAACATTATTGGCTATTTCAATGATTTGACCGCATTGTAAGAAATAATGACTTACATGTACATTAGGTAGCCAGAATAATTAGTCAACTAACGGTAGAATTATTGCATCTGAAAGCTAGCAATAACAAAAACTCATCTTGGTCGTGATGGCCAAATATTGTTTAGACCGCAAGAACATGAAAACTAATGTAACAAAATAATATCTAACAAGACCTCTAAAATAATCATATATTGTTACTTGATTAACCATCGCTTACATAATTCTTATCCCTGAAATGATATTTGTAGAATCATCAACGGATAATTTTCTTGGGCGTAAATCTCCAGACTTATGGACGTTAGGTTATCATTTTTCTCGATCTTTACCTATTCTTAACCATGTGTATGTATATCTAAGAAAAGCTATAATTTAGTCAGTTTCACATTCCTATTGCTCTAATCTTCATTTTCATCTGATGTTTTTCCTTCCGCCTTTCAAACTATTAGATCCTCTTCAGATCGGAATTTAACTTTTAGAAAATATTTTTTTTTGTAAAAAAGTCCCTAACTTTAATATCCGGTTTTAACAAACAAATTTATTATTTCATGGCATCTATGGGATTTAAAAATAAATTGTCTTATGAATTTAAAAAAAATATATTCTCGAAGTCCAAGCGTCCCAATTATAATATTCCCTTTAAAAAAAATAGAATAAAAATAATCATGAGATCAATAATTAAGAAAAAAAAACAGAAAAATGATATGATAAAAACATACCATTATAATCGATTAAAAAATATTTTATACACATATTATATTAAAGTGATTTTTTCCGCGATGTATTATATTAACACTGAAACGTTCATATTCGCCAATAGTTGAGCTGTCTAAACGCTATGTTTTATTGTTATAAACCTTTCTCATACTTGCTGATGCTATTTGAAAGTGATTATTAATTTTTTTTCATCCAATATACTCGTAATAAGACCTCAGAAATAACCGCAAAATGTATGTAGGTACCTACATATATGTATGCTTATTTTTATATTTTCGCATATTGTCATTAGCGTACCAATAAAATAAAACAAAAAAATCACACATCTCTTTATTCCACTCATTTATATCAATAAATATATTAACGAGATGTAATAAATAGAATATCACAAATTTAGATATTAAATATTTAAATATTTGCATTTTAAAGAGCTAAGTATTATATATTACGTCAATGTTTATAATTAGATAATATAAGTTCAGATAGAACAATAAATAAATGAATATTAAAAAAAAACATTATTTTTTGAAGTAAAAGAAGAATTATTTTTCAGGTAAAGATGTTATCTCAGTAGATGCCTCATATTTTGGTTTATAGTTTGTCAATATCTCAGCTACAATCAGGCAACGAGTCATACGTTAGAAGAAAAAGATGTGTTATGTACCATGTTTAGTATCTTGTAAGAGTTTAAAGGTTTTAAAACCACTATGCTTTAATTTAGAATACCTGAAAAATTATTGTAAAATTGCATTTTTATAAAAAAATAAAATAAAATAAATATTAATATTTGATAAATATCGATAATAATTGATATTTGATAAATATCTTCTGACCGTGTGACCGCACAGCAAATTTGTTACCCACAGGCCGTCTTTCACCGGTCGTCGATAATATCACTTACACCCCGAGCAAACGGATACTTCGAGCACAGATTGAGTACTTAAATACTGGTTTTCTGGTATATCTGACCTAAATATACCAAGAAGTTATGGATTCTCTAACAGACATGCATCTTAGAACTCATACAAAGTAGGAAGATAACTATTTGATACTTGATATTTCAAAGTCAAGAAGTCAATACAATTTTCTCAATGAAGTAGTTTTTGGTTAAATCGTCATATAGATATTGAATATGACTTTATCCTAGATAAAAATGTTAATTTCATACATTACAATTACCCTCAAAACATTATAAGCGAGATTTATTTATTGTTATTTGTTTGCACAAGTAAGTAAATGTACTCCATCATTTTAAATTTTATTATTGGGGATCCAAAATCAACGATCTGAGAAGGTACTTTATGGAAAGATATATATGTAGTGATTCCTCATATTTTCTTATTTAGTTTGTTAAAACCTTATTTTTTTTTATATTGTCTCATTTGTTATATTTTCTCATTTTTTATATTTTCTCGTTTGTTCATTTTAAATATGCTTCTTACCTTATGGTTTTCGCATTTATTTCTTTTAAACATGCTTCTTATGCCTATTTAATAAACCTGTTTATTGTTTTTATATTTGGCCATGTATTAGTATTAGTTTTGGTTATTTAAAAATCTTTTTTGTTACTTTATTATTTGTGTTCCAGTCTTGTTAACCTTAATCCCATGTCCCAAAATGAGAAATATAAATTACTCATTGGGAATATTATATGTATATATGACAAATGTATGTAATATGTTTTGAAATAAATAAATAATAAAAAAAATATAAAATTTGTCCTGGGTAGACCAAATCATTTTTGCAGATGACTGTGTCATCTGCAAGAATGATATGGTCCACCCAAGTAGTATTTTTGAGAGGCAACATTTTAAGACGAATGTATAAATTGTACTTTCATATATTTATATTTCATTCTTAAATTTTTAACTTACAAATATTTACGATTTTTACACAAAAAATGTTCTCACTGGAGTTTCATATGCCGTGGGCACAGTGAATAATATTGTTTATTAATATTTTTGTAAGTTACTTATATTTCAGTCAATTTCTTTGTTAAACATTATACATGGCTGAATGATACGATCTATTTCAAATCTATCTATCCACCTCTATTATCCAATTATTATTAGATCTTACACATATAAAATATGGGTTAATGAGCCCACGTTTATATACGGTGTTGTGTCATTAACTTCCTATAATTCTGGATTGAGATCGGACAAATTATCCTTTCAGGGTTCTATTTGCTTTACTTACTATCACTGTTAATATTTTATCAATGCTTTTTTTTTAACAAAATATAAAGATGTAATTCGTTTCAAGTGATAATATTTTCTATTTTACAAATACATATTGAAAATTAATAGATTTATGAAGCTTATATTTAGTGGAAGATTTTATAACCATAATATATTTTACAACTATACTGCTTATAGTCGAAGTATGTACAGGTACATTACGATATACAATATATAATATTAGTAGTACATAAGTAGTTATAATAAATTTACGTTTTATTTAGCTACTTTCAACTAGATCTCAAATTAAAATTGTCACTACTTGATTATTCAAATTATTTCTTCGCAGGATGTAAGTAAGGGAGAAAAAAGAAGAAGCGAATGGAATAATAAAAAATCTTAAGGAAATAAGGTGGTATGATAAAATAATTGTGATTGGTGTAGATACTAGGATAAAATAAGTGAGTACTTCTTAAAAGTGAGTCGTTAATAGTAGGAAGCGGTCATGATCGTAATTTCTGTTTATTTAGTGCCGGTTTGAATAAACATTGAATGGGCACATGCGATATGTGAAGTAACGGTACAACCTATCCCACTGCCTCCAATATATTTCTGTGAAAATGAATAAAAAACGGGACGATGGCGGATAAGTCCAACTGGTAGACTTGATTCCACTTATCGGTCAACATACTACTGCTACGCGCTTTGTTCGAATGCGAGACACTCGTATTTTATCGGCTAAGCTCACAAAGAAAGAAGGCCATAAATCAGTAAAAAATATTTATTTTACTGTTTTTCACATGTTATTGCATATACTCGTAAGTAAGTACACAATTGTGTTCACATTTACATATTTAAAAAAATTCTATATATTTTTTTAATAACTTTTTATCTCGCATTTTTTAGACCTGAGGTTTCTGTCACGATACAACTGTCAAACAGAAAGCTGCAGAATAAAAACGCTCATCTTTGATCAAGAGGGTCGATTGAGAACGTTGCCATCTACTGCTCTTCTCCATCGTATACACGGATTACGAATATCGTAATCACTCCATGTAAACATAAAAGGAAGCTTAGTAAAATTAATTAACTTTGTTTTCACCACTTTTCATTTTAAATTTTATTAATACAATTTAACCTACCAGTTTCGACAATACTTTGTCATCATCAGGGTTTATTTTAAATCAAAAACATTGAAAACATTAAAATACTCTCACCAAAATCTTCCACACACTCCATAAAAATCCTATATGTCTAAGCATCTCAGCAAAAAAGTGGTGAAAACAAAGTTAATTATTTATTTATATTTTATAAGGATATTATAAAATGTGCCACAAAGTATCTGCGGAAAACATTCAAGAAATAAAAGGAAGCGTTACCGTTTTGACGGTTGCAACTTTTATCGTGACCGTGGCCTTAAACTAGAAAACAAAACATTTTCATTTCCTTACCCATAAAGAAGTTCCTTGATGTCCCTCACTTAACATCATCTGAATCTCTTCAAATACAGTCTACTCCTATATCCAAGCATCTAGAGGGTAGAGCTGGTCATCTTGCTGTCAAGATAACACTTTTCACATACTTGGGATTATAAATTATAGTAAAATATGTTATAAAGTAAATGAAGAAAACGCATTTCATAATATTATATTTATTTACTCGCTAAAGTATGTACAGTTCCTACATTTACATAATATTAAAACGCAACATTGTAATCCTTATTATATCTTATCAATATATGAAATTTAGGGAAAACATTAATTTTAGAAAAAAATTTTTTTGAGGGAATGATTTTTATACTTAAAGATTAATTTCTGTCGTATTAATTAAGAAAGAGTGCAAAGAAGGAATGAAGTTTACTGATTTTTTCCTGTATTTAAAGTTGCATTTATTTTCTTTTCAATAAACCAGAATATACAAATATAATATCACAAACTGGAAAAATCTTATAGGCATGTATAAGTTTATTTCACAAACATATAAAAATAATACTTACATGTAGTAGCCTTAGAGAGCATTATTGTGCAAATGGCGGTTTTAACGAATTAATTTTTAAAAATCATTTTCATTCTTAAGATACATGAAAAAAAGTCGAATTAAAGAAAAATATCAATGACAACTTAGTAAAAATGTAATTTTTATTTAAGAATTCAAAAATGTGGAAAATCACGGGGTTCTTTATTAAAATCTTAATAACAATTACTAGGAGGTTCAATCCAGTAATCGAATTTAAAAATTTTGATTTACTAAACATTTTAAAAATCATATATTTATTCGTAAAAATTGTGATCACTATTGTTGAAAAAGTTGAGATTCATGTAATGATGTAATCAGAAGTTTATTATTGGCAGTATTTATAAGGTTAGCTTGACTATCTACAAATCTAAAATACGTAAGTTGATATGATGCCATGAAAAATATTTGTTTTATTATTATTTAATCTCAAATTATTATTTTATTTAATATTTGTAAAAATGATAGCATCTTAAAATTCTTAGTTAAAATGTACTCTTAGCCTCACTTAAATACCAATATATTTTAAATGCCTTTGCAATACTTTTCACAATTAAATATACATTTTCATATGTTTAAAAATCAAAAAGGCAGTTAAGATAATACATTTTTTGTTCCAATTTATAATACAGAAAGTGGTAATGAAATTAACATTACATTTATAAATGAATTTATGTACGTATGCTTAAACATATAGAAACGATTTAGTAAAATTGTGCCTAATGGTTTTCGTTTAGATAAAATTAAATTGAAAAGACGAGAATTTTTCAGAAATTTAATAATGAATTGAATTGAAACTATGAATGATCGTCTTTAATTATTATCTCTCAATTTTGAAAAAAAAATAATAAATTTGATAATTTTTGTTGAGGCTCTCGAGTTGATTGATAAATATATTTCTTAGACAATTTTGAACAAGATAATAAATATTCTTACATTTGTGATTACAAAGGTGTACGTGTGATATAAATTCAATTTTTATTGTTATAATCAATAACTTTCATTCCTTTGTACGAGGTACCTATTCATTTACATACGTACATAAATACAAAGATAAATATTTTTTAAAAAAAACTTAAAATAAACATTTTCTTCATATAAAAAAATATATTGTAAATAAACATGTATTTATTTTGATGAAATATTTTAAGTACCGGGCGAAATAGCTGTCACTTTGTAAAAAAGAATACTTATTTTTTTCTTGACGTTATAGAAAATGATCTCATTGGTTACCAGCAAGATTTCCAAGCTGAAGTAATTAAATAAAATTAAATAGTGTATGTTTTTTGTTTAAAATTAATCATGACGCCTATCTTCTCTTGGCCGGGGGTGCCTGGGTGTGTTGCATGCATCCCTCCACGTTCTCCGGCCAGTCGCAGACGTTCTCGTTAGGGTTGAAGACGAGGTTAGAGGGGCACGGCATGTGGTGCTTCCTCTCTCCCTCGCACATGTAGTACATGGTGCAGTCGGCCTTGTCCTTGTGGTAGGAGATGTGGCCGTCTTCTTCGTCGCAGGTCACCTCATTGGCTGAAAGAGATGAGAAATTGTTGGACCAAAAAAAGGAATTAAAGGTACTCGTATACCTCTTAGAAATTGTTTTCCTTTTTTCAAAAGTTATATGAGTATATATATGATATGCAATCTTGAGTGATTAAGATATTTCTGATATTCTCATTTTCTTCGTCTCAATTAAAACTAATTCTTACACTATTCCTCCATAATTTCCTTTTCCTGAATGTACCTGCCATATATCTTAACAAATATGTATATTAGATCCTAGATCCAATACTTGAAATATGCAACCTTCATATAACAAATAAAGAAATCAACACAGCAACAATCGGAAGATTAAATAAGAAATTCTTTAGGAATGAAATAAAAAATAAATTCTTGTTTATTTTGGAATAATTTTGATTTTAGAGATAAGAAATGATAAAATACACGAAAAAGCTCTTAAACTTTTTTAAATTTTAGGTTTTACAAAACTGAAATTCAGGATTAACGAAGTCACAGAGATAATTAATCATAAAAAACGAATACACGCAAGAGCCCCTGAACTTATTTCAATTTTGAATATTAGTAGGTATTCATAAAGTCGGCATATTGAATCAGTACTTTTATGCTCTGAATTTAGTTTAATTTAATCGGTATATGTTTTAATAAGGGTGTTTTTGTACTCACGATCTTTAGTGGTGTACTGTCCACTAGGATTGTAGTTCTCGAAAGGTCCGTCGAATTCCAATTTCACTTTGTATCCCTCAAGTTCCTGTCTCATGGCGCTGATGAGAGGGTACTTTCCAGTTCCGCACTGCCCTCGGAAGTCGTCCATGTCTATGGACCAGATCATGATGCCTCCGAACCCTTCCTCCTTCAGCCAGGCCATCTAGAAATGAATAAAACAATTTTTAGAAAGGTATTGTCTGTGTGACATTTTCAGAATGTAGGACGTATTTTTTCATCAAATACTAGTCAAAATTGGAAATCAGGTAAATTATAGTGTTTTTACAAAACAAATGTAGGGAGAAAGAGAAGAAATAATGTTTTTCTTTCAAAATTTCTACTTTTTGGCAAAGAAAAATTCTTCAAATAAGTATAACGATTCGGGTTGCGTTTAAAACGATTTGGAGAATGATTTACAGGTTGGAAAAGTGAAGATTTTAATTGGATGAGAGTAGGATGTGGTGATTTATTGATTTCATTAATTTTGTAAGCACGTTTTTTTAAGAAGACAAATTTTTGACGTGAGCCTTGAATGCTTCCACTAAACACAATACATTCATTATTTTATACCTAAGAATATCTGTTAAGAATTTACGTTTTCTAAGAACAACACCAATAATCATCACATGACGCAAAAAGTGGTTGTAGAAATTCATACATAATACATTTTTCTTTAGTCGATAGATGGCGTTATTAAAAAGCACACACTTAGATAGGTGAGTATTATTTATTGTAACTTCCTACAGTTGGTGAAAAAGGCGAGTATTATATTTTTATTCATATTAATTGTTGATTTTAATAAATATGGCTTTTTATTTAGTTGTAATTCTGTTATTTTTTTGTTGCATTTTGATACGATTTAAAAAAAAATAAAAAATTTAAACTGAGTTAATTTTTCATATTTTAAGTTGATTCTTTAAAAAATAATGTTTTTTCTTATTAATTGTTTTGTAGAAGTTTTCTCCACTTAATAGAGTAATGCACGTAATAGAGTATCATTATCATGCATAGGTATGTAATAAATTAAAAATTACTACAAATAGGTTCATCTGTACTTACTTTAGTCTTAAGACTCCTTTCATCATCAAAGCCAACCCACTGGTCATCTCTGTACGCGAATGGAACCTGTTGCTCGTTATCCCAAACAAGGGTTGTGTTGTCTCCATGGAGGAAATCGCACACTTCATAGTAGGACATGAATCCAGCCTCATTCGTATATTTTCCCGGGGTACCTGAGAAAAAATTAAATTTAAATTAATTACAAGTTCAATAAAATGGTAAATTAAGGCTACAGCAATACATTCATAAAGAAATTATTCTATATATTTTTAATAATCTTTTGTTTTTCGATTTTCAGAATTTAATGTCTTCAAAATAATTTTACATAAATCGAACCCTGATTTATAAGAACTTCTAATAAAAATAAAGAATTAATTAATTCGGCAATCACTTTGCGGTAAAATCTATCCATTGTTAATTAATGTTTTACTTAGTAAATACCACTATTTCTTAAAATCTACTGTGTTTATACGGTGTTTGAAAATGATGCGGAATTCATCGAAACATGTAAAACAGTAGATTTTAAGAAATAGTGAAAAAAAAGGTACCTAAAGAAAAGAAATAGTAAAAAAACATAATTTATTATTATTTTTTTAATTTTGTACATCAGACTAAAATAAATTTAGGTATTTTTTTCATTCGATTATAAAAATGAATTATGGAATAATCGAAAAAAAAACCGAAGATTAACGATATTTATTAAACATACTTCGCATTTAAAAAAGTCTAAAATCACAACTTTTTCTAAAAAATAATGAGGAAAATATAAAGGTTAATAAATGCTTGTTTGAAATTGAAAAGGTTAGGTAGATAAGAAATATTTAAAAAAAAGGTAAAACCATATCCAAAACAACAGGTAACCTATCCAAAACAAGCAATGGAACGTTACTTTTTACTTTTGTCTATAGATGGCGTTTTCAAAAAGCACACGATAGATAAGTAAATATTTTAATTTGACACACGTTCACCTAAATCAGTAATAATACATAAACGGCAATGGACCCAAAGGTTGGGAACCTCTATTTAAAATTATTACTGAGTATTTTTATTTTATTATTTTAGTTATATTTTATTAGCTTCGTTGCAATACTTATCTGTAACAACATGTAAATAAAATATAAAGACGGACGAGTATATCTCATTAGTACATTTATAACAAAAAAACAGATTGAATTTGTGTTTACAATAGAGATAACGAAAACGTGGATAGAAAAAATTAATGTAATTTAATTAGAAAAATAAATGTATATTTTTACCTCCACCAGATGCGGCTGCTCCAATATCGAATTGCGTGGTGTTGACCAAATTGAATGAGCGTCCATATGTAGGCATTCCGATCATTAACTTCTCTTTGGGCGCTCCCTGTTTCACCCATTCGCGTGCTGAATAGTCCTGATAACCAAAAAATATATTTTAAAATTACAGTTCACAAGTTGTCATTCAGAGTTGACGTATTCGCTACGCATTGCACAATAAAAACAACATTAAGGAGTTTTTTAAATCATATTTTCATATGGTGTACGGAGTGCGTGGAAGTTTTTGGTAAGGGAAAGGTAATTAAGAGTATTTCAATGTTTTAGATTTTAGTACATAAACCCTGATGATGACAAGGTTCTTGTCAAAACTGGTTGGATAAAGTGTACCGATAAAAAATGGTTAAAACAAAGTTGTTTTATTTTATAAAGTTTATAAAATGTGCCACAAAGTATCTGCGAAAAACATTCAACAAAAATATTAATTGAATCAGCAGTCACTTTGTGGTAATGCCTATCTCAAACTCCGTTCACGGAGCAAAATGCATTGAAATACGTGTATCAATAGATTTATAGAAATTGTGGAATTTACCAAGTAAAAAAAAATCTTCAAATAATCGTGAAAATGTTTGCAGTTATCACGATTTGAGTTTATTATCAATCTAGAGGTCTTTTGTTTTACACTGCCACTCTATCAGCTGACCCACGATTCAAATTGATGTACATACTTATCACTCAGACAGTTACCTTCACCTATTTTGTATCGTATATCGCAGTACAATAAAACCAATGAGTATAATTGAGTTTCACTTACGAAACCGATACTGCAATACCTCGATTGATTTCTACTCAATCATTTGATATCTGATCTGTACAATGGCATATTATAAAAAACAAAATATTAGCGCAAGTAAACAAGGAACAATGGTGGACTGTCACAATAATTGTTTTCAATACAATTGAGAGAAAGTTGACAAAATTTAAAGACACTGGATGGCCCTTGATAAAAACTTTCCCATCCTGAATGTCATTTTGGGAATTTCGCAGAACAATGACCAATCATAATACTAATTGCGAATTTTAAACAAGCATTTGCATATTCAAATAGGAGCGAGAAATTTCAACACAGTTGACAAGGATGGTTAAATTGAATGGACAATTAAAATTTAAAGCGTGTTGTGTTGGTACGAAATGTGGTGAAATAAGTTTTCACTGGAAATAAACCATCTGATACTTTCAAGAAATATGTATGTGAAATATGTATATTCATATTTGTTACTATGCATGTTGATTAATAATAAACATATTTTTTAATAATACACTGACCAAAATAGATAATAAAATTGAAATGTTATTTTAGACTCGGTCTCTTAACAATATATGTGAAATAATTCGGATGAATCTTATACTTCAAAAAGTACTCAACTGATGGCGTAATAATCGCCCATAAATCATAAATGTATTGAAAACCTTAGCGGTATTAGATAAGATCTAAGAATATTGCAAAAATACAAGTTTCAAGAATTAGTGCAATATGGGTGTTCAATATTGGCCAAACTGGTGAACGGTACACAAGTGTATAAAGTGATCGCTTAAGCCAGCAGAATGCCAGGTCGTAAGCCCCGGGATGCTCAGACTTTCATATACGTGTTTCATGTCAGGTTAAAACACTTTTAAAAATTATTAATTAATATTTGTAATTGAACAAACAATGAATCATCGACTTTATTGTATTATATTTTTTATCATTCAGTAAAGGGCTGTCCTGTCTTAAAACGTAATATATTTTTTAATTAAATTGACAATGATACCTTCTTGATCATTTAAAAACCAAATGGGTTTTCATCTAAAATCATACTTGATTAATATATTATGAGATTGAAACCAATATTTTTAGCTTTTCCACTTTATTTTTATTTGACCAGCGACCGGGTTTCGTCGTGACCGACATCATCAGACTGGTAGGAGGCTATACAAATTGTTATGTTATATATAAAACAAGGCAGGAGTTGATAACCATGATTTGATATAATTTTGTTGAGAAATTAATTTGATTTGAGTGAATTTAAGTATTGTGTGATATTAAAATTATTTTTTAAAAAGGTTTTTTTGTATTGAGAGCACGATTTTATATAAAGTTATAGCTTTATATAAAATCGTACTCTCAATACAAAAAATACTTGATTGCTATAATCTGATTACAGCGATTTTATTTATACAATTAAAAAAATAATAATACGTAATAATGTAGTGTACTTACAACAGTGAGTTTCTTCTGGTAACTAGTGGCACTTTCCAGAGGGAAGAGAGGGCTATTGTGTCCAACTTGTCTTTCCCATTGTCCATGGAAATCGTAGGTCATTACGTTGATGAAGTCCTAGTGAATATAATATATATTAGATACAATATGAACAGTTGTTTCAGATACTGACAACTATTAGGATAAAAGTAACAATAATTAAAGAAAACACTTCGTTTTTTACTACTTGAGTTTTATTATAGACTACATGTTTCAGAAGTTGAACTTCCATCATTCAGGTCTATAGTAACTAAAAAAAACTGTATAAAACGAAGTGTTTTCTTTAATTATTGTAACATGTCTTACCACAAAGTTAATGCCGAAACAATAAATAGGATATAAGTAGTTTAATTAAAATTAAAGGAATACCGTGCTACTAGCTTGTTACGATATAAAATATATAAATAAATTTGGTTTTACCACGAGCGACTAGTATAATATGTTGGTCAAAATAGACATTATTTGAGTTGATAAGTAAATCATGTGTGTTAGTTTATTCTATATAATCATTTAATAAAGGGAATGATTGTTTATTATTTATAGAACCCTGAGAAAACAGAATCAATCAACACAATATCAGAATATTTAAGTCTACTAGTAAATTCATTATTTCAGGCTGAATGAAGTTTTATTAATAACTAGCCTTATGAATCGAAGAATATTTAAAAATAATTTTAATTTTTAACACCCAAAAGCTCATACTAGCATAAAATAGAATTGACTAAAAATCATTTAAATCGTTTTTTTTTCTTAAAGCATTTGCATAGTTTTCACTGGCCTTTTTATGTAAAAGCTTTTTTGACGTTTTTTTGACAATGTAAAGAAGTACAATTCAGAAAAAAAGCTTTTAGTATACGCTTATAGTATAGTAAAAGCTTATAGTAAAAACTTATAGTTACCAGATATTTCGAGATTTCTGGGACGTCGTATCCAGCAGCAATAGCTTCAAATGATGCAGGTACAGCGGCTGTCAGCATGAGACGGGGTTGACCTGATGATTTGGCTTCTCCTTCAAACGCAAGACGAAGCTCCTTAAGGAGTGAGACAAAAGCAGTACGATCGTCAGCTCCCCTAAAATAAAAAATTGTTTGAATTAAATAATGATTTCTTAAAGATAACACTGATATTTTTGTTTTATTTATTGTTTCGGCATTCACTTTGTGGTAAGACATAATGAAATTGTAGAAAAAAAACACTCGTTTTTTATTACTTGAGTTTACGCAATAAATATATTTTACACTCAAGTGGTAAAAAACAAATGTTTTTCTTTTACAATTTGTGATATTTTTGTATGCACTTTTCATAACTACCTCGGATATTCCCAGTCGACATCCAATCCATTGAACTGGTAATCCCTGAGGAAGTCTATAGCCTCATAGACAAATTGGTTCATGCGGAAAACGTTAGAGGTCAGTTCTTTGAATGGAGTAGATCCAAAGGCCCAGCCTCCGATAGCTAAAAGAATCTGGAAAATAATGGTGATAAATAAATTAGTTTTATGAAAAATTAGAAACGACTTGGGGTTAAAAAACAAGAACCTCTTTGTAATCGCTTATACGAATATCATAAAATATCTATAGTTCTTATCCAAGGTTTCTTGATCAATAACTTTAAACACTTCTGAATCCATCAAATTAAAATAATCCAGATTTTGTGAACAAGTATTTGGACACACTCAAAATGTTGTAAATAAAATGTCTGGTCAAATTATAACCTTAAATAATAAAAATGAAAATGGTATTTTCTGGCGTTTCTCATGTGTGTGATTATAATCCAGGATTCGGACCTCACATACTAATATAAGAGTTTCTGCTTAATAAAAAGCTTCTTTACATCTCACCAATAGATGTCTCTAGTGAATTTCTAGTGATTCAAGAACAAGGTTTCTAAATTGGTTCATATATACAGAACTTTCAAGAATTTGAGTAGTGTGGTTGTCAATAATGGGTAGAATTGGTGAATGTTACACGTGTGTAAAGTGATCACTTAAACCAGCCTATGGCGGTCGTCAGCCCCGTAAATGCCCAGACTTCCATATTCTTCTTCATCTTTGATGAGATGTCAAAAAATAATATGAAAATAACTCCTGTAATTGGAGATAATAATACAAATTAAAATAGTTTTTTTATTTTATTCATGGCAGATCTTTTAAAATTATTTAAGTAAATGTGCGTTGTGTTTATTATTACATTGGTTATATATAAAAAAAAATACGCTCATGAAATTAGTTCAAAGACTGCAGAATCTCTCACCTCAAAACATACAGTGAAACATTGATATTCAAAGTTTTACGAATGCGATTTTTTAAACAAGCTTTATCAAATTTAAGGATTAGCGTAGATAGTTAAATAATTTCGATTTGCAAGATAATTTTAAACACAATAACATCAAAAAGGGATGTTTGTGTCATACAAGTGACATTTTTAATATTTTTCTAAGGGTTTTGTGCTAGCAGTGATTGAGTAAATATTTGAACGAACATATCACAGGCGAAATTAGTTTTGAAAATGATATCGAGATATGTAAGATTATTTACACACCTTCAGCTTTGGGTTCTTTTCTCTAAGAGCGATGATCTTGTCGTACATATCAGCATCCTTGGGATCTCCTTCGGCTAGTTTGTTATCCTTGAGAGTGGCAAAAGCGTAGATCAGATGGGTGCAGAGGAAGGGATCGATGTTTTCAGGAAGGAATTTCCCTGCTCCGGGCCTCTTTTGGGACCATGACGTCATGTAGCAGAACACTTGCGGCTCACGTTCTGAAAAGAATGATTTTTAAGAAAATAGTGTCAACATAATACTATTTTTCCATAGTAAAGTGGTTAGCGTGGTAGACTTACCAAGAGGGTCGAAATAAATATTAGTGATTTTTCAGTCTAATACTAATTTTATATGACCCTGGACTGGTACATGAAGCGCAAGGCTGATCACCTTTTTGTTCATGAAATTAATAATCAAAATACCACACCTTCTATACTATATAGTGCCCTATGCACCATGTGCGGAAGAAAAGACGGAGATTAATGCTATTTTAACAACGTGAGAAAATACATAAATTCATTAGAACTAATTTCCAAACTTCAGTCATTGAAAAGAAGACTTTAGAAATTAAATAATTATATAGAATATAGAGTCTTAAAGAAAAGTATAATTAATTATTGTGCAAAAAATCATTAAAACATTTTAAAAGTATGTTTGATCGTTTGGTCCACCTTTTTTTCATTTATTTTATTCACTTTTTTTCGGTAAACAAGTTCACTAAGGAATGATTTTCACAGAAAACGTTTATTCCCTATTTTTAGAATCATTGTGTTAAATAACGCATGTAATTTGTATCATTTAGAAAATAATCTTCAAGTCACGTTTCAATTCTAAAACATCAATAAAACCTTATTAAATTTATAACACCATTAAAAATCATTGCCGTAGCATTCCAAGAATCGTGTTCTAATAACTCTGTCTATGGACCGCTCATAGCACGCGTAGGAAGCGTTTAGCAGTAAATGATAATAAATTGAAAATCATATTAAAAAACGCACAGTGACGTGCCTGTGAAAAATTTCCTAGCACGACTTTCATTCGAGACATTATTCGATTAGCTTTCTATGGTTTTATTGCCGATCAGTTCACTGAGATAAGTTGGA
This sequence comes from Brachycentrus maculatus, assembly GCF_059751285.1. Lineage (NCBI taxonomy): Eukaryota > Metazoa > Arthropoda > Insecta > Trichoptera > Brachycentridae > Brachycentrus > Brachycentrus maculatus. Next base: position 1,655,173 of record NW_028281329.1, read on the forward strand.
TTAGAAGTCGAGGCATGGTCGAGCACGTTAGAATTTTCTTTTTGAACAAACAATGACATTATTGTAATGTACTTTTATTATACGAATTTAGAAAATGATGAGATTGCTGTTTGTAGGTCTCTAAACGTATTTTCTATTTTAGTAATGCCCATTTATTATTTTTTAAGTCAAAATGGTGAATATAGGCTTCATTTGATCTAACGGGACCCAAAACCGTACCGCTTACTGAAAAGGGATGGAAATGTTGGTGTTTGTTAATAAAATGAGTATATTATTCCCCCTTTTCTTGTTACCAAGTGTCTGAAAACTCATGCCAAGTGAACCTGTGGCATGTTTCTAAGTTAGAGACCATACAATCTGGATTAATGTCTCTTCTCAGTGATTTAATGAATAACTGTGGTATAAGTTAATGCAATTTGAAAAAAATGCTATTTTATCAATAAAACTGAAACAAAATCAATTTTATGAATTATTTATTTATTATTAATTATATTATTATGAATAATTTCCCAACGTTTCTACGGAATATTAAATCCTAATGGGAAAAGATTCTTTCAAAAAATATATCAAAATTTATTTAAATGTCACCTATTTGATTATACAATTATTTGATCATGTTGAAAATATCAAATTTTAATTTAAACATGAGATAAAAACGGTCAATATGCTGAAAATTTTGTGATTAATTATTGCTTATACGGTTGGATAGTCAAAAGTGACAAATTAGAAGATAAAACGTGTAGGTACATACTTTGTATAAAATGTGAGTTGAATTACAAAATGTACTATGGTCTAACAATGTTAAAAGAGATTTTGTGAAAATTAACTTATTTTTACCATATATTTAGTAACCTTTAATGTTTAAGAACGATTTAAAGTATTTAAAAATCCTTGATTTAATAAAAATACTCAAATACTTGAGAACAACAAAACAAAAGCACATGATTGATATATGAATGAATACCTATAAACAATAAAATATAACACTTTAAATGTCAATTGTTTATCGGCAGGTATGTATGAGGAGATGCACGAACGTGAAAGAGGTAAATAACGTTTGCAAAGACAGTGGTGTGGCGTTCTATTCTCTCTGCCTACCCCTGCATAGAAACGGCGTGGTGGTTGGTTAATTAGTAAATTAGTTATATGTCAAAAAAGAACACTGAAAAAGTGTTACGCGTTTTAATAGTTTTGCCATTACGCAAATATGATGTTTTATAAATGTCTACATATTAATTTTTTTTGTGTCCATTTTTTAGTAATTTACTAAGAACATTTAAATCAATGATTTAATTTTGTCGTTGACAGTTAACATTTCAATCAGTAGAATGTCAAGAACATCGACAATATTTATGTATCCTTACACGTTTTTTGAGAATCTCAAAAGTACGTCTAAATGAAATTACATGATTTCAGGGACACGTTATGGTTGTATATAACAATATGCTTACATAAGTTTTTGACTAAGCAAATACGAAAACATATTAATCGATTGCAGTGAGATGTGCAAACTTGTTTTATTTGTGACATTTACGATAAATTATGCTAGTATAATATAATAAGAGTAAATTACTTTTGACCTTTTTAAAAGCGCATTCAATGACATAATGAAGAGAAAAAACAATCTCATATCGAATGTTTTTATGTCCAATTGTGTACTTAAAAACGTGAGAAAAATTTAAAAAAAATTAATAGTTTAACATTAAATTTTTACCATATATATTTGATTAGCTGTTATAAAAAACAGTAGAGAGAGAGGATAAAATGTCATGTCACTTTTTCCTTTGCATTTTTTTGCCTATTTTATATTCATGGAAGTACTTATACATTTTCAAGAATTTAATACATTTGATAATCTCAAGTCTTCTGCGTTTTTTTGGATTTGGCTTTTAGCTACATTCATCTCAAAGATATGTTTAATCGTTGTTCTTTCACTCATTTTTTCCATATTTCCGAACAATCTTAACACACCTTCCTTGATTTAATCATTTTCCTTTCTCAGGTTTGAATTCATTCTTTATTTCACAATTTAAACATATATCATACATCCTTCTACTGCACATTCAATTGAATGATTGCATCCTACTACAGTTTGTAATTTTAGTAGGATGCGATTATTTTGGCGTATGTAATTATATATTTTTTTGAAAAGAAATTTTAATTACATCCTATAAAGCTGTAAGTAATCTGTGTTGGGAAATGAGATTACAAGCCAAAAATTACTGTGAAAAAAAAACACTAGATAATTGAGCATTTCCCCAACTTTACTATCCCACCTGCAAACAAGCCTGTAAAAGTTAAGGCTTTGCGGGTTATTCCTTTCTAAAAAATGTGATTCTAAAACATCAAACGTATGCACACACACACCCCCTCTTCTCTTTTTCATATGTAAACTGTGTTCAAATATGTGTTCAACAGTATTCATAACATAAATTTGGAATTATTAAATTGGCTTTATCATTGTCCATGCAACTATTTTTTTGAAATATTTTCAATGTACAAGCTGTATAATTACCAAAAAATAAAATAAATAAATAAATAATCACACTGTATTTTTATTCATTTATTGATTTGGCTTTTGATTAGTAGAACTTCATTTTAATTTTAATTGTAAAATCAAACATATATTTTTTGAGTCTACTAAGTTGTATTTTATTGTTAAAAAACACATGAAAATTAATATTGTGACAATTGTTTCGCCTAGTTATGGCAATTTCAAACGATTTTTTTTATCTGTCTCATAAAACTGTGTTTGATTGAACAATTTACAAATAAACTAAAGTGGAGTACAAATAAACCGCCAAATCCCTTAAAAAAATAATTTTCTAAACTTACTGTTTTTGTCATCGAGAGCAGTTCCAGCCTTAATATTGACCCTCTTGGAAGGTTTTCGGACCTTGTTTAGGACTTCAGCCACACTGATCTTGATGGGGAGGGGTTTCTCAGTCACTTCTACAACCAGGGTTTGAGCTACCTTCTCCCAGTCTACATCCTTGGCGTCCTTTCCTCTCGAGATTCCACGCAATTCCTCCCTATAGAAGCATAAAACCATCACATGAAAAATGTTACCGGAAATCAAATAATTTTTATTGTTGTAAACATATTGATATTTAAAATAATTATTTCCTTAAAAAGTTGTTGAAATGGCAATACGAAAGTTTTGTAATTTACCGTAATTATAAATGTGAGTAAAACAAATTATAACAAATATCGGAAGCACTTATTGTACTGAATACGAGAGTATATAAATCTTTTTCGTGACTCCAAATATTGTATATATTAAATAATTTTAGATAATTGAGTATTTTGTTGTTTTTAATAGGGAAAATGGTGAATGTTGCACAACATACGAAGTGATTACTCAAACCAGCGAATGACAGATTGGATGCCCTGTGATTTAAAAAAATCGTATACTCGTATATTTACATAAGTATCTTTGTACTTATGCATTAAATTGACAAATCAAATGTTTATCAATACAAAATATAATTTTACCAATAAGTTAAAACATAAGTTGAAAGAACAGTTCGACTGATGCATAAATACCTACACCTATTATTGCAGATTTATTTTTAGTAAATTTATGTATGAAGACATATTATGTATACATCATTGTTAGAGAAAGCTGTTTCTATTTCGATAGATAGTACTATTAGTATAATCTATAAATTATTAAGTTTACTTATATTATTAAATCAGTATTTTTAAAATTATTTCTTAACATCTCAACATTGATGAAGAAGAATATGGATGCCTGGGCTATAACGGGGTTTACGACCTTCAAAGGCTGGTCTAAGTGATCACTTTACACACGTGTAACATTCACCAATTCTACCGAACGTTTCACGTGTGTAAAGTCTTAAACTAGACTATGACGGTTGTAAGTCCTGTAAATGCCCAGGCTTCCATATTCTTCTTCATCAATGCTGAGATTAAAAAAAAATGTAAAAAATAACTCCTAATTGCAGATAATTCAAACATATCGTTTCAAGAACGTCATAAATCAAAAAACTTGATTTTTATGGAGAACGTTTTTAAAGTTTAAAAATATAACAAAATGTATTAAAAATAAATATCTAGCCACTTATTGAACTTTTACTGTGCAACAGATCTTTTTAGGTAAAACCTGAGGGTTTTTTCTACATTTGAAAAATACAATATTAAGCAATTTAAAAATATTGCAAAAAGAACATTTTCTGCCGTGTAGCAAGTAAATATTAAAATAAAAATATGCCTCTTTTGCTGGGATAAAGTACATTTTATGGGCATTCTGAAAACATACACAACTGAAAATTGATGATTTTTTATTTATGACGTTCATGAAAGGAGTGAGCGATATGTAACAAGTATTTGGACACACTCAAAATGTTGCAATATTTTTTTTATTTACCTCATAGCCCCGATGAGTGGGTACTTGACTCCTCCTCCGCAAACGTCTCCCTTGAAGTCATCCATGTCCACAGTCCAGACCATCGCTCCTCCGAATCCTGTGTCTTTAATCCATCTCATCTTGTTCCTGATGGACCTCTCATCATCGAAGCCGATCCACTGGTCGCCGTGCACTGCGTAGGGTACCTTCATCTCCTCGTCCCAAACGTAGGCAGCGCCATTTTGCAGCAATTCGCAAATCTGATCAAATGTGGGAAACCTTAGTGAAAATGCAATAATATATGATGCAGAAATGTTATATCGGTCGCTAGTGAATGTCTCTATTTACTTTATCAAATTAATCAACTTTGTTTCAACCACTTTTTTTAAAGTGGTTAAAACAAAGTTGATTAATTTTATAAAGTTTATAAAATGTACCACAAAGTATCTGCGGAAAACATTCAAGAAATGTCTCTATTTGTCTCTTTTTCGGTGCATTGTTCTCCTACTGTGTTGTTTGGAATAAGATTAATACTAACTAACCATACGGCACATTATTGTTGCTTGACTTGGCTTTAACTTTGGAGAATGACATGATGATGTAAATATGAAAATAAAACACTTGTACAAGAAAACTTTTAGGGGAGTTTAATAATGTAAACACGACTAATTTCGAGAACTAAAGATGTTCCCATTGACAGGTAAAAATAAAATAAAAATGTTGATGTTGATATTAAATATAATCAGTTTGATTTTAGTTGGATAAATCAAATGCTTTCTTAAATGGCTTCACAAGCAAGCTTCTAAATATTACCGGCTAGCGATCTAGGTACACTGTTTTTCCAATAGTTTTGTATTTAATAGGCATACGGTGATTTAAGTGGACGCTCGACTGTGAAACTGGCGTCTCGCGTTTGAAAACTCACCATATTTTTATCCACAGTATTTGTTTTCAATCGGTCTGAGTGTTTGTATTTTTTTTGTTTGTTAAATCTATCTTCCCTATTCTTACTTACCTTCCTGCAGATAAACCTCTAAAATAAAGTAAGATTATTCCTTTGAAAAAAGTATTGCGGTTAAGTTATGGATTTTAAATATTAATAATGCTCGTACAAACTCGTATAGATATAAATTCTAAAAATCGTCACATGTTCCAACTCTAAGTTGGAATAAAAAAGATTTAAAAAATACACATTAAATATGTATAAAGATAAGATGCAATAGAGGAAGAAGACAATATAAAAAATAATAAAAACATTCATTCTAAAACGGAAGCCAAAATCAACACATATTGCGTACAATACTATTTTTTAATCATTAGTTTAAAAAAACTTATTTGACTGAATCATGCGTATCGATGCGGTCTACTTAACACCAACAGCTGATTTAATTATAATTACAACATAATTAGCTAAAACTTGTTGATTCCAACAGCTTGGCGACCGTTATACAATATGACAGAAAATACTCGGTTACGAAAGTAAAATACTTATTCAATTTTAAAATTCATTTGAGCGTAAGGTAGCATAAGTTCATTCATTTAATTTTAATAACTCAGTGAAGTGAACGTCTACTCTATAATACTTGAGAATGTTTTTTTGTGGCACTAAAAGCCTATTCATTAGCAAAAACTTGAAGTTTTCTCTCTATAGGGCAAATTATACAGTTTCTGGGAACGGAATGAAACTGTATTTCGATTACCTAAATTATGCACATGATTTAGTTATACAAAATGTTAAGTCGAATAAAAAAAGACCAATTAATTGCAATATTACTGATTTAATTGTTAGGACTATATCAAGCGAGCATCCTTAAGTCAAAGAAACATTATAGACGGGTTAGTATCGCGAATTCTGAGTCAGAGTTTCAGAGTTCGAGTCTGCTCTACTTACCATACCTTAATTTTTATTAAAAAGCTCTAAAGCCAACAACTTTTATCATTTGTATTTATAAAAAGAACACAAAAATTATCCCTTTCTTTAAAAAAAGAAAAGTATTTCATATACCCTTATTATTTGTTTTAAGTGACAAATAATTTTTCACTGGAGAAACACATTTTTAGTTGATGTAATTGCATATTAAATTCGAATCAGTTTTTGATAAATTTTGATTTAAATAACAATCAGAAATTTGGTTTTTAATGGTATTTTTTGTCTGAAAAAAAAAGCATTTATTCTGGGCCAAACCAGTCAATTTCTTTCAATTTGAATTTCGATATAACGTAGGACAAATAGATGTTCACAGGATCCCGGATTAATACTAGAAAATAAACTAATTATAAACAATATTAACACCAATAATTGATCCGCCTTAACCGAGTGGTAACAAACAATTTACGTTAAGTTTCATTATTTAAATATATCCGTAGTAATTAGTTTAAGATTAGTTACCTCGTAATAAGCAAGGAATCCGGCTTCCTTGGTGTACTCGCCCGCCTTGCCTCCTCCACTCGCCGGGGAGTTTACCTTGAAGTTGCTCGGGTTAGACAGCGTGAAAGTCCTTCCGTATGTCGGCATTCCTGCAGACAGAAAAATTGGTATAGCAACCACTCATACATCATGCAAAATTGACGTGACTCGATAGGTCTGCAGATACTGAAAGTTAAATCTACGACCCAGAGGTGCACCATTGCAAGTCAACATATAGTTAATAGTTTATTTAATTAAATTTGTATTATACGGTATTAAAATTACATTGATAGATCCAATTAAGGTGGCTCATCTGCAAAAATATTAGAATAGACAGGAGATTAAGAACTATTAATATTTGAAGTTGTTAAATGAAAAATTCTATTCTTCTAAAAAATATATTTAGTTTACGGCGAAAGCTTAAAACTTCTAAATACCTACGTTTTTAGACATAAAATATTTGAATAAATTATCTTCAAAAACCAACTAATTTCATACTTTATTTTAATATCTAATTTACGGTAATTATAAAGCATAATTTTTATAAATTAATATGTAATTGATTTATTCATTCGTAGATACTATTATAATATTTGTTAACAGCAAGACTAGCTTTCCTTCCTGTCCAATATGTCTTATCATCAATAATGAAATGGATGTTAAATTTGTTACATTAATATATGGCGAATAAAATAATCTTTGAAAAATAAGCTACTGTTCGAGTACAGTGATATTTGTGGTCTCAGTATATCACTTGTGGTAGCAGATGCTAAAAAACCTGATTAATTTTTCTTTGGTTTACTAAACTGTATAGGGTACTTAAAATGAGACAAAGAAGCTGATGCAATGTTCAATCAGTATGAAATATATTTAGAAAAAGCCAGTTCCCTTAAGTATAAACTTATATAAACTAAGTACGCAAATAACAATATTATTTAATTTTTCATAATATGACAGTCAACATTTAAAAATTTATAATTACACCTAACAGATTGAATAATTTCTTTATTTGACTTATGATGTTATACCTTAGAGCCACAGAAATATGTCGAACTTTTGAATGCACTTCCTCATATTGATTATTAATGCTACTGACGGTCATCAGTCATTCAGATATCACGAAAAATCCATGAGATTCATATCACTGGTTTTTGAATAAATATGTTAATCAAGTACAAATATATTGGGTGTATTTGACAGGGAAACGAACAACTAATTTACTTTACAAAGAAGTAAAAAATTACGAATGTATTGTGCACATAATCTTTGTTTCAGGTAATTTCAAAATTTGTCAAAATCATAATAATATGTATTTATAAAAAAAAAGTTTTTACATATTGGTAATGAAATGATCAATATCAATAAAAGTAGGTCATAAGCCCCAAAAATGTAATCCTGGGATTTTACTTTAATTATAAGTTGAATCAACTGATCTTTTCGTCTTTTACTATAAGATTAATATGAAATAAAGCGCTATTTAGACTGTCAAAATGTGTAAACATTGATTTTTATCTGGTTATTTTTTAAAAAATAATTCACAAGAACTTCATTTATCTTTAAATAAAATACTGTATAAATACCATTTGAATACCACAGTATTGTTTGTTCTTATCCAATTTAAAATGCAACATTTTTTAAAATTAATTTTCATTTAATATTTTTTTTAAATATTGCAGGAAGCATTTCGTTTGAAATCAATGAAACATATTATGAATCACGTAAAATCAACAAGAATAACATCATATAAAATCACCAATGAATAAACTACTGTATTAATAAATACTTGAAACACATTCAATGTAAAAATGTAATAAAAATTAGTAATTTTGTTTAATTGATTCACAGAACGACATGATATATGTTTCTGTAGTAAAAATCATAAATTTGGAATAGTATCAATGAATCACATACTGACCAATCAAACAAATTTTTCTATATGACTAATGTATTTTAATCTATAGAGACCTTACGAATTCTAAGAAACAATAGGACTTGTCAATTTCAGATCAAATATTACTTTAACCAGGAAACGCTTTGTTACTTGCGTCATGGTCATTCAACGTTGATAAATTGTCCGATAAGTCAGATCGCAAAGTAAGAAAAATATATTAAAATATTTAGTTGACATTATGAATTTAAATGCCAGCTTGCTATATACGTTTATTTTTTCAAATTTTTGAATTTAATATAAGTGAGTATACCATACTTGAGTGTGATTTGTAAAGTCCAAGGTTGAAATGCAAGATTTTTAAACATGAAATTTTGATAAGTAAATTTGTATATAAAAATAAGAATTTTTTTAAAAAAAATTTAAAAATATGTAGAAGTAAGTTTAATACTATATTTCTTAGCAAATACTTAAATGAGGTAAGTATAATTTGTGTTTATTTTTACTTCAATAAAGGAATTACCCGCAAAGTCTCTATTTAAGCGGCTTGTCTGCAGGTAGGATAGTGAGAATAGGAAAGGTATATGTGAAAAATACATAACAAATGCCCGGATCAATTGAAAAAAATACATTTTTGCAATTGGCGGGAATCGAACCCGTGATGCCAGTTTCGAGCGTCTACCCAACTACGCTACAGTGCCTGTCAAGTAAGACTACATTTATCTTATTACAGTTCTGATGTATTGTATTTGTTATCATGAATAATGAAATTTGTCTCTTATTCAGTAAAAATACTAGCTAATATATTACTATACATCATTATGAGTGATCACTTAAACCAGCCTATGATGGTAGTCAGCCCCATAAATGCCCACATTTCCATATTCTTCTTCATCTTTGATGAGATGTCAAAAAATGATATAATATATAACTCGATCAATTGGTACTACAGTACTTTTTCTATAGCAAAATAAGCTACCTTGAGAAACAGCAAACCGGAAATCAACGTGTTTTATTTGTAGGTACTGAAAAAAACTTGGAGATCTCATAAATTATTTAACGAAAGGGGGTATACGGTAGGTAAAGGGTCTTTTAGAAATGTGGAACATTTAGAATTGTATTTGTGAAATTGTGTTTTATTTACCGATGATAAGTTTTTCCTTCGGCGCTCCGAGCTTGACCCAGAGATTGGCTGCGTGATCTACGGACAGCTGTTTCCTCCATTCGGAGTCTGAGGAAGGCGAGTAGAGTGGGGCGTTGTGTCCGGTCTCGCGTTCCCATTTACCGTGGAAATCGTAGGCCATCAGGTTGATGAAGTCCAAATAACTGCGGAGAAAAAAAACGTCCAATGAAATCCAAAATTTAACGAAAAATTAATAAATATTACCATATTTCTAAATCACTGCCCTTTAAATTTCTTTCTAACAGTTATAATTTAGATCAGACAGCTTTCGTATGAACTACACGAACATTGGAAAATTCGAGCCATGATTTATAAAGCTCAATATTTGTGAGAGATATAGCTTCCGAATTGTGTTTTCAAATCGACGTAGGTATCATATTCTGTAAGAAATATTTTTATTTGATTGATATAGGCTTTTCAAACTTTATAGTGTAGATAGCTTTTCCTCTTTTCGGTTTTATTTTGGATGTGTAAAATTTGGATTGACGCTGATTTTTTTAGAATGCAAATAATCAAATCAATTAATTAAATTGTATATTATTTCTATCAACCATTGCATATTTATTGTATGTCCTTCAATAAACATATATCTTTAATAATGTCTACGTACATTTATTTCATATGTTAAGAAAAAAGTACTGAAGGAAACTTAATTATTATTCATAAATAGGCTACCTACATAATAATAATTCAGTTGGTGTTTCAATATAGCAGACTATAAATTTCGTACAAAGACATCCAACTAGTGATTAATTCGCCATCATCCCACGAAATATACTTAGATTTATTAGCAATATGAATCTTGACCCACGATAGTGGGAGTAACTAAGTTCAATAAAAGTTTTTTTTAAAGTTTTCTCAATAAATGTTTTATTTTATTTATTATTATAAATAAATGATAAATCAAAATTGTTTAATAAGTTAACTTAAATGTAAGCTTTTTGGGTATAATACTATTACAGACATACCAAATAACATACAAACCTGTATGCATAAATTTCGAATTGTTAGTACGTTTTGCTTGTGACGCAATGGAATTATTGAAAAGCAACGATACAATTGACAACACTGAAAATGCTAAGCAAAAGAATCAATGTTTAGTATCGAGTGTATTGTTGTTGCTTTTAACCTATGTCGCTGCCATTACAGTAAAAAATCTCTTTAAAATAACGTGTTTTTACATGTCACAGGTGTAGACTGACATAAAAATATTATTTATTTTAAGTATCATAAACATGTTTCCGAAATATTTATAAAATTATCTATTCTGAAATTCTACGAAACAACCATAGCCTGAAGAATGAAAACTTATTAAATAAGCAAAATAAAGATTTTTTGTAGAAAGATTATTATTTTCAGAAATGTGTTGATAATGCCTGCATAAATATCTTTACCATTAATACATTAATAAAATAGGTTACAACACGACGGATATGTACTATCGGGAAGTTAACATATGTAGTAGACTTGAAATGTGTAAGATTAAATATGATTTTATTAATTTAACCTTTCCAAATTACTTTAAAGTTATATAATAAAAGTAGTGTACCTGGCAACAGCTGGGACGTCATATCCGCTCTTGACGTTATCAGGACCCACAGGTACGGCAGCAGTCAGCAATAGACGAGGTCTCCTTATTTCCTGAGCCTCGGCTTCAAAGGCTTCACGGAGTTCTGGTGACAAGAGAAACATTAAGTATTAGGTCATATGACACACGTTAAACTTGTTATGTATCGTTAAAATACGAATTTATTTCAATTGAATATTGGATAAACTTGGACAGTTGTTTGTCTGAATTTTTAAAAGCTGTTTAGCTTAAAAAACGTAATAATTTTAATATTTAAAATGATTTGAAATCATTGTAAAATCGTAATTTTCTTAAAATCTATTGTGACAGGTGTTTGATGCATCCCGCATTATTTTCAAACGCACGCGGAATGAATCGAAATACGTATCTCAATAGATTTTAATGAATAGTGGTAATAACCAAGTAAAACTTAAATTAAAAATGGTTATTAATGTTAAAACTGTATCATCTACTTCTATGTTCTAGACAATGTTATAAATATTTTTAAAAGAGACACTAATAATTGTATAGTGATTCAATATATTGTAGAATGTGTCATTTGGCAATGTCATCCATGATTTTATGAATTGTAATAACCAAAAAACGAATTAATGATTTATTTAAGTATCATAAATTTATTGTTAGGTATTATCAAATATGCTCTCCGTACGAGGAAACCCAGTGAGGATTCATTATTGTATTTTGATATTTGTAATAATGTGTATGATAAATGAAATAAATGTAATAAATATGAAAGATATATTTAAATTTATTATCAAAACAGACTAAAGTGCTTAGTTGAAAATGGAAACAGGAATTTGAACCAAACAGTTACAATAGAAAGCTTTTGATTTTCGTAATATAATTTGATACGTTCAAACGCAGTATATCCTTGTTACGAAATGCTGTGAGCAATAATGGCCATACGGCATGTTACGCAAATGGAATCTGTTCAGGAGATCAGGATGTTAGTAAATATGTTCATACAGTAAAACCTAGATATAACGGACCTCTTCTTAACGAACTTCGAATATAACTGATTTAACGCTCTAATATTTATTTAATATTACCCTGGACTGGTCCCTGAAGTGCAGGCGTGATCACCTTGCCTTCGTGTAAGTAACGATCAAGATAACACTGCGTCAATACGATGCAGTGCCCTGTGCACCATTAGGTGTGGATAAAGGTTAGAAGATAAATATTTTTTAACATGCTTAGATTCAAGTGTCGCCGCATGTAAACAATTTTTACAGGCCATGATAATCACAAATTATATTACATCGCAAAACTTCAAAATTGCAAACAAAACTTGATTCCTTTTCCAAGGTAGGATTACCGAAAGCAAGCGTGTCGATATCAAACAGCAACGTTACTTTACGACAAGTGTCCGAATACGACAAATATAATTTTGTTTGTGTTTTGCATTGTTTATGTTTATCTAAAGCTTTTTAATTATTATTTTTTTTTTATTAAACTTACTTTCGGCTTTGACGGACACTTGCCCTCCCCCCCACTTGGTCCGTTATATCGAGGCTTTACTGTACTCATGTCCACAGCCAACATGGACCAAGTTTACGACTCCGTGACATCTCTAACGCTGAAACACTGGCCGACAATGCGAGTGCTAAGTTTGGCCCGTGTGAACCGGTTATTCGGTTTTAGGTTCCGTCACAAACTGGTTTATGTGCGAATGGTCCACTAGTTACTTGCATCAACGATGTTAACGTTAGGAAATGGTTAATGATTTATTGAGAGGATATTGGAGATTTGTTTGAAATGTACTAGATGTTGGGCAAGCTTTCAAAATGAGCTTTATTGTACATGTAGAATTGTAGAACACGACACTAAAATCTATTCACTGGTTTTGGTAAAGGAATTGCTTAAGATTACACTTATTATGATTCAATATAAGTGTTATGATGGAATATGGTAGTAAGCACCAAATCGACAAAACAATTTTGATATACATTTGATTATATTGAGTGACAATTATTTTAACGATTTATAACATCGTTAAGTTCTTATTTTATTATGTTTTTAATATAAACAAATATACATATTTTTTTAATATAGAAAAAATATTTATACGTTACAATTTTCTGGACACAAAGTTCGTATCTAAAATTAGATAAACTGCATCACTACTCTTTTTTGGTCTACCCTATCTGCACGATGGTGCAAAGGGCACCTTATCAGATTAATGCAGTGTCGACTTGGTCTAACAAAAACTAACACACTAATTATCACACCGCTTCCTCGCAGGGGTAGGCAGAGGAAATATAATGCCTTGCCAATCTTTGCAAATAATCTTCGCCTCTTCCACATTCATGAATCTCCTCATTCCTACCCATCGATTATTCCAACTCCTGTCCTGACCACTTTTAAGCATTTGAAATATGTACTTGATCATGCCAAATTTCCCTCAGTATTCCTTTGCTTCTATTTGCGACTACATTCGCCTCATATATTTTTATTACTATTCCTTCTTCATTCATTCGATTCACCTGCCCAAACTATCTCAAGTCAACTTTCTTAATTTTATCGATAATGCTTATCTCAGCCTTGTTATTATTTTTATTGTTATTTTTTACTTGAATGGTATTTTAAGTAAATGTAGGTATTTATTCATAAAAACCTACTATTATAAAGCAGTAAGTGTTGCAAAACAAGTTGCGAATTCTAGCTTCGACATCTATTGCCAGTATTCCGTATTATGCAATAGCAGTTTTTAAGACTGAAACGATTTAACCGAGTTCGCTACCGCTCGATGCAATTCCCTATCTAGGCGATTCTCAAACTTTACTCGTGTAAAAATAAAACAAAACCCCCTTTCCTGTCCTGCTGCCCTATGCCTTTTTTCTCCCGTATGGCTAGTTCTAGTACAGTATATAACACGTATTTATCTGATATCTTCCTAGGGGTAGAAGGCAGCCTTTATTGATGTCGTAACTTTGTATCTAGTACGTGTATTATATATAACAAAGTCTTAGGGTTAGGTTAAATACAAAGTCATATACGTGATAAATACTATTTTGAGATATAGGAGGTTAGGAGTTTAGAAATGGCATAATTAAGCCAGATTCATATTTCAGTTTAATATCGATTAAATCTATAATTTAAAGGAGCTGATAGATTTTTTTATTAAGTTTTCGTATATACTCGTACATATGCTAATAAAACACGTTCGTAAGTTATGTGATATTTTGATCATTGAATATTATGTTCTCCTTAATTTTAATAGTTAATAAAATTTATAAATTATTATTTTAAAGGAATTTTGCAAAAATGGCTTGCCATTGTTTGGATTTTTTTGTTATCTTTTCTTGTGATATTTAAATGTCATCAATAAATTTGTTTGTAATATTATAATTAAAGAAATATTTTTTTTATTCAAATGTTTACATGAATATATACGTCTCTATATCTGAGATAATGAAATAGTCCCAATATGAGTTTTATATAAAACCCCTGAGAATATTAAACAATATTCTATGTAATTTAATAAAATTGTAAAAAAAAGTTATTTTAGGATTCAATTTTGAGAAACAGAGCATTTTCCTTAAATGGATTGATCCAATTGTGACGCAATGCACATATAAGAGATATGTTCCCCAGATCTAGGCGATCAAAATGATTCAGTTGCAAATAAACAGAAGACAGTGTTGCATAAGGGATTATGTTCTTATATGAATTGTAGCCATTAGGTAATGACATAATAGTTAAGTAAAGCACACATAACTAATAATATTCAAAGCATTTGTGATATTAATTAAAGTGGATATTTACATAGATCGGAATATAGCGTCAATTATGTTGTGCCTCATGTGTATTATATTTTTTACTTTGAAAATGAGCCACATTGAATCTGAAATCGTATTAAATAAATGAAGGTATATTAATTGTAGCATTAGAAAAATAACTGTTCTGCCCTAGAATTTCAATTTGACTTCTCAGGTATCCTGTTAGATTCTTTGATCTTATCCAATCTAAAAAAATGTTTTTAATTAGAAACATTATATTTTAAATTTTTATGAAAGTATTTACTAAATATAAATTCCCATATACTTAAAAAGTATGTAGCTAATAATATATCTTTCAGTACGTATACTGTGGCAATATTTTTAAAGTCTTTATAAAATTGACCGATGTGTTCAATTTTTAACGAAAAGTAAGAATGTACTGTTGCCTTAATATTCATATGAGAAAACAAGGTTCGATATTCTAATAATCTGATTTTTTTCTATGTGTTATAAATGATATTGTGTCATAATATTTTAAATGTGTTCATACAAAGATATTTTAATTAAATTAAACATTGAATAATCCACTGAATTGAGTTTTATTTTTATTTACTAGTTTCGAAAACGACAAATTAAAACAACGAATAAAAATATATTTAGGTGTATATTTAGGTTAATAAATATAGGTAGGGGGGTTAAGGAACAACATTTTTTGTAAAAGGAAACATTGATAATAATGGTGACGTATTTTGAAACAGTATATTATTAATTATTGTTTTTATCTGGATTTAAATTTTTATGTATTTCTAAATTTTCTAAATTATTCATGACTTGACCTTTATTTGGAACAGAGTGTAATAATATAAGTGTATGAGAGTCAAATGAGTGGTTAGTTTCCATGATATGATTTGCGAAATTCCGAAAAATAGTTACTTGTTAGACCACGACGATGTTCTCTAATTCTAATTCTTAGACTTTTCGCAGTTTTATATATACACCTAAATATATTTTCATTCGTTAGTTTTAATTTGTACCAGAAGATGAAAACAATTGTCGTTTTTGAAACTAGTCGTAAATAAAAATAAAACTCAATTCAGTGGATTATTCAAGTGTTTAATTTAATTAAAATAATCATGTCATTCCACAAAGTTAATGCCGAATCAATAAATAATATTCATACAAAGATATATTCATACAAAAAAATTAATAACAATTAGAGTAAAAATGTAAGTGTCAAAACATGGTAGTTGTTATCGCAAATTTATTAATACCTCAACAGCAATAAAAGTCTTAAGATATGGAATAAGTCTGCGCAAACCCAGCAAATATCCAAATATTTTGCACTGAAAATATTTTATGAAATAAATAAAAGTTGCATCGATTCCCACCAAAACTTTATTTCAAGAAATTGGTACGAATAATTGAATGCTAGTTTTTAATAACGTGTCCGAGTGTAATTGTTTAAAAAACGACTAACATACAGTAAATTGCATAAAATAGATTGTTTCAACACAGCGATGGCAAACCACATTGAAATTACTCGAAAATAAATTCGATTGTTCCGCAAACATTCAAAACCATAACTAAAATTTATTCGATGTAGTGTAAAATAAAAATCCTTTCTCTTCTGTATCAGCAATCGGAATGCACTGTTATTTAACAATATTTTATGAATTTGCATTCAAATAACATGTTTCCATTAAAAAAAGATACATTTATTTCTTCTGTTAGAGCAAATCACGGTAAAAATAATCAAATTAATTTTGATGGATACAAAAATGCACGTTATGTTACATTGCGTTGTGCAATATACAAACCCGGAAAGAGATAATAATGTATTGACCAAAGAGTTACAAAAATATTTTTTACTTCAAATTTTAATTTTAAATAATTTTGGCGATTATAAATCAAATAATTTCAATAATCTTGGTACATGTAATTATTGAATAATGTCTTTTATATAAAATGTGCACCGTTGATTATTTCTTAGTAAGTTGATTTTTTGGCTTTCGAAATTACCTTGAAGCAAAACATTCAAAACAATACGTCATTTCTTGACAGATTTATCCTATAATTATTATTCCATATTAAGCTTTATTCATGAATTGATTTTTATAGCGCATTTAAAATAAATCTTATTTTGTAAATTGGGTATAATGAAATTGTGATTTAAAAAGTTAGTATAGGTATTTAAATATTTTTCCATAGAAAAAGAAAATATTTCCATTTTTCCAAGCAACAAATATAAGTTTTTTTTTAATTTAGTAATGTTTTATTTCAATGAGTAAATTAGAATTTAATTATATTGTAATACTATCAAAAGAGTTAAAATTAAAAAAAAAAAAAAAAACAATTTTGAATCATTTGCTAACGATTTCATTAAAAAGGTATTATAAATGAATGAGCGGAAATAATTGTGCTGAAATGCGTTGTTCACTTACCCATATATTGATATGGAATTTAAATTATCAGGATTTCCTAATGATCGTCCGTTTTAATGAAATCAGAATTTATGTTGAAAGATCATGATATAAGCTGATCAAACAAAATTGAAAAACCGATGGGAAAATCCATTTCTTATTTCCATTTGTCATATTGACGACGAAGTAACGGAGCTTTCAGATTTAAACCTTATATTTTTATCACTACAATTGTAAATAGTCCAGCTGTCAAACAATTAAAGTGTATTAGGATATTTAAGATTCTATGGAGAAAAAAAAACTTTTGAAAATATATCACGTAAAATAAATGTAAAAAATCAAAGTGCTGGCCTCGACGAAAATGTTTTATTATGGCTTTAAATCTATTTAACTAATCGAACAACGTACCTACATTATATGATCGTAAAAATCCCGAACGACCTAAGTCAGCATGAAATTGTTAAATACGGTATACTTCAGGCTACTGTGTAGGCCCGTTATCATTTATTTTATTCCTAATTTATGTTTTGTTTGAAATTTTAATAGAAATTGTATTGTTCAGATATTTAAGAACGTATTTAAGAACGTACATATATATAACAGACATTTTTTGTACATGAAAAGCATTGTAAACTTTAAACCTTAATACCACTTCGTCAAATATATGCCCTGGTGATAAAATGATTATCACGGGGTCATATTATTCCAAATCTGGGATTCATGAAGTAGTATCTTAAAGTAGTATTTCACAAATTGAACGATGAATGAAGTGTGTTATCAAACAAAAACGATTACATAAATAAAATTAAAAATATCTTTATTTTAATTTACGCAGTTAGAGGATATTGTACATATGGCGATATATGGTAAGCATACGTAATTTTGATATCTTACGTATTAGATTGTTAAAAACGAAAATGGTCTTGTCATTATATATGAGTAATCAATAAATTAAATGGCAGTACAAGAGCATGTCGTGAACGTATTGAGAAAATTTCCATCATCAGATAGTTATCTTAGACTCCCTTAACTTCCTTATTATTTCTGGATTGGGGCTACAAAAGACAACTTCAATATAAGAGCAATAATATAAAGAATAAAAAAAAAGGTTTTTACCATTTAAATAAATTTAGCCGTAACAAGAGGTTAAAAAAACGATTATTTTATACACATTTCTGCACTGTAGAGAGGTGAATAAAGAATGTCTTCTTCTTCCTGGCTTATTGTTCCTGTAGACTGCTAGGGTCAGCTCTCCTCATCCTCAGGTCATAGGTCCTTCTGTCCTGGACAACATCATCTAGGCCATGCCTTCGAATCATGTTATCTTTTTGCATCACCCATGTATTCTTTGGTCTTCCTCTAGATATTTTTTGAGGAAAGTACTTTTCTATTGCCCGGTTAAATACATGTTCGGGTTCTCTTCGTCCTATATGCCCATACTATCTCAATTGTCTTTCTTCTACCTTCCTTCAATGTCTGTTACGCCCAGGCTTCCACGAATGCGAATAAATATAATGAATGAATATAGAATGTAGGTACTACTAAATAACGGTCTTCTATAATTATAAGCCACAGAGCCTCATAGTTTTAAATATTGCTGGTTGTTTTGTTATTATAATATAATTTTACACCAAGTACAGCCTTATTTCGTAACATGTCTCGTCATTAGAGAAGAGAATCACGAAGTATCATCATTATTCCGTTATTGCCAACTTTAATAAGATCGTCATTTATTATTTCGAGTTACTTGAGCCACGATTTGGCATCGATTTATTTTGTTTTAGACGATAAAACAGTTTAGCAACGCTTTTGATAAATTTTACAACTTGGTCACATTTTCTATTGTTATTTTTTAAATCTTTGTGTATCTCGTAAAAACACGTTTCACGAAGTTTAACAAAACTATTAAATTAAGTAATTAATTACGATCTTATTTTTCGCTTTTTCTACTAAAATATGAGTAGACGTTTTGTTTTATTTAACTTAAGCATTTGTTTCGTGTTGATTTGATTTTCCGATATTAAAAAAATAAATCATGATAGAATAATTTAAGCCGTCTTCAATTACCTAGAAAAGCTTTTAAGTGGAATTGCATTACACCAAAAAATTACAAATCATAGCAATTTAAAAAATCTACCTGTCTATTTATACGTGTGGGTGTATGGTTAACGCGTTTAGCCACCTTGTTAGGAATTCAATGTTGGATTTCCAGCGGAAATCAAATTAATAAATGAGATTTTGAATAAATATGTATGAAATAGTATTCTTAAATGGTAGGTGAAACGCTGGATCAATCAACCTTGCCTTCATGTAAAAAAAAAAACGATGATGTAGTGCCCTATGCACTATTAGATGCAGATAAAGATAAAAAGTCATGGTGAAATTAAAATACTCAAGGCGTTATATTTTAACATTTTAAAAAAATCTTGCAATTTTTCCATTAGCTTATACCCAGATACGATTGGCCTTTATCCAGATATATAGACCTATACCTATATGATACGAAAAAATACGTGTTTCAAAAATATTAAAGTGTTTTCTTTATTTTACGAACGGTTGAAGTAAATTCACGGCAATGTTTGTCTGAATTTGGAGAACCTGTGATTTAGCTAAAAGTGAACGTTCGAAGTAAGAATGGTAGGAATGATTTCTGTTGAAGGACAAATAATAAAAACGAAAACGTGATTGGTTCATTAACCGAATAATAAAAATAATATTCAATATTCATATACTGAATTTATTGTATTTTAAACATTTATGCTATAAAACCACGATTATTTTCTATATGTATTTATTTCTTTCACTTGGAGTTCCTTTACTTACGATTAAACATATTCTCCAGAAGAATCTGGAGCGTAGGACTTACATACTTTATCATATAATAAACAATCAAGTGAATATCGATTTTCACGTAAACATTTTGCTCTACGCATTATAAGGTGCGGATATAGGTCAAAGTGGACACTTTTTAAAAACACATTTAAAGTTTTTTTACATTGTTTTTTGGCTTCTCAACATAGACGAAGAAGAATATGGAAGTTTGGGTATTTACAAGGCTTGCGACCGTTATAGGCTTTTAACGGTCGTAAGTTATCACTTTACACACGTGTAACATTTACCAATTTTACTCATGGTTACAACCACAATACAAAAATTCTTGAAACTTCTAGATATATTGATGTAACTCATAATAGAGTATGTACGAGTTCAGAACAGCCATATATAGTATGTTGGGATGAGGAAAGCTTTCATTAACCAGACTCTTTTCATTTGTATGTGAGATCCGAATCCTGGATTATTCACATAGTTGAAAAACGCTTGTAAACATGATTTTAAATTTATTTAAGCTTATAATATGACAAAAAATTAATGTAAAAAATAATTCCTTTTACAAATAATCCAGATTTGTAAACAAGTATTTGGACACACTCAAAATGTTATAAAGTTTTTTTTCAATCTTTATTAACACGTCATTGCGATATTATTCATTTCTATTCTATTCAACTCCTTGAACAATTTTATTTCCATAATTAACTTATATCATCCCTCAAATGATAAACGTCTCCCTAAAGTACCGTAAATAACCGCCAAGATAATCTTAAATTAAAATAAAGGGAAAAAAACGCAGACCCTAATTTGTTCATGATCTGGAAGAGTAACTTTTCAACGATAATAAGGAACTAAAAAGGTATTAAAAAAACATATCATGAGATTTGGAATGCAGCCAAAGTTAAGAAATTAAGCTACCTTAGCAAACAGCCTATCCGCTGGTATACCTATGTTTTTCTGTAATACTAATGCATAATTTTTAGGATAGTAACGAGCTTTTAATTTGGTTAATGGAGAGATAAAAAAACGAAGTTTTTTACCACGAATTTAATTAATCTTTCTGCCTCCGTAGTGTAATGGTCAGCACGCTCGGCTACTGTTCTGGAGGTGCCGGGTTCGATTCCCAAGTGATTTTTTCACATATTTCATATTTATTCAATATAACCCTGGACTGGTACCTGAAGCGGAGGGCTGACACCTTTCCTTCATGTGTAAACCATCAAGATAACACTGCGTTTATACGACGCAGTGCCCTATGCACCATTAGGGTACGGATAAGGGTTTTATTATTTTATTATTATTAAATAAATTGAACTGTACTTCTTTAAAAAATTCGGTAAGTAAACCATATTTTAAAAAGACCTAAAATACTGTATGGCATCAATAATTCATTTTCAATTAGTCTGGAAGTTCATGGTATATTTTTAATATTCACCTTCATTATCTTAATAATTTCTCCTTCTGACAATCCTCAAAAAAATATGTTTTCTGGGCTTTTCCTATAAAAATGTTGACAAAACGTTGCGAGTGATAGGTTAGAACATGTTTTTAAGACAAATCTTTTACTGCAATGGCAGCGCCATCTGTTGAAAGTAACAGAAATATATGGACTGAAAATAAAAATTTTAACGGAAAATAAGAGTCGCTGAATTATTGTACACCTACAAGCATCGTGAATTTAATCATACGTATACGAAACGCATGCTTTCCTTTTTTCTTTTTCATTTAGCTTAACTAACCCATAAAAAAGTATGGCTGAGTAGAGCTAGTATTAAAATAAACGTACTCAATAATGTATGATGTAAATATATAACATTTTTTTGACATCTCAACATAGATGAAGATGAGTATGGAGGTCTGGCCATTGACGAGGCTTACGACCGTCATAGGCTGTAAATGCGACCCGTAAATGCCCAGACTTTCATATTTCAGACTTTCATATAGACTTTCATCCATGTTGAGATGTCAAAAAAATAAAATGACAAATTACTCCTTTACTTGAAGATAATAACTCCTATAGTAACAAATAACTCCAATTATATAATGGATGTGAGGAGAATGGAACCATCCAGACTCCCCCCCCACATCGAAATGTACGGCCAACCCTATGGTAGACGACTCCCGGGCAGAAAACCAAAGAGATGGATCGATAGCTGGGAATCAACATTGCAGGAGGCTAATTAATCCCTCTTAAAAACAGGCCACACGGCCTGCAACAAGATGAAGAAGAAGAAGGTGAAGAAGAAGAAGACAAAGAAGAAGAAGAAGAAGGAGATTTAATGGAGAAATCCAGATTTGTGAAGAAGTATTTGGACAAACTCAAACGGTTGTAAATAAAAAAATTCAAACCTTTATCCTGATGGTGCATAGGGCACTGCATCATATAAACGCAGTGTTATCTCGATCGTTAACACATGAAGGAAAGGTGATCAGCCTTCCGTTTCAGGTACCAGTCCAGGGTAATATGGAATAAATATTAGAGTGAAAAAATCACTTGTATTTATTTGCCCCCCCTGGGAATCGCACCCGGGACCTCCAGAACGGTAGCCGAGCGTGCTGACCATTACACTACGGAGGCGGACATAAATAAACGCAGAACGTTAATAATAATAAAATAGCTAGGTATTTAGAGGACCGAGGTTTAGAAGCCATTATTCCGTTCGCATTGTTGTTACACCTAGTAAAAAGGTAATATGCTTCCATTTGCATAAATGTTATACTGCTTTTAATGGTTGTTTGGTCGAATGCACCTGTATTGCCTAGTCGTTACGGTCCTCACAGGGGATCCGTTGACCATGACACACTTCCACTAACGTGATTTGAAAGAAAGAAAACAAAATCCGATATTGAATACCATTCAAATACCTCATCCTCTACAGAAAAGCAGCGTAAACAAGAAGTTTGAATCCACGAACAAAAGAAGAATGAAAAATTATTTTAATTTTTTGAATATTTTTCGCAGAGACTTTTTGGCACGTTTTACAAACTTTATAAAATGAGATGGTTTGGACGTGTAGAAAGAATGAGTGAGGAAAGAACGGTATAACAAATTTATGAGGCGAATGTAATTGGAAAAAGGAGCAGAGGAAGACCGCGAAAAATTTGTCACGATCAAGTATGCCAAATACTTGAAAGTCAGGTTAGGAGTCGAAACAATCGGCGGGTATGTATGAGGAGATGCATGAACGTGGTAGAGGCAAAGAATGTTTACAAGGACAGAGTGGTGTGGCGTTCTATTCTCTCTGCCTTCCCCTGTTAGTTAGTTAGTTAGTTTGTTTTACCTGGTAAAGACCACTATTTCTTAAAAGCTATTATGACACGTGTTTCGATTCGTTCCGCATCATTTTTAAGTTGATGAAGAATGCATCAAAATACGACAATAGATTTTAAGAAATAGTAGTATTTAGAAAGTAATTCTGAAATTAAAATCGTATTAATGGTGTTTATAAAAATAGACGATTCAATGAATTTCATCTAAAAATAAAACAAAAGTTGCTGAACTTCATAAGTTTCATATTTATATTGGGATTTTGATAAATTTTAATCAGTTTGCAGCAATTTTTTAAAACTTACTATTTTTCATTAGGTACGGGAGAAAATAACCCTCTTTATACTACACTAATTAATATCATCTTATTTTATAGAAAATAATGAAAAATTAAGTGTTTTATCTTTAGATTTTTTACAATCAGGTTAGCACGTTGGCTACCTTAATGAAGTTTTTGTGTTCGATTCCCTGAATACTTCAAAATAAATAAGCGTTTTTTCACTAAAATATTACCCTGAACAAGTACCTACCTTAACCGCAAGACCCTTGCTTTCATATAATAAACGATTAAATAAACATTGCACCAAGTTGACGCAGTACCCTATGCACCATTAGGAGCGGATAAAGTTCAGTAGTAAAAGAAGTAGTATCAAGAAATAAAGTCAAACAGTAATATGTATGCACTTAAAACTTTTTTAGACCGCAGCATCATTTTGATCGTACAATGTTTGCACTTCAAACAAAATATTGCTTCGAATGGCTCTGCCAAATTTCTGGAATCCAATACGCGATTACTCCAGTGGAGAGTCACTAGAGATTTAGAGGAGGAAACTCATAAAGTCAAGAGTACTACAATGTCACTGGAAAATAAAAATATGGCAATATTTCTATTTCCGCCAACATTTTCCTAAAAAACTCTGAACCTTAGAATAAACTTTCACCTTAAAAATGTAAAAGTTGAGGTTATTTCGTTTAGTTGCCGTGCGGTCTTGGGCTCGATTTCCAAGGAATCAAAATAAACGTTTTTTTAAACAGTCATATTTATTTGACTAGGTACCTGACACACCGGATTGATCTCGTTATCTTTACATAATTAATGATTGCTTTAAAACGATCAAGTGCAACGCCCTATTTGTCATAGGTTCGGGTAGTCAGAAGAAGAAAAACTATATTGGAAAGAAAGTAGTGCAGTTTTCTGTTTTTGACGTATGATGAGTATGAAGAAAGATGCCATAAATCACGGGAAAAAATGTTTTGACTCACGTGAAATGAAGTCAAAATGAATACGAAAAGTTTTAAGTATTTTAGTTGCAAACGTGATAGATTCAAAAATAAGTATTTTTGTGAGAATTGCTCTCGAAAAGGGATTAAAGAAACGTGTCGTAATTTATCTCCATAGTTTTTCGTTTTTACGTTGTCAAATTGATAAATTATTTAAGCTTGAGAAGCTTTTGAGAGCAGAGAATATGAAAAATAAAAACTTTATTGGAGACATAGAGTCGCGAATACTAATAAGAAGATAAGGATTCCTTTTCTGTTTTCGTGCTGTCTTTTTGTACTCACTGACTCGGTATACGAGTATTGACAATGTATTACAATGACGGTTAATTTCATTTCTCTTAACAAATCGTTGTCTAAAATCGTTGTCTTTTTTTAAATCCAAGATTCGTGTTCACTATATATTCTATCTTTCTTCTTCTTCTTTTTCTAGATCCTAAGGATCTGTTTGTGCCTCCGTTTGTTAACTCCGTTTGTTGCCTTGAGATGTTAACTCCCAGCTGTCTTTCCACCTATTTGGAGGTCTGCCTGGGGGTCTGCGTCCTTCAGGGTATTCACTATATACAAAAATATATTGTCTTATTTTTAAACTTTTTTTTAAATGGTGTATCATTGTCTTGACGAAGAGACAGGTACATCACGAAATCTCCTTTCATTCTTTCTATTTACAAAAAATATTTTCTCCTTTTATTCTTTCTCTTCGAATAAATATTTAAATTTATTCATGAGTCAACATATTTCATAACACTTGAAGTATTATTTATATTTTAACGTGGTTTTAGAAAAATAAAACTGACTTTTCTGATTTCTATCAGGTTGAAATTCGCAGTTATTCTGATGCATTTTAAAATAAAAATAAAAATTCAGTTACTATAATTTTTAAAGTAATTCAAAATACAGAAATTGATTTAAAATTTCTCGACCAGAAGAGTTATGTTCGCCATAAACCCACTCAAATAGTGATATCGGAAGTTATTTCCGACTTCAACCCCTTCCTACTTCCGACGGTCACGGCTGGGCCATGAATCAGCCCCGGCGCTGAAAACTGAAAATGTAAGGGTTGCTACCGAACTATCTGCCGGACCAGTATGTTTGTATGCGCAAATATTTTATTTATGAAGGTGGGTAACTTGTGTTTACTTTGTGCCAGGAAAATGCTCAAGCCGAATATTCGTTATTTTTTCAGTTCACGAATTGGTTTTATTTGCTTTTGTCGCATGAAGTTAACTTATTTTGTATTGTTGAATTTATGATAGAGTGATATTAATATTTAATTTAAAAACATGAATATATAAAAACATTATTTAAAAAGTCATTTTTACTTCTTTATACATATTGTATTCTATTTTTCAATTCAAACCCTTACCTGCACCCCAATGGTACATAGGGCACTGCATTATAAATACAATGTTATCTTGATCGTTAACACACGAAGGAAAGGTGATTAGCCCTACGCTTCAGGTACCAGTCCATGGTAATATTGAATAAATATTATAGTGAAAAAATCACTTACATTTATTTGATCCCCCCTGGGAATCGAACCCGGGACCTCCAGAACTGTAGCCGTGCGTGCTGACCATTACACTACGGAGGCGGATATCACATATTGTCTACATTTAAAAAAAAATCTCATACTTATGATGAAAACAGAATATTGCTATTTTTATAGCTATACCTTTTCAACAAATAAAAGAATGGTATATTCCAATCTTGAATTCTGTAAAAAAGCTCTAAAAAAGTAACACAAAAACGTTTCAAATTAGATTTTTTAATTAATTAAGATTATTGAATTTGCCGATTATTTTTTTTTAACAATAAGTTGAGAAAATTTCTTCCTTACTTGTTACTCAATACTTAAAATAATTAATATCACTAAAGTCCCATTTGATATGGTTCTCAAAACGTTTTCAATGATGGTTTCGTGGAATTTTAAAGATTAATCTTGGGGATGAAACGATTTGCTGCAAAACCAGTAAACTTTGACATTGAAATATGTAAATTTCCTTCATAGTTCTTTTAACCAGGATTTGGCAACTAAAGGTATTCTATGCTAGTCCACCTGTCTGTCGGCTTATATTGAGAACCAATAAATTATCGAGTTAAACCTTTAATACTATAATATAGATAGGTATGTATATAAAATACTGATTAAATAAATGTATTTAACAAGCTTAATTTTTTAAATTTTATAATTAAAATCTTAAAGTCCAAAATATAAATCACAATTCTAGTGCAAACATATTCGTTGCGCGAATTCGTTTATTCTTGTTCAAAATTAGTTTTTTAGATTTTTTAAAAATATTGTATTTCAAATAACTTTGAAATACAATATTAGTTTGTTAGACTACATTTAAATATAATTTTTACCCAATATATAATTTAGGTATTTAACTGTGGTATTATTAACACATTTAATGTTTATGTGTCTTTTTCCATAATGTATCAAATACGCAATAAAAGTACTGAGCAGTATAATTTTTATAAATAAAAGATGTCATAACATTTTATTGGATTTTTTATTGATAAACAGCGAACAGTTTGAAGCATAATGTAAAAATTCTTTTAGTATTGTTTTTCTAAAAGATATTAAGGCTTGATAGTTGTAAAGTATCACAAAATATCTATGATGTATTTTATATATTTTTTTTAAATATCACGATGATGAATTATTTGGGTGTATTTTTCAACTAACGTAACCAAATCTAAAGAATTTATAACTTTATCGTATGTTTATATTTATAGTTATAAAAACTAGCCGAATGGTTTTCAACTGGCCTTGCATTATATTCGATATTATCGTTTATTGACGTTATTTATATTTATTATTAGGGAATTTAGTTTTTTTACTTAACACAACAATCTCAATAAGATTAATATTTAAATGAATACTCAATACGGAAACATTATGCAATAATAACAGATTGTTTCAAGGTTTAATCAATATTATTATAATTTAAACCCATAAGTTATACTAAACATATTTCAAATAATTTATTACATGTGTTATTTAAGTAAAAATTTTACAAGGATTTTTGTACAAATATTCCACGTTTATAGAACATTTTTCTTTCCTATTCACAAGAAATTGTGTTTATTGTCAATTAATTTAAAAATCGTGAACTATACGTAAAATCCTACAGTTAGTTACTTTTCAAGTTGCTATCAGAATTCAGCCATGCGTTATCGTCGTAAAGTCATTTCAAGTAAACTCTAATTATAGTTGTCTATATATGGAAAAAATGTTTCAGACCAATAATGCAAATATCCCGCGAAAAGTATTTTATACTATGGAGTAACTCCAGTTGGGTGCTATTGAGCGCCTTATAGAAAAACCAGTAGGTTAAATGAGAAAGAAAGTAATATGAAAATACGCACTTATTTTAATGCAACATTGTGTCAAAATTTTAAAACTATCGGTAAATTACTTCAGATGTTTCAAATGAATGAAAAATTAAAATTATGTATATATATTCTTTTACAAAAAAATATGTGCTTAAAAGATTGTAAGTTGTGTTCAAATTTCAAAGCAATTGGTGAATAATTTTAGGAGATTAGATTCTTGATTGCTCGAATGAAATTGTATTGAAGGCGTTTTTGTTTCAAACGGAACACTTAAACATGGTAGGTACATAGCGATTTAAAATACTTTAATTTTAAATTTACTTCAATTTATCAATTTTTCAAACCATTATCCGCACCTCAGTAGTGCATAGAGCACTGAATCATATAAACGCAGTGTTTTCTTGATCGTCAACATATGAAGGATAGGTGATCAGCCCTCCGCTTTAGAAATTCTAATTATAGTACATTTTATTACACAGAGGAATATTCTTAATTTAACAAATAAAATGAGTTTGCAAGTGGTGATAAGATTTATTTGTAAAAATTTAAAACGAGACTAACCTACGTTTATGCTTTGAGATCTCAATGGAGGTCTGTTTTCAACGTTCTCTCGAGATAAACCTGAGATAAATTGAACTGAGAGAGAGGAGCTTCCAGATAAAGGTATTTTTAATCCCGGAACCATCGTCGCCGAGTTCTGATCATATACGAAAGTTCACCTGCAATTTCACCAGTAAACTATCGTTACAAAGACCACAAAGCTTAGAGCTTGTGAACTATGGAATCGAGAGAATTTCAAATTTCAAAGAGATGAATGAGAACTATTAGCGGGAGCTTTTAGAATAAGATAAAGACATTTAAAAGTATTATTTAAACAGAGGTGTACTCGATTCATAAATAATAAAAATAGCCAATAATATATATTTTTTAAATCTATTAACGGAAAATATATTTGGTACTTCGCAAATGACCTGATGTTTTTGTTGGGTTCAAAATAAAGATCTGTGTTATTAAATCGTTTTTGTAAAACCATGTAATTTGACAATTATTACACGAGAAAACTACTCTACATTTCTTATTTAAACTTTTTTTCAGAAACCCAAACATGTAATCTTTTTTTACATTCTTCTTAACCTAGCACTCAATGATACATAGAGTACTGGATCGTATGTAAGCAGTGTTATCTTGATCGTTGAATGTATGGAAGAAAGGTGATCAGCCCTGCGCCTCAAGTTCCAGTCCAGGGTAATATTGAATAAATAGTAGAGTGAAAAATCACTTAAATTTATTTTGACCCTCTTGGGAATCGAGCCCAAGACCTCCAGTACGGTAGATTATAACGCTTTCACAACACTATTGAGGCGAATAATCATTTCAAAAATGTATAATTTATGCAGTGCCATTTTTGTCAAATACTTCACTATCTTTTTCTATACCAAGGCTAAAATAATATAATGCGATAGCACACTAAAGGGCAGTATCACAGCAAATAATTTAATATTTTGCAAATGAACGTACAATTTTTTTGAAATGATTTATTTTAAAATAAACTATTTCCCCATTTGCTATATTTGGCTTTTAAAAGTACATTTATGAGTACATGTATTAAATTAATGCCATTATCATTTAAAATTAGTTTTGATTTTTCAAATGTATAAATGAAATTTTCTTTCCTCGAGAAGATTGTTTGCAAAAGCGATGTTATAAAATGTCTTATTCCGTCCACCATTTAACGTTACCTGCACATAGTAAATCTTCGTTTATCTGAATATTGGAGTTCAGATTCAATTAGCCGATAGCCTGCAGACCTCTCGTACTATACCCCATAGTGTCGTACGGACTTGTACAGATAGACACAAAAATATACATTATTTTAATTATATTTAAGTAATTTTATTTTCGTTATTCTAAAATTTTTATCTCTAATTTTAGGTAGATATTATTTAATGTTTTCGAAATAAGAAGATTATTTAAAACAAAAACTGCGCTACACGAATATTAAACTTTATAAGATTTTGAGTGTGTCCAAATTATCATTCACAAGAAAAAAAACGGTCTCTGCTTAAATTTTATTTCTCATATCAACCATAAATGCTGTCGCGAACTTACACATGAATATAACACGAATTTGTTTAACCCTGATGATGACAAGGTTCATGCCGAAATAGGTTGGAGAAAAGTACCAATAAGAAGTGGTAAAAACAAAGTAGTATTAAGTAATATTTTAAACTACATATTTTCATAATTTAATTATTTTTTTACGATCGAATAAAAAATGGTGTGGCTGGTTACAAATAAATATAAAACTGTAAATTAAACAAGTAATTATTTTATTATTTAAAGATGCCGCTAGCAAAAATTAAATGAAAATAAAATTCCTAAGATTTTTTTGAGAATGGTATTTAAGCAAGACAAAAATACGTTAATTCGCTTTATCACATTGAATTTTAATACTTTTATGATAATTGTAAGGTCAGCATAAGGAACCTTGAGAATTAAGAGCAAAAAAAGATTTTTTTTTTGACAACACGCTTTTTTAGACAATGATCATATTAAAATTTTATTTATGAAAAAATATAAGTTAAAAAAAGATTTATATTTTTCTAATACAATTTAATTTTCAAAACTTTAATATGATTTGGTATCATTTTTTTCATAACACTGTGTACTATTGTACGTCAAAGTATCAAGTATGTAATTCAACAGTATACTAGTAGGTTTGTATGTTATGTAGAGCGGCATCAATTAAACCGGATCGCTGGGGTCGAACTGATTCAACTAACGTATTTCTCTCAACTCCCGGACCTCGTAAATTTGGTAATTGGATATTGGTGACAGGGTGGTTTGGTAACTTGCGTACTTTGCCAATATAAATCTTCCGTGAATTCGGGTGGTAATTTCTCACGCCACTAAATACTAAATATATATTGACCGATATTTAATATTTAAACCTCATGGGATTCAAGTGTCTATATGTGTGTAAATATAATGAAAACTGAAATTATAACTGAAAATAAAAAAAAAGTCTCAAAAACATTATTGAATAATTTTATATTCTAATTCTTAAAAAATAACCTGTTTCAAAAACATTGATATTATTTTTTTGTTTCTTTTGTGTCCATTTTAAGTTTTAAATTTAAGAAATTGATGAAGAACGAACTCTTCAATAACCTTATTTATTAATCGAAATTTCTCGTTCTTAAATTGGAACATGCTTGAAAAATAGTAATATTTTATTGTTTGTATCCTTTGCGTCAAATTAATGCTTAAAATTTAGGAAGAATGGACTCTAAAACATTATTGAATAAAAAAAATGTTTGTATATTTTGCATCAACGGATAAAAAAGGAGTATTATGAGTTTAAGAGGCTTTCTTCGCACTATTTAATTGAAAAATGCTTGAGTAAAGTTGATTGGAAAATTAAAGAATCGACATGTGAAAGTTTCTCCAAATGATGTTATAACAATAATAATAATTCAAGTTTATTAACGATAGAGATTCGTGTTATTTACTGTACGTAACTTATCGATACATCTGCCAATTATGAAGATGCCATAAATTTCTAAATAAACGTCTATTGGACACTAGTCACACAAGTGCTTTGTCTATCAATTTTCTGCGTGTATTTACATTTTTATTTTTTAAATACAATATTTAATTAGAGAGTACCCGTGTATTACATAATTTTTACTTTCTCCAGGATTGGTAATGTATAAATAAAAAATTAAAGATTGTAGGTATATAATTTTGATTTTTTTTAAGTAAAGGTTCATAAATTTTAATGACATATAATATATGTGTTATTGATTGCAGTTTTATCGATTGTGGCTACCCATTGGTATAAAATCCAGACACCATATTGCAATTATATGTTTTAAAATTAAAATAAAACCTGCTACATTTAAATTGAAATTATGTAAAAGAACCAATAAAAAAATCCACCGGGATATGTATCAAATATTACAAGCATTCGATATTTTCTATTAGAAAATAATCATAAATCCCTTTTGACACAATGAAATTATTAACCAAAAAATATTTCATAAAGTCTCATAGATTCGAGGTAACCAAATATTTAAAAATATGTTATAACAAAATTCAACTACAACAGTTATTTTACAAAAAATAACTGTTGTAACACTCGGAAACTTTAAACTACATACTTAAATTTGAATACTTTCTGTTTCAAATTTAAAATTGCCAGTATGAGTATGTGCATTCATGTTACATTGAAAACATTAGTACATACCTGATCGCTTTATATGTTTCGGAGTTCGGAAACCTTTTATTAATTATGGTCTAAAACTGTATCTGTTCAAATATCAAAGCTTTAAGGTCCCTTAAAGTTATCTGATACCAAAAGCAATATTTGTCAGCATTTTAAACGGCATTTGTTTTTGAAAATATCGGTAACGCATGAGTACAAAATTAACGTATAAAGAACGTTGCTCTCATCCAAACAAACGGTATTTATTCGCGATTGAAGTAGAAATTTTCATATTTTTGCGTAAAGACAATGTGAATGAAAAAGAACTACCTTACTATGATAATATTTTGAGATTCTTACCTTTAAGGAGCAGCACGTAGTTCTTCTTATCATCTCCACCTTTGGGGTACTCCCAATCTATATCCAGACCATCGAAGTTTCTATCCCTGAGGAAGGGAATGGCAGAGAAGATAAAGGTCTGTCTCGCGTATCGGCTGGTGGACATATCTTTGAACTTCTGGGTTCCGAAAGACCACCCACCTATGAAAAAATAGTTAAATTATAATAATATATTATATATAGTGTAAACGATCGATTGATGAATCAATTATCTCATCGATTTACCACCTTATACTTTCTATAATAGGAGGTTATTGACATATGTCCGATGAGTATAAATGTTATGTATATTAATGAATTTCTTGAAGAAATTAAAAGTCATATAAATTGGTGATTCCGTTTTATTGTATTTTATTTCCTTTTGTTAATATTTCATTATTTTTTAAACCTTTTTACGTTTTCCAAAACTCTGATTTGAAATTTTTACAATTAGATTCATAACATGGTTTGTTTTGTATTGTATTGTAAATCTACTATTTGATTAGGTTTCGTAATTAAATACATCTTTACGCTAACCACATTTATAATAAAATAAAAACGAAATCCCAAAGTAACTGTACAATTTACTTTATGTATAAACAATGTAATAAAATGCAATCAATTTCAGAGTCCAATGCACCGGAGTAATAGCATCTCCGTCGCTTCCACGCTCGAATAAAATACTCAATGTCTATTCCTAGTTGCGTCATAGTGATGAGAATGTTAATTTGAAAGCTTGCTCATTTACGTCATTTGAAATGCAAGGTAAATTAGAAAAGTTAAACCATAAAATCTCAATCTGGCTGACCAATACCGAAAAAAACGTATTTGATTGGCACAAAAGTCAAAGGCCGCAGACTGTGGTCAGGTGTGCAAAATTAGAAAATCAAATATATTTTTCTATCGATTGTCTATCGAAATAGAGAAAGTAATAATCAGATATCATTGAAATTTGAAGGAAATTTAGATATTATGAAATCGCCGAATAGATAATATAATTTATCATCAAAATCCCGTGTAATAAAGATTAATCAAACAGTAAATAATGATCTGACCAATTTTAAGAATGTGGCAAATTAAATATTTCGACTTTATTTTCATATGTGAAGATATCAAATCGAATTATAACTAGTATCTTTTTTTAATGTAGCGAAACTAAAAAACGCATTTTTTACATGTTTTTTTAAGATAAAAGTAAAAAATTAAAGTGATATTCTTTCATGATAAGGTAAATTAAAGTCTAGTTCATTTGCAGAGGTCACAAACTGTCTTTCTTGTACTATTCACTGTTCCACTCATGATTGATGTCAGTAATTTATAAAAAAAAATATGCATGAGCTATAGGAAAAATCGTTGTTGAAAGAAATCATATAAAAGTTTTTTTATGTAAAATAAGTCATATTATCTTTATTTTTTTACCCAAACAGTTTACTTCAATGAATCCGCTTTTTTTTAAAAGAAATATTGTGAAATATCTTTGATTGGAAATAAATATTTTGAGTCCTAGAAAACTATGAAAAATCATTTATTCACACTTGATCAAATGCAAACCAGAACAAAAAAGTGTGAAAATAATTATATGGAAAATCAGACTTACTAGAAATAAGCGATTAGGGGCAAATTATAAAACGAAACTACGTTCAATGCGGGTGACAAGATAGAGAAAACAATGGTTTGATCGTTGTAAATCGTGGTGAGAAGAGTTTCGCAATTAGCGCTGCCTCCATTTCGCGCCCCCGATAGCATAATTAATGTGGGATTGTATTTAGATGTTTTGTATCGGAAAATTGAGAACTTAGAAAGTGTGGGAAAAGACTGAATAGTTTCCACATGCGTGTGAAATTGCAACCATAATCGAATGGTAGATAGAGAAGCGATTGTCGTATTGAGTAATTCACGTGAAAATATGATGACAGTTTCAAGGAGAAATTTGGTGATATCAATAAACAGTAATTTTTTTCAACTCCATATGGTTACGAAATGCAAAATTTTGATGAGCTCATCCTTATGATTATTATTAAGATGCTGTTTTTTTAAGGAAGCAGCTAACTAACTAACCATCACGCCGCCTCACCGCAGAGGTGGGCAGAGATAATAAAACGCCACAACACTCTGCCTTTGTTTTATTTATTGTTTCGACATTTACTTTGCTGTAGGACACGTTGAAATTATTTAAGAAAATACTTGTTTTTTCATCACTTGAGTTTAGTTTCGGAAGCTAAGCTTCCAATTTCAGGTCTAAATGTAAACTCTGTATTTGCGAAAATTCTTCGCCTCTTCCACATTCATATATCTTCTCATAATTGTTATCAATACGCGGTATTTACGAAAAAATAAACACAGTTAAAATATGAATAAACTGACCAACGAACTAACCATTATACGGCTTTTCCAAAAGGAAATAATGTATGTCACAACTCTCAATCTTCGCGAACATTTTTCACCTCTTCCACATTTATGCATATTCTCATAAATGTCCGCCGATTATTCTGAATCCTGACCTGACTCCTTTCGAGTATTCAAAATCCTTGATCATGCAAATTTCCCTTTGCCTTCTACACCCGTTCCCAACAAAATTTGCCCCATAAACTTATTTTACTACTCTTTCGTCATTTATTATTTCCACGTATCCAAACCATCTCAACGCTGTTATTTTGATTTTTTATTAACACGCAAATATGTAATTAAGTATATCTTTTAAACTTACCGATGGCAAGAAGAACCTTCAATTTGG
Source organism: Brachycentrus maculatus (assembly GCF_059751285.1). Classification (NCBI taxonomy): domain Eukaryota; kingdom Metazoa; phylum Arthropoda; class Insecta; order Trichoptera; family Brachycentridae; genus Brachycentrus; species Brachycentrus maculatus. The sequence continues at coordinate 1,690,783 of NW_028281329.1, forward strand.
GATTGGCTTTCTTCAAGGCATTGATTCTGTCATAGAGTCCAGTCTTTCCATCCTTCGTCTCATCGTTAGTTTCGAAAGAGCTCAGACGTCCTTTCTTCAACCAACCAAACGCAAAGATGACGTGGGTGCAAAGGTCGGGGTGGATGTCTTCTGGAAGGAACTTGCCAATCTTGGTTCTGTACTGTGACCAGTTGGTGTAGTAACAGACAATCTGGGGAAAATTAAAACAAAAAGCATTTTAAAAAGTTGGACCGGCCCGATGATATATATAAACAATATGGTATTTAATATTATTTTATTTTGCATCTCATCAAAGATGAAGAAGAATATGGAAGTCTGGGCATTTACGGGGCTGACGACCGTCATAGGCTGGTTTAAGTGATTACTTTACACACGTGTAACATTCATCAATTCTACACATTATTGACAACCACACTACGCAAATTCTTGGAAGTTCTATATATATGAACCAATTTCGGAATATTGTTCTCGAATCACTAGAACTTCACTTAAGACATCTATTGGTGAGATGAAAATAAGCTTTTTATTGAGCAGAAACTCTTATATCAGTATGCGAGGTCCGAATCCTGGATTATAATCGCACACATGAGAAAGGCCAGAAAACATCATTTTCATTTTTATTATTTAAGCTTATAATTTGACCAGATGATTTATTTACAACATTTTGAGTGTGTCCAAATACTTTTTCATAAATCTGGATTATCTCCAATAATTATAAATAATAGTAATGGATTGGAGATAATCCAGATTTGTGAACAAGTATTTGGACACACTCAAAATGTTGTAAATATAGTATTTATCTTTTTAAAGTTAATATTATTGTGAGCAGACCTCACCTACGTTACGCCACCTTTCCCTGTCATATAAGCTTCTTGGCTTCATCTCAACATCTTAACATCGCATCATCCATCATCTCGCTTCGCCTTTCATATAAAATTTTAATTAAATTCATTCTATACGGAAACGTTATGTTCACGAAGTACCCACGAATAATATAACTAAAATTTCTTGTGTTTTCTCAATCGTACGTAAAAAGCAATATAATTGTGTAATAAAATTACGGAGAAAAATCATGCGAAGTCCAGTTATTCAATATGTTAAAGCTCTCTACTGTTTCACGAAACTACATAAAAAGTAACTAATACTGATATCAATCCCCATCCAATGGTCCATAGGTCACTGCATTAAATTGAAGTGATGTTAAATTGTTTTTTTTTTTAAATATAATGAAGGCAAGGTTATCAGTCCTGCTCTTCTGGTATCAATCCAGGGTGAGAAAACATTATTAATTTTCACCTCCCTGGGAATCGAATATGAGACCTCCAGCATGGTAGACAAATGTACTAATTACTTCATTATGGGGGTGTAAACAAACGCTAAGTAACCAACCTCTTTACTTATATCATACTTTTAGTTTGATGTTGCAACATAATCTCTTAATTATCCATAATCTCATAATCCTTGCAAAATTATGGCTCAGAAGTATTAAAATATGCAAAAGCATCAATGATATGAATCGTATATATTATATGTAACCTTCATTTCATCTTTAGTTATTTTATTTTTATTTTTATTTACGTTTTACTTGGTAAATACCGGTATTTCATGAAATCTATTGTAACACATGTTTTGATGCATTCCGCATCATTATCAAACACATTGTTTAAAAATGCGGTGTTTAAAAATGATGCGTGATCCATCGAAATACGTGTCACAATAGATTTTAAGAAATAGTGATATTCACCAAGTAAAACTTAAATATAAAATGGAAAGATATTACCGCAAAGTGATTGCTGAATCAATTAATGAAATTATTGTATTACATAAACACATAAAAGCCAACAAAATGATTTTTTACCGCAGACACTTTATCATAGATGTTAATCATAGATGTTTAAATATAAAGCTACAAAGTTTCAATCCTACCTTATAACCATCCTTGTCTTTAATGTCCTTGGAACTTCCTTGCACAGCATTGTCAAGGGCCGCACTGGACTTCCTGGACGCCGGTGGCCTTCTGAACCTGCTGGGGGCCGGCTTGGGGGCGCTGCCGGCTGCCACCTGATCGCCCCTTCTGGCCAGAGCCAGGACTTTAGCAGGGGACGAGGCACTGCTGCTGGTAGAGACAGACGTGGACACCTTCAGGGGGCGGCGGATGCGTCTTCTGGGAGCTATAATAAAATAAAACAATTTCAATCAATGTTATATTATTAATTATATGTAAGAATTGATAAAATGATATATTTAAGTATGGAATATTTCTGAATTTCGTGGGTAGGTTCCTAAGCATTAATGATAGGTATTCATAACTTCACGTGTGTCCAAAACATTGTTTAGGATGTGGACATACTCAAAACATTGTGTTATTTATATTGCATATATATATATATATATATATATATATATATATATATATATATATATATATATATATATATATATATATATATATATGTATATATATATATATATATGTACATATATATATATATATATATATATATATATATATATATATATATATATATATATATATATATATATATATATATATATATATATATATATATATATATATATATATATATATATATATATATATATATATATATATATATATATATATATATATATATATATATATATATATATAAATATAAGTATATATGTATATACATACATATATTTATAAAATGAACATGAAAATATTATTTTTGTAACAAGATAGAACTAACTGTATTTTTATGTTTAAAAAAATAACATCGATAACTGTCAAAATATATAAAAATGACCATTTTTACTGCATTGTAAATTTAATGTAACAAAAATGTTCTACAGGGTTTTTTTTTTGCTTTTTTTTACAAAATACATATTTAAATAATACAAAATAGTCGATAATATATAATACATTTCAAATATAACGTTTCTACCTCTCTAATAAAGTAGATACTTGTGTTTCGATTCGGAGTTCGTTTTACAATTTTTGACAAGAAAAATAACACAGTAAACTACAATTATAATTAAGAATAAAAAAATATTCTTTGGTATGAAGTCTAGATAGAGTAAGTCTTATATGTTAAAAATCTTTTATGTTTATAAATGGATTTATTACAATACGAGTATTAAATTAATACCTTTTGGAAAATATCACATTTTCATTACATCAATGACTCGATAGAATTTATTTAAAGAGAAAATCCACATAAAAGTTTAAATTGTAACGAATAATCAAAACAATGGGACGCTTTCATCGATCACTTTAACACCGAACTGAAACGTAATGCGATTAATCTTTCCAAACAATGAAAGCGACAGTCAGACCGTTCCAGCAGATATATTCAAACTTCATTACTTGATAATATGTACTACGCATCCATGTACTTGCTTTATGTTTACTTTTGTTACCAGGGCTGGTTACTAGTTAGTGGAAATTACGAAAAAAAAACTCCCGGTTGATATCAATCGCAGTTCGCAAGCCTTGAGAATATCTAGACATTAATAATATTTTTTGCAATGATTTATAGTTTGTTAATAAATTGATGTAAAATAGGATGAAAAAAATGTAAATTAAATGAAAAAGTAAGCAAGTGTAAAGTAACGTAAAAAAAGTATTTCAAGTACCTACACTGTTTTTCTTGAAGTAAGGAAAATTGTCATATAAAAACAGTTCAATCAGTAAAACTCCAATTAAAAAAATCTTCTTTTATCTATGGTTTCCTCTTTTAAGAATGAAAACAAAAGCAACAAACGAAAAAATCATAAATACAAAAAAAATCTTTCAGTACTTGAAGTACTTTCTTATAAAAACTCTCTTGCATATGTGCGCAAACGTAAATATATCAGTTGTCTAGGACGCCTTTTTTCAGACGCCCATTGTTCAACCCTGTCTGAAATTTCAGCGAAACGGATATAAATGGTGGCGGAAACTCGTCCATCTGGGTTCGTTTCCGCCGGATGCAGCGACACGTGACATCTGCCGGGTGATTCCCGAAACACTGCATCACCGGAGATTGATTGTTTTACGGACAATGTTTTAAATGACTCAACGAATGTGAAACAATTTTCAGTTGAAACTTGTTTCTTTAAATATAATCAAAACACTATTGGGGCGATTCAGATGGGGTTTGCAACATTGCTTACAAATGGAAATGTTTATGGTATTACGTGTGTGAAATTATTTAAATAAATTCGTTTCATTTAAAATAATATTATCAAAAAATATATCTTATCACATAACTTCCTATTCTGGGAGATTAATTTCTATACTTAAACAAAATATGTTGAGTTATATATATATAAATGATTTATGAGATAAAATCGTCGTTAAGTATATGAATATAAGTAAGTTAAAAAAGGGTAATACGAGTACTGTTAAGATTTCTATGAATGTTTTATGAGTGAGAATGAAATTATTGTAACAAAAATACGAAAACGCGGGCATTTACTCGTATAGCGATCACTATTATTGGCTGAATTAAGTGATAACTTCAGAGACTGTGTAAAATTCTCCGTCATACAAACCAATTTTATTGCTTCTATCTATCTGTTATAATTTAAGAGTTAAAATATTCAGTTTTTGATATTCTTCCATCAACTATTTCAAATAAAAGGAAACCTCTGAATATATGAGCAGAATATCATTTTCCCACATTAATAATGTCATATCGCTGTTGACATTTCAATTAGAATCTAGAAATTTCCACAGTAAAAAAATCAAATTTCTTTACGAATATTATAAAATACGGTTAAAATAACAGACATTTTAAATTATTCAATATTTTCTATTGAATAGCCAGGAATATCTTCGAAATTAACCAGGCTAAGCGAAATATACACAGCGTTATAAAAGTAAATTTTGCAATCATTAGTATTACAATAATATTTGTTAAAAGAAATAAGCACAACACAATAAGATATTTTAATTTTTTAAATATCATAAACAATAAAAGTAGTATCAGAGTAACAAATAGTTTAATTAAGTTAACATTTTTAATATTCCCATTAGCTACAATGCATAAAACTAATTTGAAACAATGGTCTTAAAGTGAATTGTAGTTCATGAATTTACTGCTAGTGAAATCTAATACGCTTTTAAGGTCAATATAATATATGGGTTGCTGGAATACAATAAGTCGTTATAACTTATGGGAAACAAGTTTAAATTTTGTGTACATTATACGAAGAAAAAACATTTTAATTGAGCGATTTAACATAGTAACAACATTTTTAACTGTTTATATTTAAAAATATTTTTAATATAACTACAATTCCTTAAATGTTACTTGCAGTAACAATGAATAAAGCAAAACTAGAAGTAATACGTATTGGGCCATCACTGCAAATTAAATAAATAAACCTTTTGTAAGAAGTTTGTAGCAAATAAAAAACACAAATTTTTCGCATTGTTTAAAGAAACTATAGGTTTCTTAGAAAGTTGATAATTTTATCAAAAGTTTGAGAATATGTATAAAATACTTTTAATTTAAAAACTGCCACATTTAAAAACCAAAATGTAAAAATTAGTTCAAAATCGCAATTATTCACCGATCGCTTGTTTTTTAAACATATTTTTTTACCGCAATGACAGCGCCATCGGTTGAATTTAAGCAGCATTCGTAATATTAAACATTTTTAATGGCGGACAGCGTGCTTCTAGACAGCTGCTGTCATAGAACAATTATTTTTTTATGATACCTTTTTTGATTTAAACATTTTTAATATTTTTATTACTTCACTAGCAATTTAACCAGACTATGCCATAGTGGTCGAGAACAGCTTTGTAAAAATTCAATATATTGATAATGAATTTTTTAATTATTTTCCATTATAAACCTTTTTATTTATCAACGCACGTAATTTCAATAATGGGTATGTATTGGAATAACCATAAAAGTCTGCTTTTAAAGTGATTCAAAGCAGTATCCTCTAGATGAAAATATATTTCTTTGAGATATGTGATACATCAGGGATCCTGGCAACACGTTGATGTTCGTAAAATATCTCATACATATATGAATGCAATACTTTGGACGGTCACAGGGGATTATGTAAATATTCGTAAGTTTTCACTTCGGTTTTAGTTATAAAAAATAAAGATAAAAACAGAATTTCCTGACTCTTAGCTTTGTGACACAGTAAATTCTCTCTTTAATGATTAAAAAAGTCAAAAATAATAGTGTTATCATTTTATACGACGTATAAATTTAATGCATCAAGGAAAATACCTTCCAAATTTGTAGACGATAACCATATTTTTTATTTATTTGTAGTAGGTAACAAAAATATTATTTAAAAAACGTTTTTCAAACGTTTTTAGTTTATTCAAAGTTACCGAATTAAACCACACTAGGCGTTGTTTTCATGATTTTATAACCCTTAAGAGTCAAAAAAAGTATGTGTCAACAAACACAAAACATTTGAAAAATAAAAGTACTTTAGATAAATTTGATTGAATCTCAAATAAAAAAGGTTTCAGCTCTAATTTTATCAGATTAAAATTCAAAATACGAAAAATTGTGTATAATACTATGTGTTCTTGTTAAATGGTATACATATTTAAAAAAAAAAGTAATATGGGTGTTGTTACACACTAGGCGTTGTTTTCAAGATTTTATAACCCTTAAGAGTCAAAAAAAGTATGTGTCAATAAACACAAAACATTTGAAAAAAAAGTACTTTAGATAAATTTGATTGAATCTCAAATAAAAAAGGTTTCAGCTCTAATTTTATCAGATTAAAATTCAAAATACGAAAAATTGTGTATAATACTATGTGTTCTTGTTAAATGGTATACATATTAAAAAAAAGTAATATGGGTGTTGAAATTATTGGTAGAAGGTTTTTTAATGTTATTATCATTAGGTGATTTAAGTGATTACATACATAACCTAATGATATACCGTATGCCATGAAAATACTGAGACTGCTTTGTTAATGTAGAGATTATAAAAAAATAATTATTCATATTTATTTAATAATAGAGGTTAATAAAAAATGTCGTATTTTTCATAAAATATTAACAGTTTTGATACAAATGTTACATTTATACTGTAATGTATATACAAAAACAAAAAATAAAACGATTCGTATAAAAAGTATCAATCAAATCACGTACATTTCAGAAAATGCTTTGGTATTCTACAGAGAATCAACGAATTCAAAATAAATTTGAACCATAAATCTTCTTAAAAATTTATCTTGAGAAATTTATTTCCATGTATCTTCACTTTGAAGAATAAATTTACAATTGTTGACATTAGATTTCCAGCCAGAAACCCCGGTAGTATTGTGAGCGTATATTTTATAATGTGGTAGTCACCCCCTAGGTAGGCTTCCGATACCTAAATACATACATGTGTGTGCAGGGGTGGGTGAGAGTGTGAGGTGTACAGCATCACCTAGTGGCGCAATACGAAATCAGCAAATGAAACACACTAGCGTTTTAACGTAAAACATATTTCTACGGCCTTTAATATATCGCTCACTCCTTTCAAGAACGTCATAAATAAAAAAATCTTCAATTTTTAGTTGTGCATGTTTTCAGAATGCCCAGAAAATGTACTATATCCCAGCAAAAGGGGCATATTTTTAACTTAATATTTACCCGCTACAGGGCAGAAAGTGTTGTTTTTGCATTTTGAATAAAATGTATTGTTTTTTTTTAAATATACAAAATATTTTTCAAATAGAGAAAAAACCTTCAGATTTTACCTAAAAAGATCTGTTACATAGTAAAAAGTTCAGTAAGTGGCTTGATATTTATTTTTAAAACATTGTATTATATTTTTAAACTTTAAAAACGTTCTTCTGAAAAAATCAAGTTTTTTGATTTATGACGTTCTTGAAAGGAGTGAGCAATATGTAGACGTGAGTTTAGGTTTTAACAAGTCTCAATGTTTAATATTACGACTTTTCAAATAAATATTTTTTGTAAGTAATGAAAGTCAATCACTTATCGTCAGATCACATTTGGACTGTATTCAATCTTATTTTATCATTTTTTAAAGGATATCTCATAAAGCCTCTATTTTAGAAACTTGACTGCAGGTAGGATAGTAAGGATAGGGAAGGCAGATGAGAGAGATACATCACAAACACCCAGACCAATTGAAATAAATATTTCTGAAATTCACTTTGCAACTGGCGGGAATCGAACCCGCGACGTCAGTTTCGCAGTCGAGCGTCTACCCAACTACGCCACAGCGTCTTCTTTTGCAAACTCTTCGCTTCACTTCAAAAGTTACAAAATGTTGTTTTAAGTTATCTAAAATAGTATTACCGATGAATTGTTCTAAATTTAAAATACTTATTTGGAAAAAATCTCACTTATGTTCAATCGGATTAAGTTAAATAAATACTTCAACACGTTCTCAACTGGTGGCGCTGCAATCGGCCATACTTCCAAACGTATCGAAAGTCGTACCCATATGTGAAAGGTTCCGAGACCATTGCATTCATACAGGTTTCAAGAATTAATGCAATATGGGTGTTCTTTAATGGGCAGAATGGTAAACGTTACACAAGTGTATAGAGTGACCGCTTAAGCCAACCAAATGCCAGGTCGTAAGCCTTGGGATGCTCTGACTTCCATATTTTTTATATAAAGAAGAATGATAGATGTTTCATTTCATGTTGATGGAATAAAATAACAACCGTGTAGTTTTTTTAACATTAACTTTTTTTGACTAGCAATAAGGTTCCATTGTAACTGACATCATCAGGTTCAATAAGCCTGATTATGTCAGTTACGAGGAAATCGATTGTTGGTCAAATAAAATTAATTACTGATTAATCAATCTTGATAAAGAAGCGGTTGTCCTCGAAACCGGTATACATTATTATTAAGTTATAATAAAATATTTATGGTGATTTTCAAACCAATTTACATATTTATTATATGTTATTTAATTCTTTAAAACGCAGTTCCACCAAGAAATGTCAGTACAAAGCCTAAATCTAATATCATGTTGAGACATATATAAAAAATTAAATTTTAACCCTGTATCACAGGAGTACAAATGTAAAAATGAAAACATCAAAATAATGATAAATAAAAATAATTATGATGATCTAAAGAGGAGTGTTTAATGATGAAGAAAACAATGGTGTTGAAATCGAGCATGTTCAGGTTAGTTACAACTCAAACATTAATTTCCACGAGCCGCCCCGCCTTAGCGCCTCTGCACTGGTCCGCCCAGACTGCTTTGTATTCGAGTACTTTATATCCAGAGGCGGTCCGTGGTGGGCCGCGGAGCCGGCTACGGAGTTATGCGATATGTACGAATATCCCATATCATGTTGTTATTATACGTATCTATCAGTTCCAATACTTCCCGTACAACGTGGTGGATGGATGCCAAAATACCAGGCGATCCACGCTTCGCTGACATATTATGAAATATTAAATGATAGATTACGCAGAAGAACACTGGAATTTCTGATACATTCCGGAACTTTTTAACGCTATACGGAGTTTTGGTATTTTAGTCCTGAAATGTGATTAATTTTATAGAAGAATTTATTTCGACGTGACCCGGCGGGTTTTATTTGAAAAGCTGTTTCAAGATAATCAAAATTAAAACCAATTATATATTTTAATATCTTCAAACTATATTGCAGCCACTAAAACGCAGTAATAGCGTATCAAATGTAGTTTTTTTGTAATATTATTTTATATATAAATATAATTATACAAATATAAAGTTATTCCTTAATTTAGACAGTAAAAGTGATCTCTCTTAAGAGTTTAAAACTAACTTTTATAATAATATTAATTTAATTTCTACAACAACTGTCAAAAGCTATAAGAACATCAATCGTCTCACAATACAATGTCAATAGATGATTCCTTTATTATAAATTTCCCAGAAAATAAATATAAGTGCCTACATTTCCCTATTACTTATTAAACACTTGGCCTTACCTCAACTATCATTGGTTTTTCTAATAATTGTTATTGTACATGTTATGCTGACAAGACTTATAATTACTTAAGTGCCTAGAATTGTAAAGCTATATTAGGACCCTCAGTCCATTTAATCATCAGTATATGTAGTTTGATAATGACCTAACAAGGCGAAACAATTGTCAAGAATTTAATTTTTCAAATATTTTTAAAAAATTAAATGTTTAACATACTGGACCCTTGTAATGGGTGTTTAATTTTAATATTTAAACATATATTAATTATGGAGTTCAAAAAATCAAACGTCTTATCAACAATCAAAATCAATCAATACAAAATACTGTTTGAATAATTTCATACAGACTGTCATAAAAATCTCAACTAACAAAACATTTTCTAAAAATTATAAATTTATTTTGTAAAAAATAATATGAAAATGCTCACTTTCTGCAGAATCCGTGGATTGTGATAGAACTGTGATGAGTAGCAGGACCGCGAAGGTCAATCGCATCAGCCGTGGGGGCCACTGTAAAAGAAGATATTTATTAATTTTCATAGATTATAAATGTTCCTCAATTCCAAAAGTTTCCTACGTGTAAGCTCCCACGATTTGGATTGTTGTAGAATCGAATAGATTTTTTTTTGTTTGGTGTCAAATAAAAGTGTTAATTTAATATGATGTGGATTATTTTAGATTTAAATAGATTTGTTTTTTTGTTCGTTGGCAAATAAAATTGTCACTTTAAAAGTAGGTTGTTTGAAAAAAATGTATTTTATATGATTTCTCATAAAAAAGGCGACATGAAAAATGTGTCGAGTTGTGGTCCCGTGGTTAGTGTCGCGGACGCTCTTGATTCGAATCCTCTCCCATAATTTGATACCTATTTATAATAATGAGCCGCTTAGGCTCACAGAAATAGCATAAAATTTAAATATTTGTAAAAATAATAAAAACACAAATATTTATCTTTTTTCGATTAAAAAAAAAGGCAATAAAAAAATAATAGTCAGAGGATTTATTTAAAATACTAGCTGCATTTGGCAAAGCATTTCTATGGCTCAATTTAAGTTAGTGAAAAAAAAATAGAAAGAACTCTTTCTGTAGCTATTTAAACGATGTAGCCACTGATGAGATGTAAATCATATGTTACATTATATTATTTACGCGAAAGTTTACTTAATCAAGAAAAAATAAATACATAACATTAATGGATAATGATTATTAAACGTTCCCCTTAAACAAATTTTAATGGTTCCCATAATCTACAAGACCCACGAGGAGACCCAACATCTACAAGAGTAATTTCATTAGAATATGCACAAATTTGTATTTGAAGCCCTTACTTCAAACAACCGTAGTCAACCTAAACCATTAAAAGTTCACTGATAAGTTATGTTAATTTCCTTGAATACTTAATTAAAACATCGTAACTTTCGAATCAATACTCAAAGTTATAATTATACAAGTGCTTATGAAACAATTTAAGTTTTTGGGAGTTCAGAGCTGTTTCAACATAATATAAAATATAAGTACTTATGTATATTTTTCAATCCTGTATTTCATTATAAACTAAAAACTTGCACAAAGAAAATTAATAAATGTAATTAAAGAATTAAATTCCAGTTTTTGTTTCTTAAACATTTACGTCCAAATATAAACAAAATAATTTTCAACGCAATAAAAATATTATAACATAATATTAGTATCAAAGAAGGCAAACCTTTGTAGAGAAACAATTAAACACACTTTCCTTGATCAATTGGTAAAATTTATCCCATTTCACCCAAAAAAAAACAATTATTTTAGGTGTCATGTGCATAAATAATTATTCTGCGTAAAGAAAATATAATAAAAACTATCACTTTGAACTGTATCCTAAAGGAATTAAAATTTTAAAGAAAAAATGTTTAAACATTTTTAAACACATTTTTTGTAAAAATTATCATATTCAGACAAAAAAGTTCCTTTTTGTATGTATCTCAGTATATTGAAAAATAAACATAGATTTAAACAGTTTTTTTTTATCGTATAAAATCTTCAGATTGTTCTCCTCAAAAAATATCAAACTTGTCATTGTTATATTTTTCTTCCATGGCATCGGTATTAATGTATTAAATAGTCAGGAATAAAACAGTATGGAAATAAGGGATTCGTACTCGGTCACGCATTTCATGTGTCTGATACTGTTCGGGAGAGAATCCATCCCAATGTTCCCGACAACTATCTCCGATTTCGAGGGACTAGATTGTTATGTCAGCCGATCCGTAGAATCAACCTGCCAATGGTAATGCCGGTCGGGAGGGCGGTATCCCTGCTCAACCGTATCTCCTTCGCATACCGATCTCTTCGACATCGGTGAGGGTGCTTTTATGAGAGAAATACTCCTTTTGGAATAAATTTTGGTCAAGCTCACGTGGACGCATATATGTGTGTGGGTGTTTATGTGTGTGTGTGTGTGTGTGTGTGTGTGTGTGTGTGTGTGTGTGTGTGTGTGTGTGTGTGTGTGTGTGTGTGTGCGTGTGTGTGTGCGTGTGTGTGCTGATATTTGCCTCCGTGGTGTAATGGTTAACGCGTTGAGCTACCGTGCTGGAGGTCCCGGGTTCGATTCAAAGGAGGGGGTGAAAGTAAATATAAGTGACTTTACATTGTAACAATTATTTGATATATCCTTGGACGGGTCCCTGAAGTGCAGGAATGATCACTTTGGCTTCATGTAAGTAACGATCGAGATAACACTGCGTCAATAAGATACAGTGCCCTATGCACCATTGGGTGCGGATAGGAGGAGAAGAATATATACTGACATGTATTTTACAAACTATAAGACGCAGTTTTTCCTTCAAATTTAGGTGTTATACTCGAAAATAATATGAAAATGTCCAGTTTTTCGATGCCGCAGAAAGTTTTTCTCTATCTGGCAACATTGCAGTGATGGTTATTGTATTTTATTTTAGTCTGGGTTTGCAATTGCTATGAAAATTATTTCAAAATTTCGGTGCGTCTTATAAAAGTCCGTAATAAAATACGGAATACAAAATTTTTAAAGCCGCAAACATTCGACACAATATCGCACATAAATTCTCGGATTAATTTGAAGCAAACACAATTAACAAACTGCTTCTTGTGTTGTGATTGTGTGTTGCAACTAAATTTAGCCAATATTATTAATTTGTAGACGACAAACTACCCGTATTGTGGTTACGACGTGTCCTATTACGTGGAGTTAGAATGAAACCAAGTGCAGTTTGCAAATTAGGCACAGAGATTTCTAATTTGCAAGTCAAATGCAAGTTAGAGCCTCTCAAAGCCTGGTTCGTAATTAACTTACAGCAAACATAATGTCTGCAGCCCTAGATGGCTCCTATTCTATGTGTCCTCATAAATTATCACACAAGTTACAACTTTTGACGATTTGTATTAAAAGTACTTTAAAATGATTTGGAAAAGTTTTTGATCCGCTAACAGTGATAAAAACGAGTAATTTCGTGAACTGTTGACCCTTTTTATGTATAAATAATATTTTTTTTCCTTTTTTGTTTGTTTTTTGGATGTTTACCAAAGGTTGCTTTATTAAATATATATCATTATGAGTACACGCAATAGGTCATTTAAAATCATGTGAAATGTGTTTAATCACGAACCCTTGCTTCTGACTTTCGTATTATCGTTTATTTTATTTTATTTTAAGTTTACCGAAGTTTTATATTTAAATATCACGATAAAAATAAAAAATAAAAAAGCATGAAATTGAAATATCGTTTTTCATCAGTTGTTTTTATCTCATTCACCGATTTAAATACCAATTAAAATAGATGGTTAGTAAAAATGGTAGTTAAAATATAAATAAAGCTTTCTTCCCTAAAATAATTCGTACATATTAGCAGTGTACATGTGTACAATTTACACAAGTTTGTACGAGCAACTCCGAGTCCCTCAGTAACTCTCTATTTCTTACAGACAAATTATTCCTGAAATTATGCACTAATATTTCTTGGTGGAACTGCATTTTATATGATAAGACAACAACTATTAAGTTTTATGATATAATTATCCTTCACTGTCTTCAGTAGTAGTCTTACAGTAGTTTCATTTGTCATTAAATACATTCCTCTTGAATATCCAAGAATCTAGGGCGCAGTACTGAACACCTTGCATTCGAGACTTTGTACCAGATCACTTTTGCTTGATGAAAGGGATGAATAGAGTCTTCTATTTATATGTATGAAGATAGTTGGAATTTAGAGTATTTTATCAACATATTCAATTGAGTGAAACTAGATGGTGATACTTTTTTAAATCCTACAATGTGGTATTGTATATTTTACAATTTGCATTAAATTTATTCATTGTACTCGCAATTCAATAAAACATATCACTTAAGTCCTCCGTATTATCTATTAGAACAAGTTTAACTCGTTACCAATACTGCATCTCAAGGCTATTGAGTCTATACAGATCCTTTGCAGCGGAAAGATTGTAGTTTTAAATGTGTTTAACAACATTAAACTATTTGAATGGTCCTTTCATTATAATATAATTTGCGAGGAGCGTGATGTAAGGCAACTGTACAAGGTTTACGAGGTAAATTTATTACTTAACGTATTACATTTCATTTTTTGTTAATGTGTTGGATAGTAAATATTTTAATTAATAAAGTCATATTATATGTAAGAAGTCAAAGACTTTAAGCAAAAAAAAAGGCCAAATGTCTGATATGATCAATTAGTTTCAATTTTTATTCTAAACCTGTTTTTTTATAACTAAAATATAACTTTATTTTAAAATTACTATAAGTATTTTACTTTAACTTAATTATTATATCTACTGGTCTCGAAGCTAACCGCTTATTTTTTAAACAAAGTTATATTTTAATTCTAAAATAGAAAATCACAAAGTTAGTGCTTCAAATATAAATAATAACTGTTTTTTTAATTATTTTATTTATTGATTCGGCAGTCACTTTGTGGTAAAATCTCCGTAATTTACAATATGACAAAGACTAAAGCCTCCTCCCTATTGTCTTTGTTTCTACTGCTAAGAAATAAAAAAAATACAAATTATAATTAAATAAATAAATAAAAATAAGAAATAGCTCCTTCCCCCTCCTCAACCTTTAACGTCCCAAGGACCAAACTCTAAAATGAAGAATTAGCTTCACATACGGTGTTTAAAAATTATGCAGAATGAATCGAAACACGTGTTACAAGAGATTTTATGAAATAGTGGTATTTACTAAGTAAACAAGTTTTTAAGTAAACTTATTTAAATTAAACTTCTAATATTCCAATCGTAATTTAAACTTTGAGTGTATATAAAATATAAAATGCAGTTTTATTTTTACAGATATTTAATATTGTATTATAAAGGAAGCGGCGTGATGGTAAGTTAGAAAAAGTTTTAAGAAAAATACAATCATGTGATTTCATAAATATGTATGATTGCAGTCAAAATTCTCAGACTGTCGGAAGAACTGGATAATGAAAATTAATCAAATACGCAGTATATAATCACCGGAAATTATTTTATTTATTAGAAAAGTCAAAAATATCAGAAAAGATAAACATGCAATCATTTAATTAAAATATTAACACGTATCTAATTGACCTCGTCTGTACATCGTGAGAGCTGCCTTGAATACCTTCGTAATTGTTAGATATTTGTCTAACAATTAAGCCTCCATTTTTTACATACATGTCAACAATAAATGCTGGCCTATTAGCTAAGTCATTAATTAATGAGCTTTGTAAATTTATTTAATGGTCATAATGTGCCCTTTTTTACTTTAAACATTCACAGAGCTTCCTCAAATAAGCCATGAAAATAATGCATATATATACTACGGAGGCGGGCGATATATATATATATATATATATATATATATATATATATATATATATATATATATATATATATATATATATATATATATATATATATATATATATATATATATATATATATATATATATTTATATTTGTATATATATATACATATATTTATATATTTATATATATAAATATATATATATATATATATATATATATATATATATATATATATATATATATATATATATATATATATATATATATATATATTACAACGTAGCCTGTATTCGCATAAGTTTGTGAGAGACAGGCTATTGTTTCTGTACATAATGACCCTCGACCACAACTATTCTATTTTATTGTCGTATGATTTTCACCATAGTACAAGGAATTTAAATTCATTGACAAACTTTTGAAAATAAGTAAAACGATGTTAAATTTACGTTATTTTACAGTATTAGAATGAAAAACGTTTTGTACACTTTTTACACCTTTTAAATACCGTAATGACCTCTCTCAAAATAAAAAAATCCTGTGCAACCATTATGAATAATTCTTTATTACTGCACTTTAAAATTTAAATGACTGTAAATTTCATTATTTGAAATTGTATTGAGTGTATAAATCGGGCAGTTACATTGAATCGTATTCAGTAAAAATAATTTCACTGACGAAAACAGATGCCGAAAATGTTGTTTTACAGTTTATGATGACGGGAATTATTGTTATAACATTGAAAATAGACATAAAAATGGGTCAAGATAAATAATAATTTATTATGAAAGTGACAACAGATTAAAATATCATTTTAACTTTAATACCATACAAAAAGTGAGACGTATATACGCACACAGAGGCGTGCATTCAATATAGGCAAAAAGTAGTGTCTACCTTGGATTACTCGTGTTTCATACAGTACCTAACACGACCAGTGCTTCTTTGCATTATCCTTCCCAACCCTACTGCCTACCCTCATTGAAAACTCTGCGCACGCCACTGTATATACGATATGTGTTTTGTTATACCTGTATATGAGTATTTATTTATTCATTTTTATAATTAAAATAATTAACAAGAGTTATTTTATAATTAATTTCGACCAAATAGTTGAATCAAAATATCAGTAAAATATAATTATGAATATAAACACAAACCATCAAATATCAATAATAATTCAATTAAAAAAAAAACAACAACAAACGTGAGTGAAAATGATTGATGATTTGTTTATTTCAAAGGATTAAATTTTCATGAAAGCAAGGTTATCAAGTTATATGAAACTAATTTCACTAAGTTGTGATGATTCGATTTTTAATATTATTTGAAAGGGGGATCGTACAATACTGTTACCGTTTTGAGAAATTTAATTTCGATAATTCCTGCAACATTAATTTCTCAATCTTGGATACTTTTCCTATTTTCTTCTTCTTCTTCTTCTTATTTTAGGACTAGGTCCTGTCATTCTCGGGTCACTCCGGGAGGTGGAAGACCAGCTATCCTTCCATCGTTTAGGTGGTCTTCCTGGGGGTCTGATCCCGCCCATGCTGCTGTCCGCTGCCACCCTCACGACTCGATCCGAACTCGCTCTTCCCACGTGATCTCTCCAGAAACGTCTTCTTTCTCTTTCCCATCGCACAACATCTTCAACATCGCAGATCTTTCTTATTTCTGAGTTTCTAACTCTGTCCTATCTTCTTGAGATGACGAAATATAGTTTCGAGTTTGGTCTTTATTTATGAAACAAGACACTAAAAAAAATAACTGGACACCCTATCCAGAGATGGGTAATCGTATTAAATAATTATTTCTTTAAAAGAAGTCGTTACTTAAGTTCTCGAAAAAGCAACACTTAAACCTTTTTTTTAATAATAAAGAAATATTAGTGTTTTTTTTATTCACACAAATATTTCAATTTCATACAATTTCTGTGAGCTTGAGCGGCTCATTATTATAAATAGGTATCAAATTGTAATAGAGTGGGTTCGAACCGAGAAACTCTGACTTAAGAATTTGCGACACTAACCACGGGACCACAACCCGAAACCTCAGTCATTTTTCTAGATCCATCACTATTTAATCTAATCCCGAGCAGTAGTATTACACTTGTACAATAAATAAAATAATAAAAAAAAACACCCCTTTTATTCTATTAATTCAATGTGGATATGTTCACTATGCAAAATCATATAAAAGCCATTCAAAAGTTAAGAATGAATTGATAATCAATATGTTATTAACAAAATATCATTAATTGGTAGATCCTAACAAAAACACGTTTTCATGAATTAACGTTGTCGATGCATGAATTCATTTCCATGAAATATTTGCTCTAACAATAAACACGTAAACAATTTGGGTTGGTTTTGAAACTTGACAATCATATCCTTATGGTTAGTAGGTAATCAAATCGAAATTTGTATTCATGTGTGCTGTGACCTCGGCCCAAATTATCAAAATACCGCGGAAGAATTTAGTCTAGATGAAAACATAGATATGCGAGTCCATTATTTTGATGGAGCGATTGTGGCGGTTCTATTATGTTTTCTTACGTATAGAATAACAAATGAGGTAATGTCCTTTTAAGCAGGTTCGATTATTTACCTATTAGGTGTCAACATTCAAATGAAATGAATACAATCGAAGTAATAATACTTCCTTAAAAATTGTTAATTTTATTTATTTAATAAAAAAATCTTTTATCGAAGTCTATTTTGCTATTACCAATTTTATTATAATTTTAAATTTATTCTAACTAATAAACAAATTTGGTAGTTAAAGACGAAAAACATATTTTTCTAAATTTTCATGGCCATCGACTATCTTATCAAGTATGTGTTAAGGAAAACGTTATTTCATTTTGTGTGTATTGAGGTTTTTAAATGAAAAAAAAAACAATTTTGCGTATTACGAGGGCGTTAAAGGTCAGAATTACAAAAATAAAAACTCATTTATTTTATTATGGTAAGAAAAACAGATCGCTTGACACAGTAGAATATGTTCTTAAAGAAACTGGAACATATTTTTCCAACGGTTTAAAATTTTAACATTTTTATTCATATATTTCTATTGCTTTTATCATTCGTGAATGTATGTGTGTATGCGTACAAATACCCGGTGAAAATTACAAATACAAACCAATGGAGGTTAGGGACTGTGTTGTTTTGTTGATTTCGCATAATATTGTATCTAATGTAAGGGTTGGTGATAATTTTCACCGAATTGTAATGAACTAGTGCAAAGGGGGTGTTTAGTATTTAGGAACAACATTAATAACTTAATTTGGACAATTATGCTTTCGTTTGGGTGACTTTCAGAGGGTTCGTTGAGTTTCATATTCGAGGAAATTAGTCTCAACTATTGTTTATTTACTCGTAGTTTAGTTTGTGGTTTAGTTCAGCTAAACTAACTCTGACTTTAGTAATTAGATGGGAAATGTTATTCAATCTGTTGAATCTATGGGATTTAGAGTATTTAAATTGCAAGAAAAGCATGTTCAATTCAAGGTAGCGTTAAATATGCAAATTTGAAGCTTTACCCAGCCACGCGTTATTATAGCTCGGGCTAAATGGAAAAGAAAAAGAATAGATATCACTCCTTTTCAATGTGTCTAGTTCTTTAATTTTATTAAAATTAAACACTTGAATATACCAATTTAATGAGTTTTATTTTTCTTTACGACTAGTTTCAAAAACGACAGATGTTTTCATCTTCTGGTACAAATTAAAACTGTTTTAATAACAAATGTTTTAATTTGTACCAGAAGATGAAAACATATGTGGTTTTCGAAACTACTAGTAAATAAAAATAAAATTCATTGAAGTGGTATATTCAAGTGTTTAATTTTAATAAAATAATCATGTCATTCTACAATGTTAATGCCGAATCAATAAATAATATAGTTCTTTAATGTTATAAAGTGATGTAATGTTAATGTGTCTTGTAAAGTTATAAAAATATATTTAAATCTATTAAACAACAATGTGCAATCGAAAGTGCCCAGCAACTGTCAAGAAGCAAGCGTATATTGCTGTAACTTTAATTTTGGATGGGGAAATACGTTAAAAATAATTTATTATTTTATAAAAATAATTATAAGTGGGCAAAGCAAATTATTTTACTTAAAATAAAGAAACAGTTTTGCAAAGTAAATTAAGGCTTATATTTTATGTTAGTTTATTGAAGCTTACTTCAAAGAGCTTTGCAAAGTTAGTTGAACAACTATTGATAGAAAGATTTTATAATTAAATTTTACTTGCTTTTACCATTAAGCTTTTTGTTCTTGGTTGAAAATAGAGGAAATACTAAAATGTCACGTTCTCTTTGGTAAAATAGCATACTTTTACACTGATGTACAGAAATAATCCTTCAAGTACTAACCCTAAGTGCAGTTAGAAATTTAATATACGGATCAATGAGGGTGATATTTTATTTCACAGTAAAAAAGGCAAAAGTTATCAAATCCTATATTATATAAAAATTATGTTTTTTAATGCCAAATCAAACCGAATCAGTTTTTTTTTTTATATCAATTAATTAAAATGATAAGGATACAAAATGATATTTTCTAGAATTCCATATATCTCATTGTTCTAAAACAATCTGCTCCAGAAAATCTGTGATGTACACTTGAATGTATTAGATTTCATTATTAGAGATGAGTTGTTCTCTCATTGCCATTGTTTACATAAAATATTAATTGAGAAATTCCGCAGTCCGAGAGAATTGGAATAGATATATTATTTGTGACACATTCCTATGCTTCCGGGGATTATGTAAGGGATGAAAGTGGAGTGGAAGGAATTGACGGACGAGGGAAACTTATTACAAGCATTCGTATAAGAACATCTCCTAGAATTTGGACTGAATGAATTTTCAATGTCCCCTACATAATATATGACCTAGTTACATTTTAAATAAAGGACCATATTAAAGAAAAATAATGTTCTTAATACACGATTTAGATAAAAAAAATGCGATCCAAGTATCCTATAAAATATATTTTTATTTTATGGGATATAGGATACTCTAAAATATATTTATTTTTGTTATATCGTTAATATGTATGGCATCATCTTCTTCTTTTTTTATATTTTTTCTAACAAAAATGTTAGAAACATTAACATAAATCCAAATCACCGAGGTTTTTGTCTACCGGTTTCGAGACGTACCCGTCCTTCGTCAGGACAATCATAACAACAGCATGTAAACAATACTACACGTTACTACTACAGCATTATTCACCCACTCCTTTCAATCCTATCAATCTATTCAATCCTGACCTTTTTTGACTAACATCCTTAGTGCATATCAGACCTCGGACTTTGGTGCATGTCGTTCTGTAATTCTAACTATATGTTGTTCCTTAGTTCGACCAAAAACGCATGTGATTAACATTTTGTGTGGCTGTAAGTGTGAATAGTTCTATGGTAGTAAAGCGTAGTATTATTTGCTTGCTGGTATAGTGATTGTCCTGACAAAAAGATGGGCACGTTTTAAAACCTGTTATAATAATACAACTAACATTTTTGTGGAAAAAAAAGTAAATAAGCATCCCATAAATAGCTCAAATCATTTGATAACATTTGTTTATTTTTTTAAATACTTTTTTTTTTCATATTTCTCTACAACGGAATAATGTATGTACGTCTTAGGTACTGTATTATACCAACTGTTTAGTATCAGATCGATAAATTGGTAATACGTCGTACATAAATACATGGAGACGCTATTTTCTTGTCATTCGCAGGCCATCAGGTACTCAAACGCGTTAAACGTACAAGAAAGAAACCAAAATATAATACTTATTTTGGTGATGCGATTCTAAATCAATGTTATTGGATATTTGATGCAAATATCATGTATCAAGCCAACCCTAGAAGTAAACAAGTGTTACTAACAACGCAATATAAAAGAAAAGTTATATTTTGTACACAGTATGTGTGAGACGATAGGGGATGTATGTAGAGGGTAGCTCGCGAGGAGGGAACGACTTAGATCTTCTTAGTTCAAAGCTTATTCGCCAATGTCTTGAAGTGTGCTTAACATACTCGTAACATCATATTTTTTCTAGTGGTTTCCTATTACTTAGAGCCGGATTTTGAAGTAATGTTTATACGACAGTGAAGAGTCGGGAGCATAGAGAACATTTTTGTAGGAAATAAACGATGTTAAAAAATACGTAAGGTACAATATCAGTATGTTTTTCTTTAAATATTTTACTCAAATAATTAGTCAATTGCAAACAGAGAAAATTAACTGCATTAAGTTTTGACCGTCTCCGTAGTGTAGGTCTGGAGGTCCCGGGTTCGATTCCCAGGAGTTAAATAAATATAAGTGATCTTTTCACTCTAATAAAGGGTCCGCCAAATAACTTTTTTTTTTTGAAAATGGGGCGCAAAACATCGAGTGTAGCTTCGGCTGTGTGGCACGTAGCGCCGTCCTGTTGAAACCAAATGTTGCCAATATCCTCTTCTTCAATTTTTGTGAACAAAAATCCGTTCAACATGGCCCGATAACGATCGCCATTGACTAACGGCCACTCCTTGCTCATTTTCAAAGAAAAATGGCCCAATTATGCCTCTGGACCAAAATCCGCACCAAACAGTGACTCGTTTTGGGTGTACCGGCTTTTCAATGTATGCGTGCGGGTTTTCTGTGCCCCAAATACGACAATTTTGCTTGTTTACATACCCGCCAAGATCAAAATGAGCTTCATCCGAAAAGATTATTTTTTTGGCAAAATCGGCATCTTCTGTAAGTCGAATGTCGCAATATTTCCCAGCGTTGTTCAAGCGTATACACAACCATATTTGCTTAGCGGAAAGATAAAACTAATTATCTGTCAAATCAGACATGAGCTAAGTGTTACCATTCACGAAATAAGCACTAGTTAAAAAAAAAAACTTTAGATGGCGGACCCTATATTTATTCAATGTAACCTTCGACTGGGACTTGTAAAGGAGGGCTGATCAAAAATTGCCTTTTTAACTTAGGCAATTAAAGTATTATTTGAGTATTCCACCTGCACTTCATGATAAAAAATTAAGAATTTTTGCCAATGGCGACATTCAGAAGATTAAATCTTCTACCAATTTGAGCGAGCTTTTTTGAGAGATTTTAGAAAGTGAACTGTTAATCGGCACAGCAACTTTTGCAAGAGTATTGATTTTTCTATTCCATTTTATTCCTAACTTAACGCATTTTGGCAGAATATGTTAAATATGGACGTTAGTAATTTTAATTTTCTATCGATTGGCGCTATTGGTTAAAAAACGCATCTTTTAAAACATGGTTTGTAAGTGAACTATTCATTTAATACTTTGCACTATAATTTCAATATTATTACCGTTTCTTGCCGACATCAAAAAGTATTCAGTGAGTCAATTACTGTTTAAAAAAACACGTATCTATTTTTTACAAAGGAGCTTACAGAATACTAATTAATTCTAAATCGATTAAGTATAATATTTGCAGATACATACGTAAAATGCCAACTAGTCGCAGAGTGGCTCGAAATATCAAGTGTTTACCAAGGCCGCCGGGTTCTTTCGAGGTGGTTTACTGTACCTATGATAACGTACGTTGAAGTAGAAGGCGACGACTGATATTGTTTGAAGCACACGTACCGAGAACAGTGAACCCAAGTGGTTGTACTTGTCATTGAAACCTATTTTATATTTGACTTTCCAAGATCCCACTACAGATTTCATATCAGAACATGGAGTGCTTATTGTAAAATAGGGATAAAGGATCTTATAAACGACATTCACGATACGATTTGCAATTGAGCGTGTTTTCATTTTGCTGAGTACGTACACTTGTTTTAAATAACAAGCAGAAGATTTTAAATTTTCTGTAATTTGTATTTATTTTAAGATTCGATATTTTCTATTGACAAAAAAAATGTCTTTGCCAATTCATTTTGATATGCTCAACAATTAAATAATGTATTTTTAACACTCCCTTATCATTCATCATTTAATTTGTGTATTACGATTTAAAAACACTACTCCACAACTACCGGTTTTGAAATAATCATTCCATTATCAGGTCAAATGAAAACTAAAGTGAAATTGTTACGTAGTGAAGTGCGTATGAAACAGTGTTTTTAAGTGGTATTACTCAATGTGAACGATGAATGATAAGTAGAGTGTTATATTTCCATACCACAAAGTACGATGGTTTTAATATCCAAAACATGTGTTTTTGTTTGAATTTTGTACGAAAAGCAACTTAACATTCGATATTTTTTGGTGACTTTCGTGACAAGGTCGAAGTATTATTACAAGTTTAACGATTCAATTTCAAAATGAGAAATAATAAAACAACCCTTTTTCGTTAGTTGTCTTCAATTTGTAGTCACAAATGAGTAAATAAGGAGGTAATTTACGAGGAAATGATTATTTTTAATGAATGAGCGTAGACGGGGGGTGAGTATCTGGTTAATTTATTTTTTAGTAAGTGATATCCTTTATAAGATCAAATTTATAACAAAAACTCTGAAAACCGTCACAAGTTCCCGTGAAAGGTAAATTGGTAGGTACATTTTAGTGTAACAAAAGATTTTTTTCCATAAAAACAGTAACACGGAAATAAATTTTCACTTAAGTTTAAAAAAACTTAGTTAACAGTTTTCTATATTTCTTCCATTATAGTCACTGTTTATGTGGCTAAATGAAATGTACGCCACTGCCAACACCCTAACCATTACACCACGGAAGAGTTTATATTATATGTAAATCCATATACAAATACATTTGTTCGTTTTCAAATGTATGCAGCATTATCTCGATTCTAAACAATTTATTGTCAAAGTTAAATACTTGTTTCATTACGCTAACTTACCCGGAAATGAAACCATTAAATTCGTGATTGAGGTCGTCAGTTTTCAAGATATAAGAGCCAATATCAGAACCAATCTTTGATGATGACGTTTTATTCAATGTCATTATACAATCGTCAACAAAGAAAATTGGACAGATTTTGATGGTAATCATTTTCGATAAAACATTTTAGTGAAACTACTGAAAGTCGTTCCGTGAATGGAGTCCTAAGCATTATTTTTGAATTATGAAAATTTACATCGGTCGATGTCAATATTATATTGTTTATTGTGATAAAATTTTGATTTGTAGTAAATGAACGTTGAAAACTGGTAGAAAATTTTAATAAATAGTATTTTAAGATCGTCTGAAGGTGTTAAAAAATCACGCCGCATTGAATACTATAATCGTCATAATTTATTTCGTAGATTACAATTATTATTATTTATTGTTTAGATTCAGCATGAGGTTAAGCTATGTATATGCAAAATTATATCCAAGGTTATTATAATTTTGGTCGTGAAATAAATCATATGTACAATGATGTATTTTTTGCTTCTAGTGTGTAGAAATAATGTGTCTATTATTTTATGTATTTTTCTCTTTCATTATTTTCTGCATTAAAAAAAACTTTTAAAATTCGAACCATACTTTTTATTTTATTTTCGAAGGTGCTGTGTTTCAGCCACTAGCGTTTATCTAACATTGCCAAATCAAAAATATTTATTAGAACCAGTAAAATGTTTTAAAGCAACACAAACGGTCACTCGACAAGCTTATGCCTACTGCGTGTTTCTCAAGATAAAATGCCTTTGAATGATAAGGGTAGGTTTTTCACAGAGGTCTATAAAAAATGGTAACGTAAAGTGTTAAGTGTAAACTTGGTTGGTAAACTTCAATTCCAAAAAAAATCTTATATGTTTTCCTAGAGTTTCACAGAGATCTTTAAAATGGTAAGTAAGATTTTTGAATTCGGTTTCTTGCTTTAACGCAATCAAGTGGATATCTGTATCGCGTTTTTTGACAGTTGGTGCCACTTTGAGGATTTTCAATGTTTTTGATTGCATTATTGCCTCATAGATTTTTAATATTCTCAATGCTTCATAATAGAAGTATGATTTATATTTCCAGTATTTTCCATTTAACCAGACTGGACCATAGCAACGCGTGGTCAGGGGACAGATACTTTTTACAATATTAAAAAAATACAACAAGATTAAATAAAGGTTAGAAAAAAACAACCTCGTTTTCTATAACGAATTAAATATGTTTTATCTATATTTAAACTATTATTGGTGACTTACGACAAAATTAAGATTAATTCCGTAATAATCAATAACAAAATCCTATAAAGAAAACTGCAGCAATTATTTTTTCGATGAAAAAAGAAATCTAAATTCAGTTCTATGTTGCACAATTAAGCAATACTTCCGATTAAAAAAAACAAGCGTGCATATCAAATTTTATGTCATGTATTTTTTGTAATTTTAAATTTTAATTAACTTTTACAATCGGTATAATAATTGGGAGTCTTTCTTAGCTAATTGACTATATGACATAACTGATTGGCACACATGTGTACCTAACCATGTTGACACTTCAACACCAGCCAATATTCTTTCTTCCTCGACACGAAAAAACACTTATGAATAGTGTTTCACAAATCGCGTACATTACCTGCGGTTTTTCATTTCATCTGTACAAAGAACACAATAAGTTGATCATAATTTGATATTAAAATCATACATAAACATTGATTGCTTGCTCTAGATGTGAGTGAATGTAGTGATGCCAAAGCGAACGGACATTTTTATAAATACGTCTTTTTTCGATTATGTTTTTTTATCCCTGAAGGCGTATTGCAAAACTTTTGTAGCAGAGGACCTATATACAGGTTAGTTGTTTTTTTAGCGGTTTGCAATATCAAGATGTGATTTCTTAACGTGATATTGCCCACCTCAACGGTGTGCTTAATTGTGTTTTTCATTGATGTAATTATTTTTAGTTTAGCTAACGACCTAAATAAAAACTAATATGGTATCTTTATGCCACCTTTGTGAATTACCTATATACAAACTTTAGTGAATTATCTTTTTAAAACCTGTGTGAATAAAAATAAAATGATTAAAATAAAAGAATAAAATAGATGTTCACAGTATTTCAAGCGTCTTTACATTTTTGTTCATAAATTCTAGATTTTCATCATATAGGAATTTTTTATAAATATAAATATCTATGAAAAATTAAATTTTTAATATAAGTTATAAAAAATGGAAATTTAAAAGTAAAATAAATCGAGAAGAATCTAACATACATTTCATGAAATAAAAGAATTATATTTTTAATTTTGGATTATTTCACATAAAATGATACTTAATAAATTACGCAATGTTCATTTGCATTAAATAATAATATTATGAAGTAATCGCTAACAACAATTCAAAATTAAATAAATCAATATTAAAACTGTACTGTGAGAAAACATGTCTTCAATAAAATTTTCTGAAATAAAATTTGTGATATTATAAAAAAAAGTGTGATGGTGTTTTTATGTGGAGGTTTTATCACGTTACGAATCAAAATTTTCCATTCCACCCATGGATGAACTTCCATACTTCTCAATTGTCAATAAATCTTTGGTCCCATATGTAGTGGTATCATATCATAAGTGTCATCATAAGCGACTATGGTATACTGTTTTGACGTATGTGTTTTTTTGTGATGTAATTTGAGCTAAAAGCACCTTCTTAGGAAACGCCATTTTAATTTTATTGCATATTTCTTTATAGCTCTTCTTTGTATTATTACTATTTGAAATACCAATTTGTCAGGCACGGTAGCATAGTTGAGAATATACTCGACTACAAAACTGGCATCGAGGGCTCGATTTTCAGCAATAGTAAAATGAATTCAAGAAAATAATAATTTTATTGGTCTGGTTATTAAAATTTTCATATTTTCCTCTCTATTCTTACTATCCTGTCTGTGGACATCCCTTTAAAAATAAAGGCTTCAGGCGTTATTTTTTCTTCATTTTACACAAGTATAAAGGTAAAAAATGATTTTAAATTATTATCCAGTTTGTTGTTACTCTAGATGTTGTTTGTTGTCCACCTCCGTAGTGTAATGTGCTACTGTTCTGGAGGTCCCAGGTTCGATTCCCAAGGAGGGTAAAATAAATATAAGTGATTTTTTCACTGTAATATTTATTCAATATTTCCATGGACTGGTACCTGAAGCGGAGGGCTGATCACCTTTCCTTCATGTGTAAACGATCAAGATAACACTGCGTTTATATGACACAGTGCCTTATGCACCATTGGGGTGCGGATAAGGGTTTTATTATTATTATTATTACTATCCAGTTTGCGCATATTCAGTTTGGCGACTTTTGAAATACAAATAAGGACCCTGATATTTATCTACATAAATTTATTTCAATTATTAAATAAATACTTTCATGTTAGATAGAAGTCAACTCTATCCAGCAAATAAAATTTAAATGGCCATTTATCATTTGTGTCTCTACTTAAATAAAATATTCAGTTCAACTGCAACGTTTGTAACCATGACGTAATTTTCTTCTCTTGAGATAACATCATGCACAAAGTTATTTGATATAATCAGATAAAAAGCTACGATCACTTTTTATTGCGAAGATAAAGGCATAATAAAAAATAATGCTCTTTTTGTATGACATAATTTCATCGCAACAGCGGATCAAATGGGAAATGTGGGACTTATCAACTATTAAGACGATGTCATATGTTACTGCAAAAATATTTAGGTACTAATAAATCAAATGTAATATTGTACATATATGTTACATGTGCAAAAATATGACATATTCTTATATTATATAACACGTTTTGCAATTGAAAACAGTAATCAAGTCACCAGAAAATATAATCGTTTTATGTGTATGATTTTAAAGAAAAACTTTTTTTTAAAAAAAGAACGTCACACCAATCCATTTTTGAAAACAATCTTCGCCTCTTCCACATACATGCATCTTCTCATACATACCCGCCGATTATTCCTACTCCTGACTAGACATCTTTAAAATATTTTATAAAAATGATAATTCCAATTTTTTCTCGCTCTTCCTTCGCTTCTATTACCATCCACATTCGCCTCATAAATTTGTTTCACTATTATTTTTCACTCTCTTTTTTCATTCGATTTACATCTCAAAACTTAATTTTATCGCTGATGCTTAAATCATCTTTCCATTAATTCCTTATATCTATCACCATTTGAACATGTATCGTACATGATTTTGACACACAATCATCTGAAAAATCATACTTTGACTTCATTCAGTCATATATATATATATATATATATATATATATATATATATATATATATATATATATATATATATATATATATATATATATATATATATATATATATATATATATATATATATATATATATATATTTATATATATATATTTATATATTTATATATATATATATATATATATATATATATATATATATGTATATATATATATATATATATATATATATATATATATATATATATATTTATATTTATATATATATTTATATATATATATATATATATATATATATATATATATATATATATATATATATATATATATATATATATATATATATATATATATATATATATATATATATATATATATATATATATATATATATATATATATATATATATATATATATATATATATATATATATATAGGTATATATATATATTTATGTATATATATACGTGTATATTGTTTACACATGACTGCTAAGTATTATGTTGACATTTTTTTATAACCGCCAACCAAATAATAATATCCTTTTTTAATGTAAAACGGACTCGTGTAGTGATGGTGACCAGAGTAAACGTGGTTGCCTTGAAAAATGCAATAAACCAAATTGATCTTCCATTTCTGCTGCCAAAAGAGGATTACAGGATGTTCGTAAAATTGTTCACTTATGAAAAGTATTTGTATTAGAAACAGTGTGTATGTAGAACAAAGTGTATGTAGAATTTATATAATTTTTATGTAAATGTTTTCAAAAATATTAAATTATGTTAACTGTTGTAAAGTGTTAAAACGAATTTAAAAATCTCCTTAAGTGCTTATTCCATGTGCAATTGAAATTTATTATAACGGTTATCTTGAAGATTTTGTAATTAACCGCAAATTTTATGGAAAAAACTTATTGCGTTTTTGTATTTTGTAAAATATATGTGTGATAAAGAAGCCTGAGTGCGAGAGTAACAGACCACTGCACTGTATGAACGAGAATAATGTACAGATGTGGAAGGACGATTTACTACTTTAGAAACAAGTATTATGAATAGTTTTTAGTTTGTTAAACCATTATCAAAAATATTTGAAAAAAAAAACTGTTTATCAAATGCCACAGCCGAATTCAAATTCCTAATCCCTAGTGCTTTCATTTTTTAATAAACTGCTTATCTCAAAACTAAAACCATTCTTACTTAGAATTTTACAAAACCGTTTATATTTTTAGAAATCTGACACTAAAAAAAGCACCCTTGAGGTAGTAGTTTACAAAAAAAGGCGCAATAGAATTTGTCAAGATTTATTATTAAAATAATTAATTTAATAGATTTATATTATCCGCTGATACTCCGTGATGGAATTGCATTTTTAATATGTTATTAGATTAAAACCAATATTTTTAGCTTTTCCACTTTATTTTTATTGGACCAGCGACCGGGTTTCGTCGTTACCGACATCATCAGACTGGTCAGACCAGTCTGATGATGTCGGTAACGACGAAACCCGGTCGCTGGTCAAATAAAAATAAAGTGGAAAAGCTAAAAATATTGGTTTTAATCTAATAACATATTATAATTAATTTAATTTATTAGTATACACTTATGAGAAGAAAATATTCGTGAATTTGTAATTGGTAAACATTATTAATTCCTTGAACAATAATGCATTATAATTTTTTCATTGGAATAAATACAATTTCAGAATCTGTAAAAAACATTCTAATCACCCTGTTAATGGTAAAACTCTAGAAGTATTTATTTTCGTTCTCGACTGATTTCATTTGAAATGGAACGTGTTTCCGCTCTAACCTTCTTTGGTTAGTATCAAGGCTTCTTGAATTACCTCATATTGGCTGCAGTTCTTTTGCTTATTTTTTTAAAAAGTTTTGTGCAGTTCAAGTACTGGACATGGAATCTTCAATAAAATCGTAATGTTTCAAAATGATTGGAAACCTCTGGTTAAAAAAACGTAATTAAAAATGAGAGTGAAGGATTTTTTTTAAAAGTTCAAATAATAAATAATTAATGGAAATTTTCATCCAAACTTATGACTTCAATAATTCTTGAAAATTTTATGTCCAAAAATATGTTTGTCATTGAGAAAATCTCTTATCAATCTTAATTTGAGAATAGAACGCTTCATAATCTGTTTTTGCAAACAATCCTCGCTATTCATTCATACATCTTTTCATACATATTTGCCGATTATTCCGACTCCTGACCTGACTACTTTCAAGTATTTAAAACAATTGATTATTATAAAATCCGCTATTAACAAATTTAATTTAATGAAATAAAGTCTCAGATAAACTGCGTCATTGTTTTATAATAGTACAAAATTAAGAATTTTCCTTAAAAAATTCCAAAAATACATATATTTTTTTTAAATTTTCTAATTGTACTTGTTTTAAAATATGAATATTCATTTAATTATTTTATCTCAAAGAGAGCGCCGTGGTTAAACGTAAATTTAAGTTTTTAAAACGTACATAAGTTGCGAAAAGTGAGTATGTAAGCATCGTCAGCACAAGCTGTTGGGGTATATTACACAATCGTCGGGAGGTCACGAAGATTCCCAGAGCAGTCATGCCAGAATCCTGTGGAGTTTGTGAGGATTTTCAGCAAGAAAGATGCTGAAATCAAAGACGTGAGAAGAATGCGAGATTCTTTAGGAATATGATGCATGTGTATATTTGTACCTGTGTAGGAACAGTTTCTAACGTAGCATTTGTCTATATACATTATATGTTAAAGGAAGGTACTAAATCGATTTAAAAATAACTTAAATCGTTTTCGATAAAATTGAGAATAGTGTATTGAGATGGTTTAGACATGTGGAAAGAATGAGAATTAAAACAAATTAATGACGCGATTGAAGTTGGAAATAGAAAATCCGAGAAAAACATGGTAAAATAAAGGAGTTCAAATACTTGGGTGTGGTCAGGTCAGAAGTCAGAATTATCGATGGGTATGAGATGCATGAATGTGGAAGAGGTGAAAATTATTTTTAAACACAGATTATTGTGGCGTTTAATTCTCTCCGTCTACTCTGGCGGGGAAGAACGTGATGGTTATTTAATTACTTGTTATTTAGTTTGTATTTTTCTGTTTTTTTTTTCGTTTCTTACTTTTATTATCTCTCAGTTCGTTACAGTCCAGTATTTTATTTTTATGATCTTTGTAAAATGTTTTTATTTATTTATTTTATTTTTATTTTATCGTCGTGTTAAAATAATATTTCATTTTAAAATCTGTTTCCAGCTTCTAGGGATTTTAATTTTTTAGATGTGCATAAATAAATTATTTTTGTGTGGTTTAAAAAATACATGTAGCACGTTGCAGGTGATGCATACAATTTTAGATACCCCTTTGGTCCTACATGTACTATGATTTCCAAGTCGAGGTTTCGCGGTTGCCACCCTCATATATGGGGATGCGAAAACTACCCCGAGTAGGTACGGTGGGGGCTAAACCAGGATGCAACTGCGCCAACCGCATTGCTTCCACCACCATACTACAGTCCTTACGTGAAACTAGCATCCCTATCACCAGGAGTAAGTGATTCAAGAAAATGCACACAAACCAAAAAAATATCAAATAAGAAAATATTTTGGTAAGATTTTATTTAACTAACGAATCTTTAAAAAAAAGTTGTGAAGTATACACAAAAATAGCTCAATAGACAATTATATTGTAGTATTACTTTTTTGACATCTCAACATAGATGAAGAAGAATATGGAAGTCTGTGCATTTACGTCGCTTACGACCATCATAAGCCGCACTACTCAAATTCTTGGAGGTTCTATATACTCGTATATGATCCAATTTTGAAATTGTACAAGAATCATTAGAATTTTCACTAGAATCACTAGAATTTTATTGGTGGTACAAATGAGCTTTTCTTTTTAGTAAATACTCTTATATTTGTTTGTGAGGTCCGGATCCTTGATTATAATCACATACATAAGCCTCGTAAATGTCTAGACTTTAATATTTTTTCTTTGTTGAGATGTCGAAAAATAATATTTTAAATAACTCCTATAATTGGACATAATTCAGATTTGTGAACAAGTAGGTATATGGAAACACTCAAAATGTTGTTAATTATATTCTGATCATCTCTTTGTATATATTTCTTAATTACCTGTTATTTTCCATTACTGCGCTTTAGTGTAAATCGGCTCACTGTTTTTACCACCACTTTTTCAAAACAATTTTTATGTTTCTTTAAATTAAGTAAAAAGGAGATTGAGTTGTTGGGTTAGTCACCGCTTAACAGCTGCAATATGGCGGTAAAACTTGTACAAAACCGGAAATACCGCAGGACCGCGGAACTTCCGTCTTGTGTATTCGACAGTTGAAATGACATGAATTATTACATTGTCCAATAGTTTACAATAGCAAAAATGTAGTAACCTCGATAAACCAAATAAGTATACTTACGTGAGTGAATGTATACACTTTTTTTAAATGAGCATAAGCATAAAATATTTTTTGATAAACTTCTGCGATTTATTCGAATTTGTGAGATCAAATAAGAAAGTTTTTAGACTATTTGCAATGAATGCGTAAATATTTGTGTAAATTACTTATCCCAACATTTCACGTAAAATTTTGTAATACAGCAACAATCTCGGAATTAGTGAAAAAAGTATTATATCACACTGTTTACAATTTTGACTACGGATTTTGTTTAGTACTTATAATAACAAATAACGTGTATATTTCAAAGGTATATTCTATTTAGTATTGACATATGGACTATGAAAGCATTTGTAATTATTTTGTTTTTTGTAATAATTTGTATAAATTTAAATAATTTGTATAAATGATAATTTACCGGTATTCGATTGAAATATAACTATTTATTATATGTGTGGGTCCAAATGAAACCCAAGAGCTTCTATGTGTAATGAAAATATATATATTTTTAAATTAAACACTTGTTTAATACCACTTCATGAGTTTTATTTCATTACACACGACTCGTTTTGAAAACTACAAATGTTTTCATCTACAGGTGAAAAGTACAACATTTACTTTTACTTTGTATTCATTCAAACATCTGTATTTTTTTTAACTAGTCGTGTGTAATGAAATAAAGCTTAATAAATGGTTTGATACAAGTGATATTTTTTTAATCGTAATCAACGTGTCGATCCACAAAGTTAATGCCAAATCAAAAAACAGTATACTAATATTTGGTGATTGCGAATCTCTGAAACTAATGATATTTGATTTCAAAAAATGCAATTACATATTTTTATACTCGTAGTTTTAAGGTATATCCGCCTTTTATGTCCGCCTCTGTGGTGTAATGGTCAGCGTGTTTAGCTACCGTGCTGGAGGTCCCGTGTTCGATTCCCAGGGGGGGGTGAAAATATGATTTTACACTGTAATATTTATTTAATATTACCCTGGACTGGTTCATGAAGCGCAAGAGTGATCACCTTGCTTTCATGTAAGTAATGATCAATATGACACTGTGTCAATTCGATGCAGTGCCCTATGCACCACTGGGTGAGGATAAGGGTTATAAGTAATAAGTTTTAAGGTAGCATTTTATGTATTACAAACAAAGAATGATCACAAAAATGCTTTTCTCGAAAATAAGAAAATATCACATGAACACCAATGCCTTGTAACATTTTTATTTGTGTAGAAAACTTTTCTTGGTAAGTCTAAACTAGAAAAAAGGTTCCAAGAAAAAAGGGTCAGGGGCTCAGTGTAAGGACAGATTAAGAAATAAATTACAAAAGTTGCTCTGATTTCAAGAACGAATTACGATTCAAAGATTGTCTCGATCTTGTGGGATATCAACGAAACCTTTTCGATTCCGCAGCTCTTGGTACACGAGATACATACTTGAACAGCATTCTCCGAATGCGCATGCAGTGAATGCAACGGATTCTGTCATTTGGTATGCATTACGGTGGAATATTTGAAATAACATTCTCTACAGACCACAGAAATGTTCACTTCTGTAAAGCCGGTGAAAGGTGCTTGTTTTATTTTTAAATGACCAAATAATACTCTACTTAAAGTGTGCACTTAGTACTCCCAGTAAATCTTTCGCCATGATGGAATAATTTTTATTATGATTCACAATCAATAGTTCCTTGTATTTTATATGAAAATATCTGGTTTCAGCTAAAATAAGCCATTTTGATAGTATATTCGGCAGTAAGTATTTGGTATTTAGTATCTATTTTTAATTGAATATTACTTTTTTTACGACCACTATTTCATAAAATTCGATGCATTACGTATCATTTTCAAACACCGTATGGTGTATGAAAATGATGCAGAATGCATCGAAATACGCATCATAATAGATTTTAAGAAAAAGTGGTTTTCGTCTTGTAAAATTAAAATTAATTTTAAACCTTTTTGGTTTTTAATATTAAATATACCAAAGAAATGAATTTAAATTGATTCAAAAGAAATTATAAATATTCAAGTATTTTGAGAGAGGCATCGTAGATAGGTGAAGTTGGGGATCCGCTCAGCTGGAAAACTAATGTCGGGGGATGTAATTGCAAAGATAATTGCATAAATACAAGTTTCAATAATAAGCTCAATACAGATGTTCAATAATGGGCAGAACGGTGAAGAACGTTACAGAAGTGCATAAAGTGATCGCTTAAGCCAGCCAAATGCCAGGACAAAAGCCCTGGGATGCTCAGACTTCCATATTCATGTTTCGTGCCAAGTTGAGACATTAAAATATATATATATATATATATATATATATATATATATATATATATATATATATATATATATATATATATATATATATATATATATATGTATATATATATACATATATATATATATATATATATATATATATATATATATATATATATATATATATATATATATATATATATATATATAAATATATATATATATATATATATATATATCTATATATATATATATATATATATATATATATATATATACATATTAGGAAAGTAATGTTGTCTTCTAACAAACTAATTAGTTTTTAATCAAAAGAATAAATTCCTTAGATTTCTTATATTAATGTGAACAATAAAATTTATAATATTTATTTTCAATTTTTATATTGCGTCAACGGACGTTTAGGAAATACGAAGGATGTTTTCGTTTATATTGTTTATATTTTCGTACATATAATAAAGCTTTTCGTTCCCAACATATTAGACAGGCGGGCGACTGGGAATGGTTACGCGGTTTACCAGACGACTGCGGTCTACGCTTTGAACACCTCTGATATATAGAAACTACTGGTCTTCAAATTCAAGAAAATTACGTTGTAACTAGAACTTTCCTTTGCTGAACAAATCGAGCAATCCGCTTAACCTGAAACCAGTCTGACGACGTCGTCAAATAAAACAGTAATTGGTTCGCAAAAAGTTGTAATAAAAGTAAAATATAATCAATAACGTATATGTATCAACAAAAAATAACTGAATTTACGAAAATTTAATGTCGAGGGAACGTTGTTATTGAGACTAAACAATTAAAGAAAAGAATAATAAATCAATCTTTTCTAACAAATATTCGCCTTTTTCACATTTATGCACCACCTCGTGCATACTAGCAGATTGGTGCAAATCCTAACCTGACCACATTCAAATATTTGAAATTGTAGAGCCAAGTTTTCCTCGGTCTTTCTCTCCTTCTATATCCAACTTTGTTTGCCTCATAAATTTATTTAACTGTTTTTTTTTCGTTCCACATGTCCAATCCATCTTATTGAAAATATATCACATATCGTTTTGGCGCACATTTGTCGGCGAGATTTTTTTGCATTTTGTCTGCATTCAGTCAAATTTCATCCTTTTTTGTCAATACTATGCTTCACATCCATACATCATAGTATTGGATATCTAAAAATATTACGTTACACTTCAAATAACAAATGAATTTCTATTTTTATCAGGTGCAATTTGAACCGGTTTTGATAATACTCATTATTATTTATTAGTACCAGAAAGTTTTACCACAAAAAAAGCATTGTTGGCAACTGATAACATTATGTGTTTTATTACCTCATTTCACCAAACATGGTATAGACGTAAGTATAATAGGTACTAACATTACTCACAAACAATCAAGAAACGATGGATATATACATATGTACCTTCAATCACTAAACGTGATTGATGGTACATTTATTTAAAAGTCAATTTGAAGTAATAATTATTTTTTCACAAAATCAAATATTTAGTATTTTAGTTAGTTTTATCTCAGCTGTATTTGAAATATAAACAGAAAGATATTTTTTTAAAAAGGTTTTTTATTTTTAATATAATTACGAGTCCATAGGTAGATGAAACCCAGATAAAATCAATATTTTTTTTACTACACTGTACTTGTATTCTGTATTTAAATATAAAACAAAATAATAAAAAAACATTATTAAATTAATTTCATTTTGGTATTTTTGTGTTTCATCCCTGTAAAATACAAGGTATTAGTCTTAACCAGTCGGAATAATAGTACCAAAAATAAATGGGCTGAAATAAAGTAGGTGTTATATTAATGTTTTATTTATTCAGTTTATGAAAAATCTAAAAAAAGTTTTTGTGAATAATTTTCACAGTTGTATTTTTAATTCAATCACTGTTCATAACATAGTCTGCCTCCGTATCACAGTGGTCAGTGCGTTTGGTTACCTTACTGTTGGTCCCAGATTCAATTCTCAGGGGATTATAAATGAAAAATAGTGATTTTTTATTTTAATATGTATTTAATATTACCCTAGACCTGAAGACCAGAGCTGATCTCTTTGCCTTCATGTATTTAACGATCAATATAATAGTACTTAAAAACGATACAGTGTATTATGCACTATTAGGCAAAATAAGGCCCGAAGAAGAAGAAGACATAACATAATATTTCAGTGATGGTATATTCAAGTAGACATGTAGTTAAAAAGTATTATGATTTGTGTATTTAATTACCTTGACCTTTATCATGATAATAACGTGAGTGTAGTTTGCAATGCTTTTTATTTGATGCGGTTCTTACCTGAAACAAAAAACAAATAAAAAATAAGTATAATGTGATAAAACCAATTTCAAGTTATGTTTAAAGAAAAATCTGAACTCTGATTTTAACATTTGAAACCTTTTCAGTTTTCGACTTTGAAAAATCGAATACGTAAGGGTTGCATATTGGAATGTTGACTATATAAAAGCTTAAGCACTTTTAAAATCACGTTCCTAGGTCGGGTGGTTGAAGCTATGCGTTTTGTTTATTTATAAATTATAAATTAATATTTTTTTGTATCGCCTAGCGAAAATTGTCTTAACTATGACACAAATCTCGTAAGATGACAGTAATTAATTATGACTGTCTTCTTGTATTAATGAATTGTCTTGTTAGATATAGAAAATATAGGAAGTAGTTAACAAAGTAAAGTAGATTTAAAATAAAAAGTGCCTACATACATACTTTACATAAATACGATGTAGTCTAGAGTCTAGACTATAGACAGTGGTCTAATTGAAAAAATCTTTCAAATTTAATTATAAATTGGGCGGACATGGAACTCACAAAACCAGTACGTCAGTCACTTGTTTATCTGCGTCACGGTGGTGGCAATTAATTAAATTAATTTGAATTAATTATACAAACTCATTCTTTATACGAGGTTCATTTATAAGAAAATAGAAAGGTTTGTGTATGAGTTTCCAATAAAATTTACTTCCCATTATATAAATTACCTAAAACAATGATACAGCTACTATCTGCTCCCTATTTATATGCAAAATAGAGGTCAGTATGCCGTCGTTATTCTCACAATGTGAATTGGAAACACACCAGCTTGGAAATTAACAAACATCAGCGTATGAAAATGTACGAAGAATGAGTAGAAAGAGAAAACCCATTTATTCCATATCTATCTTCTGGTCACTAGACGAGAATTTCCGTGTTTACAAAGTGGGTGATATTGTAAAAGAGATCCGATTATGAGATGTTGAATCAATTTTATAATGATTTCGATTCATATAAAATTGATCGAAAGTAAAACAAAATGACTTTTGTATAAAACATATGTTATAAAAAACAAGTCATCAGTGGTACGCATAAAGTTTTTAATCAAAGTAAGTAACATAAGTAATCGTAAGATATGGTAGGTGCTACTTAATAAGATAAGATAATATTTTAAATAATAAAATCTAGTATTGGTAGCTCATATTTTATATGAGTTATTTTTTCACTGTAATATTTATTCAATATTACCCTGGACTGGTACCTGAAGCGAAGGGCTGATCACCTTTCCTTCATGTGTAAACGATCAAGATAACACTGCGTTTATATAACGCAGTTCCCTATGCACCATTGGGGTGTGGATAAGGGTTTTATTATTATTATATTATTATTATTGGCAGCTTGGTTGTATGATAATATAGCACTCTCTTTATCATTCATCGTTCAATTTGTGTAATTCCAGTTAAAAACACAACTTCATTACTATCGGTTTCACTATTTTTTACTACTTACTGCGATTTATTACTGACGATGAAATAAATTAACTGATCAAATTATAAGCTTAAATAATAAAACTTTAAATGATATTTTCTGGCGTTTCTCATGTATGTGATTAAAATTCAGGATTCGGAGCTTACATACAAATAAAAAAGTTTCTGCTCAATAAAAAGCTTATTTCCATCTCACTAATAGATGTCTCTAGTGAAGTTCTAGTGATTCAAGAACAACGTTTCGAAATTGGTTCATATACATAGAACATCCCAGAATTTGAGTAGTGTGGTTGTCAATAATGGGTAGAATTGGTGAATGTTAAAATAAATGCCCAGCTTTTCATATTCTTCTTCATCTTTGATGAGATGTGAAAAATAATGTAAAAATAAACAATTAACACAGCTAATGGTTACGTCACAAGTTACAAGAATTAACACAGATAGGTTTTCCGCCGTTAACTAATGACGCGCTAATGTTGCCGCCGCGCTAAACGTCTGAGGCAAACATAATGTTTACCTCGTCCCACGATTTTTAAAATTAATTACAGAATTCGTCACATTCTAGGCGACATTCCCTGCGGCCGCGCGGCGAGGCAGCAATTAGACTGTGAATTAAGTCACATTTGAATTCGACCGGCCTTCGCACACAGGTGGGAAAATAGGAATTACATATTTGAAATATTTTGAATTTAAAATTTTCTTGTTTTGTGAACGTTTTAAACAAACACCACGAAATGACATAGGTCATTTAAATTTACCTGAGATGTATGGTTCCAAAACAAACCTGTGGTATATTTAAATTATTTGTTTATTTTGTTACTTGTTACGCTCCGTCACCTATGACATTTGTATTCTAATACATATATTCTTCTATTTTAACCGCAGTACTGATCATGAAATTAACGATTAACACCATGTCGATCAAATGCAGTGCCCAATGCACCATTGGGTGTTTTTTTGTTTAATTTTGTATTTATTATAATCATATTACTCTTTTGTTTCTTTTTAGCCGTTGCTGTGGATTCGTTATTAAATTTCTCCCCTTCGCAGATATTACTTATGAACTATGAATTCAATTAGCTTTTTGACCGTCAGTCAATTCGTAATGTCAGGAAGTTAGCGTAACAAAAAGATATTGTCGAATAGAAGCAAGGTCTAGGTATTAGGGTCTCAGCTAAATAAAAAGCTTACTCAATTTAACCATAGATTCTGCCGAGAAAACGTGTCAATTATAAGATATATGGTATACATAAGTTCCAAAATTTTTCAAAATCATGGGTAGAATGGTGAATGTAACACGTGTACTAGTATTTTTAAGTGATTGCTTAAACTAGTTTATTACAGGTCCTAAAGCTTTGTGAATGCCCGCACTGTCATATTCTTCTTCATCTTTGTTGAGATGTTAGAATAGCAGCAAGTTTAAATTATCTTTACTGAGTAGTTAACACATTATTGATTTAATTGTCTCTTTGTAGTAATATCTATCCCTTTTTAATTACA
Source organism: Brachycentrus maculatus (assembly GCF_059751285.1). NCBI lineage: Eukaryota > Metazoa > Arthropoda > Insecta > Trichoptera > Brachycentridae > Brachycentrus > Brachycentrus maculatus. The sequence goes on from NW_028281329.1 coordinate 1,731,652, forward strand.
GCTTTTTTTGGTAAATACCAATATTTAAAAAATAGAGTGGTTATATGCTAATATTAAGAATTTCTCTCTCAAAATTACCTGTAACTATGTCTTTGTTCACAAATCTGGATTATCTCCAATTATAGGAGTCATTATTCATTTCATTATTTGACATCTCAAAATAGATGAAGAAAAATATGGAAGTCTCGGCATTTACGGGGCTAAGTGATCAGCGAAGGGTGGTGTTGTTTGCATGCTGTAGTAGTGATTGTCCTGACGAAGAGACGGGTACGTTTCGAAATCGGTAGACATGAAAATCTCGGTGAGTGGTTATTTACTAATATTATTAACATTTTTGTAAATAAATAAATAAGTAAAAATGACTAAACACAATCTAAATGCTTTAAATATAAATAATATTGAGAATATAAAAAAACATTTTATGTCACGTGAGAAAATGGTGCAGAATACATCGAAACACGTGTGACAATAGATTTGAAGAAATAGTAGTATTTACAAAGTAAAACTTTAATTAAAAATGCATTATCTTCTTTTTAAAATCGACGACTAGGCGCCAAATAATGTATTTTCAGCGCTGCTTTGAAATTTCATCGCAATTTTAGTATAAATGTGGACACAAGTATATTATATCAATTATATTATTTAATTAATATCCTTATTTTTTTCTATGGGTACTATAAACGCAGTCGCCTTTTTTGCAATGTTTTTTTTTTCGAAAAAATGATTACCGCAATCATTGCAATCAAAGTTATAATCAAATCCAATCACATTTGACACACCTTATTTGGATACAAAACAAATTTATGTGATGTCGCTTTAATTACATCACTGTAATAAGATTTTGTTTTATTTTATTGACCACGTAAAAAGTGAATGAAAGTAACGATATAATTTGATTGCAGAACAAAAAAACTTTCCATGATCTCGAATCGTTTGATTGAATTTCCCACAAAAAAACATCTAGTTTAATCAAAAAATATTTCCGGGAAATATAAATATTTTTCGATTAAAATTTTCACCAATTCTCTTTTGAATGACTGTTTTAAAATTATTTAAAAGTGCTTCGAAATTTATAATCGGTGACGATAAAATTGTCGGTAAAACACCTGGTGGTCGATTACAATGAATAGATAATACGTATCATTGTTTAAATAGCGTAGTTAACTTTAACTTCACTTCCCCACAGCATAGAATAAGCCACAGCAACTTGTTACATTCGAAGACGTGCGTTAAAAAATGCGTAATATATATTTGAAAAAATCATTTGTGACAGATGTTTTTTCCAGTAAAAGGTTAAATAGAATATTTTTTAACAAATATTTTGACCGCAACGACAGAGCGATCTTTTGAACGTAACAGTATAACACGGAATGATAAACATATCCATAGCCGAGAAAGTGCTTCTTGACTGCTGCTAAAATAATGAATGCCTACAAGCATTGTGAAATAACTCGCACTCGTATTAAAAATGTGTGCTTACTCTTTTCTTTCCTTTCAATTTAACCATACTGAGCCTCAGCAACGCGAAACCGAAAACTGCATGTTTAAAAATAAAGTAATGGTTTTTATATTGAAATAAGTATATTGTAAATTACTTGTACCAATAGTTAATAAATCTACTTTTACCAATAAAACCCATCTCGCACGTATTTTTTTCTTAAACACAGATTTTCTGATAGATTTATATTATCCACTGACACTTCGTGATGGAATTGCATTTTTAATTTATTATTAGATTAAAACCAATATTTTTAGCTTTTCCACTTTTTTATTTGACCAGCGACCGGGTTTCGTCGTTACCGACATCATCAGACTGGTCTGATGATGTCGGTAACGACGAAACCCGGTCGCTGGTCAAATAAAAAAGTGGAAAAGCTAAAAATATTGGTTTTAATCTAATAATAAATCAGATTTTCTGAAATTGAAGCTCCCGAGTAAGTGATAAATGATTAATTGATTGTACATGTAGATGGTTATTTTAATTGGTAGTGTAAATTTATAATTTCTCTCACAACGTCATGTGTATAGTAATTCATTCAGACTAAATCAGATTTTAAACGCGGAAGTCGTTCGTTTCTTGATATTATGAGCTATTTTGTAAAATCAGCATATCAATTAAGATAACCACTTCACTCAAATTTCACAGTAATTGTTTTCTTTAAAGACTCTTTTGCAAGAATGAAAAATAAAACTGTTTCATAAGTCTGATAATATATTATCAGACTTATGATTTAATTTTAAGGTGCGAATTTTACACACTCGCTATGTGCAATCAATGTTTCAACAAGGAATATTTAGAATGGAAATTGGTGGAATTACTACGTTGCTTATAAAAACAAACATATCGGAAATTCCTTAAGTGCTATTTTTTGTCGTTCGTTTTAAAATTAATATTTTTGTGAATTTTATTTTTTGACAGTTTATCTTTGTGTTCGTACCAGCGAAAATCTGATCAGATTTGAACAACAGAAGCAAGCACACTATTTTAGATTTTTATTTCTTTTGGCTATAAAACCATTGCGATATACTATTATTATTATCAAATTAACAAGTTTATATTATGGACATGTGTCTAGCAGTGGCGACTCGTAAAATATTATGTCGAGAATTTATGGATTTAGGTACAACATCAGTCATATTATGAACACCTATGAATATGGAAATAAAAAGTTTTTTTAGAAGAAGAATTCTTAGATTAATCATGAAATGCATATTTTTTGTCTTTTTCTTTATTATAATTATTGTAAAAAACTAAAAAAAATTAAAGAGTGTAATATAAATTATTGAATATTATAATATGAATTTAGTGTTAAAGATAGTCTTATGGAAAAAAACTACGGCGGCAATACTTAGGACGTGGTGTACGCGGAAATATTGAATTTTGTTACTTCCGTATTAATAACGATGAATCATACGCAAAACGCATGACATGAAACGCAAGTGCGTAGGCATATGGTAAATACTGATACAAAATTTTGCATGGGTTTTGAAATATGATAATAATAGAGTACAATTTTGAACAAAATGCATCGCGAAAGGATTCACAGGATAATGATTTCTGTTTCATACTGTTTTTTCTTCTCAACATATTTGTAATTTTCATACTATTTTTTGTATTATTATTTTGCATCTCAACATAGTACAAGATGAATATGGAAATCTAGGCATTTACGGGGCCTACGATCGTCATAATCGTGTAACATTTACCAATTCTACCCATGATTGATACCCACACTACTGAAATTATTGGAACTTATATATATTTGGTTCAATTTTGAAACAAAGTGCTTGAAACACTAGAATTTCACTAGAGACATATCTATTGGTGAGATGAAAGAAGCTTTTTATTAAGCAGAAACTCTTTTATCTGTATGTGAGGTCAGAATCCTGAATGGTCTGGATCATAATCACATACATAAACGTTAAAAAATATCCTTTTGATTTTATTATTTTATCATCACTAAAATTTCAATAGAGACATCTATTGGTGAGATGAAATGCCAGACTTCCATGTTGCGATGTTAAAAAAATAATATGAAAAATACCTACTGTAATTGGAGATAATCCAGATTTGTATTGGGACACACTCAAAATGTTGTAACTTTCATATTGATGGATAAATCAAATACCTAGAAGGTAGTCTGGCAATGTTCGATTTATATTTACGTTCGCCGCTGGTGTCTGGTGAAAAAATGACCCATATACTTATGTAACACCGTTGTAATATTTATCGAGTAGCCTGTGGCTAAATTATATATATTTTAATTCGTGGTGTCGCGCAAAAGTCAATCAAAATATGACATTTAATAGCTTTTGTCTCATTCATATGAGCTCCTATTATAAATGCAATTAAATTAATTAATGCGACGTGAATTCCGTTAGCAACATAAATGTCAATAACTTGAAGAAACTTAGCTATGGAAAATTTCATTCACTTGATTTATGTCATACTTACAAATAATAATAATAATAATAAACCCTTATCCGTACCCCAATGGTGCATAGGGCACTGCGTCATATAAACGCAGTGTTATCTTGATCGTTTACACATGAAGGAAAGGTGATCAGCCCTCCGCTTCAGGTACCAGTCCAGGGTAATATTGAATAAATATGACAGTGAAAAAATCACTTATATTTATTTTACCCCCTTTGGGATTCGAGCCCGGGACTTCCAGAACGGTAGCCGAGCGCGCTGATTATTACACTACGGAGGCGGACAACATACTTAGAAAACTCTTAAAAAATTGTACTTTTCAGTAACGTGTTAGCTAATCCAATTTCGTAAAATCCAAAGTAAAATAGGCTTTTCTTTTTTAATAAATATAAATAAGACAGTGACGACTTGACGTCAATACATAAAAATGTTATGATTATTTTTATGTTATATATTTTTACAGTATCGTCCTTTTTTAAAAATGGAATTTAATGATATGAAAAGATATATTAAATAATAACTTAAAATTTAAATTAATATGAAGATACGTTTCATAAAAAAATATGGTAAAATCTTTTTTATCGGATTTGAATTAAAAAATGGGACAATTCTGGATATTAGATACAAACATATATACAAGTAAAATAAAAAAATTGTCATTAATTCCATTTACGTATTTTAAATGAAATACTTAATTGTATTATACCTAAAGTTATACCTAGTATGTATGTGGAAAAGGAAAATGAAACAATTTGTCATTAAATAACGTATTAATACAATTATATTTTAAGATTGTCACATAGATAAGAATTATAAAACACAAAAGCGAGATGATCGATTTTATGTTTTCTATCAGATAATCCACTAAAAATATAATTATATTGTAGATCCAGCCGGTAATCGAATCGGAGACCAAAAAGACGATGGTATTTTTATCGAGACGGAATGTAATAAACTCGTATTATGTAGACACACAATCTACAAGATCTTATTATAAATGATAAAATTACCTCTGGTATAAGAATGCAGCGTAAATACAAATGGATATAAAATTCAAATTAGGGTCCTGTCACACATTTTTTGACAAGGTTTGAATAACTCATAGCTTGACAGTCCATTTCGAATGGTGACCGGGTAATACAAAAGAATTTTAGAATAACAATCCTGTTAACAAAAGTGTTCCAAGAAATACGTATAAAGCATTTTCGAATTAAAAATTCTGTCAAAGCTCTTTCATAAAACCAGTGCATTGCTCCCGATACGGACATGTCTCGAAAATACTAAATGTATTGTCATTATGTATTCGTAACGAGAGCATGCATAGACCAGTGTTTGAATAACTTGGTAGCAATCAAATTTGCTATTGCAAAAGCGACCAGGGCGTTACGTTAACACTTTTTAAATAAGGAATTGGTCGTTCGATGTCTGTTACATATACTAAGTACGTTGCTCTCATTACATGTCATTTATAATATTTTAGAGTTACGGCGAACGTAAAAACTATTGCAAATGCTTAACACCATCAAACCTAACGCTTCAATTACTGATACAACATGTGTTGTATCAGTAATTAAAACAATTCATATTTTGGGTTTTTGGGTTTGAAGTCTTACGCAATGAAGGAGTCCTTCAAACGATGAGGAAGATAAGAGTTTTACGATTAATATTACAAATTCACTATTTTCTTTTAGATGGGAGTTCCATTTATTATTTACCTTGCTTATTATGTAAGTATAAGGTTTTTAGATCATTAGTGGATTTTTGTTTTTTCTAGCTAAAAACATGTTTAATTTTAATCTGCTTTGGGAACAGGAAGGATAATCTAGTGTAGACCAATCTGCATTTTCTCAGCGCATTGCCGAGAGGAAACCTCGTAAAACTCCTCAGGAGACCCGGACTGTTTACTGTCGTCAACTGGCATTCTGTTTCACAAGAAGAATGTTCGGCAGTTTGTATCCTAGTTGGTTTATGGTACCAATTTCCTTCACTCTTTTTATCATATATGATACCACCTCTCGTGATAATTCCTTATGAACTATCAGATAGGTCCTCTAGGTCGGAAAGTGTTTTATACATTGATGTTGATATTATTGTAAACTGTAAAATATGTATGATGTATAGTAAATATGAGCGAGGTTGTGGTTCCGTAGTTAGTGTCACTCTGAGCTAGTATTTCTTGGTTCAAGCCCATTGTATAGCAATTTAATTGTCTTTTGTAAATAACCAGCCCCTTAAAGTAACAAAAAACAATGTTTTATATTTTAATTATGGTATATACTAACTGAACAAAAATTAATTTAATTTATTTGTTAAATAAATGTGTTGAGAAATATTTTATAGTTTTAAAATATCAATAATTCAAATGAACTAATGCCCCTTTATATATTAGGTGAAAAATTTTATTATTTTTTAAGGCTTATTTAAGTTTTTTTTTTTTTAAATCCATGTTTTATTTTAAATAACTAGGGATTTATATAAAGTGGTAAGTAAGTATGCACTAATATATTAAACATAATTTAGAGAGCTTTGCCTCGGTGACAGCAATTCCGGATTAGTTTTAATTTGAATACATCATATCCGCCACTGTCTCATTAGTATGCAAAGCTTGTTGTTTTTTGGGTTATTCTATTGACCCAAAATATAAAATAGATGTCAAAAAAATACATTTCGATTACATAAATGTAATTTTTAAGTTATCTTTTATCATGGATTCATACATTAAAATGTAGAACAAATATTTATATATTATCTAAGATGGAATTATTTATAAGCAAGTACATAAGCACATTTTTTGCCGAAGAGAATTTTATTTTGAATATGATTACACCTACATATATTTTACTCTTATCGGCTTCACTGATTCATTAAAAAAATTTATATTCTTGTAAATGTGGTATTTTCATTTGATTTGAAGACGTGCCTTCATACAGTTTCGTAAGGAAAATTTCAATTACCATAAATCATATGACTTTTTTGACTTCATAAATTCCTCCAAACTCCGATTGCGAAAAAATCATAACGTAAAAAATGTACACGAGTCGTGAATACTACGTGTTTTTCATATAAAGCTCAAAATCGTTTTTACCAAGCTTACATGTTGTATAAATTGTTATTATAATATAAATATTTTAGAAATCTTAAATGTTATATGCACAAATGTATTCGTTTATTGAAATTACGCAATGTAAAGTAGTGATCTTTTGAACTTTTGTGATCTGAATATAAAAAAGTAATTTGATTTTGAAGAGACTGACTTGTTAACGACTGAATAACACATGCCAAAAAAATTGTTTTTTTGTTTGTTAATTTATAGTTATTTAATTTGCTTGTAGATAATTATGAGCATAATTATATCTTAAGTTCTATACGTAGGTAAAGGCGCTTCAGGTGATAAAAAACAGTTTTATAAATCATAAATTCATTATTATTTTTTATGTTGGCAATAGATTTGGGGGATAGAATTCAAAACCTGAATAAAATAGCAACTTCTTGATTTAATTCGGCTTTTAAATTCGATCACTTGTAGCTTATTACGCCAATCAGTGCACAAATTTGGTTGCAGATTGCATATTTTTAGCTCCTGTTAAATGTGATAATTAGGCATCAAGGACTTAAGCTGGAAATAATTATAAATTGGGAAAATATAACGTATGCCATCCTAATCGAGTAACCGGAAAAGTAACCGGTACTTAATATACACATCTCTAATTGGCATAGTTTTACCAATAAAAATGCATTAAATCACATATAGCTTGATTCAATTTTCAGATTTTTCAACAATTTATAAAGGGAAGTTGATGACACAAGTATCTTTTATTTTAAATCGCATTAAATACAAATAACAAAGTGATAAATTTTTGGTGAAAAAAATCATATTAAAAAAACTCTTATTCGTTTCTGATCCCGAATAGGGTCACATCGAGTGGATGGGGTGTATTTATGAAACTGGAATATATTTGAAAGGATACAGGTGACATAAATGCCACAGGAAAGCATATAGAGAAACAGAGAGTAGAGAATGAAATAGAGATGAAAGAATAAAAAAAGGAGAATACCTTCACCGGGAAGAGTAATTGGGGTTGCATACCCATAATCCTATAAACTTGTGTAAATTGTACAATACTAGTGAGTACGAATCCATAGAAGGAAAATACCGTTTTACACAAAAAAGTCAATGAAAACGTAACACAATGGTTTCATTATTTAAATCAAATCATTTATTTATTTAATGGCTGCAATATAAATTTAAGATACCATAGGTATGTAAGGAATTACAAAACTGTTAATGTATAAATATATTGTTTAAAACTGTACCAACTAAGTAATGAATGAAAATACTCCATTGTTTCGCTAAACGAGTTAAAGGTATTTAAATTTAAGGCCCTTTGTATTTAATTTATGCTGATGGAAAGTTCTTTTGTTCTTTGTTGAAGAATTTCATGTATTTAAGTTAACCAAATCATAATAATATATGACTGTCGAACTGTGAGGCAAAGGTCGGTTTCACCAACGTAACTAAAAGAATGAGAAAGTGTTAGGTATAGTAATTTTTTGAATTCAGTTAAAATTCTCTGATAGATTCAAAGGAAAACCATTATTTTAATTATGAAGTTTTATTTTGCTTTAAAACATATTAATCTAATAAAATCAAAAATAAAAGTCCATAAAACTTGTCATTAATTGAAGTTCAACATGATGTATAATTCAAAGAGGCTACAAATATTATGATGTTCAGATAAAAAGATAAAGATAAACAAGCCTAAAATAGCCGAATGAGGTCGATATTGTATTGTATAAGTAAGGCTAACAGTGTGACGTGTTACTTTATCAGAATATATATTTTATTGAACTTGTAAACTCTTTGATCTATGATAATGATGGTAAACACTTTAGGACTTTTTTTCTAATGTATGGGTACAAACAAGGTTTGTTTTGACAATGATTTATACTTTTCGCAATGAGTAATTCTTTAAATTATATATGTAATGAAAAAACAACAAAATTATATTTATCTCAATAATAATTTTCTTGTATTTTCCTAAAATTTATCATATTGATCCAATTTTACATATTAATGCAATCTAAAACCATTTTTTTTTACATTTACATATGAAAAAAGAATATTAACAGTGGATGTACTCGAATTCTACAGATTGAAAGCTTTTATTTTATTATTTTATGATAGCATGTCCTTGTGTGTCATTTATTTCAAATAATATGATAGAAACAAAATTACTTTTTTTAAAACATCGGTTCGAGACAAAGTTATATATTACCAAAATGTCTGTACATTTATTGGTAAAGTTTGGGTGTAGGAACATAGTTTTAGACTATATATTTATATTGCTTATTTTACATATATCGCTTATAAATATGTGGATCTTTCTAGCATCTATGTGTATTTTATGTATCCAATATATAGCAAATTTTGCAATCAATTAAATCATGTTTATTACAATAATCCTAAATGATATTAAACCAACAAATAAGTTTGCGGAATTAGCGCTGGATTTGGTAGGCGCGAGTATTACTAATCCTTAAATTAAATCGTTTTGCCAAATCGAGGGTAAGCATAGGACAGACGATAAATTGTATGGAGGTGATAATACTTACAGGCCTTTCGTTCGAGATGGGAAAACTTTCAGATTCACAATGTGTCGTAAAAGTAAAACAATAGAACAACAACTTCACGCAATGGTCTGCGGTTATATGTGGACTGGTAATGACAATAGTTACAAAATTTATTGAACAATATTATAAGTTGTTTAATGGAAGGACTTTTGAATATTTCCGATGATAAATCCGATAAAGAGAATCACGGCATCTATTATAAACACATAATATTTTTTAATGTTGTGTATTATCAAATGCTTAGTCATAAGACTAATTTGTTTTTTTTTTCTTCAGATTTATGTTTTGTACTGACATTTCTTAGTTAAACTGGATTTTATAAAATAAAATAACGACTGAGTATATAGTTTTTTCCAAATGTATTTTATTTGACTAGTGACCGATTTTCATCGTTACCGACATCAGTCTGATGATGTCGGTAGAGAATAAATGAATGAAACATATGTAGATAAAATAAATTATTGTTATTTCATTTAATATTCTTTCTTAAGTGTATAAAATGATCATTCTAAAATCCCACTAAATGTCCGATCGTAAGCCCTGGGATGCTCTTTCTTTCATTTAAAATACAAAAGATACCTCGTTCCATATACCTTTGTAAAAATTGAAATAAATAATATATTCCCTAGGACAAATTAATCAGTTCAGAATTAATAAAAAAATTGTATTTTATTTTGACTAAAATATAGTATTTTTTACTCAGAAAGTTAAAATTTAACATGGATTCTAAGTAGGTACAAAATGAATAAACATCGAAAATAAATAGTTTTCTCAAAGATCAAACAAAATATTCGGAATTAAAACTATACATAAACTTTAAAATGTGCTTACTCAATTCGGATAGTTTTTTTCACACGAAAAAAAAAACTTACATTTTATACATTTCATAAAAAAATCATCTAAATCTAACATTTTTTGTATCATCACTAAATAATTTCAATTTATTAATACATATTTTTTTTTTAGATATTTGGGATAAGTATACAACTTTCTTTGGATGTCTGTCACGCACACGTAAATTGAACAGAGCGTGTAAAAATATGTACGAGTATACTCAGTTACTCGCGATTCTACCCAAACAGGTCAAATCATGCGTTCCTAATTTCTCTCTTTGAAATCGATTGAGGTGGGTCTTTCACGACTATAATGGCTTACTTCTTTGAAACGACGTCTTCGCATACAAAAACATTAACTGATCAATGCTTAGTGTCATTTATTTCCTGAAATGAGAGCATTCTCAGTAGAGCACGTAAGTTCAACGGTAAATATATAATAAAAATAAATCAGGCTCAAGAAAATATAAAAAAACTTTCTAAGAAAAAATGTGGTGTTTTAATAAAGTGACATGTATATCATCAAGCAAGCGTTTATAATCAAATTATTCCGCCAGATTGATCACCTCTCTTTCGTATAACAAACGATCAAATTAACATTGCATCAAATTGTTGCAAAGCCCCATGCACCATTGGGTGCAGATAAGTGTCAGTACTAGTTATACCTGGTCATGCCCTTCTGTGCCTCAGTCTGGTTAAATAGAATATAAAGAAAAAAGAAATCGCTCATTTCTAATGTGTAGAATTTCACAATGCTTGTGGACCAATTAATTAAAATATTAGAAATCTACTAACAGCATCTGCCAAGAAGCAAACTTTTCGTTATGATCAATGTTTAGTATTGAGTATGTTGCTGTAACGCTATGTAACAGCTGTTTGCTATGGGTTAAAAATCTGAAATATAAAAAAAAATTGTCGTCATTGGAACGTTGTAAAAAATTTCAAAGCAACCGGTGAAGAACTTTACGAGAATAAATATTTTTAGCAAACGATATTTTTTAGTCTTTATTTAAAATTCATTATTACTGTAATAAATTATACTGGGGATTATATTCACGTTTCATATTAGTAAAAGCAGTCTGAATGCACCAAACTCAAAAAAACTAGCGCGTGCGCGGTTATGTTCATAATTAAGAGAGAATGTAATAATTATGTATTTGACAAAAATCTCGCTAGACGTTGCTTCCAACACGTATAACAATGGATATTGCAAATGTACGAATTCCAATAAAATATCAATCTGTATGGATGCTTAAAACATGAACAAGATGGTGAACTTTACACAAGTGTACAAAGTGAACACTTAAACCAGACCTGTGATAGTAAAAAAAAATGTATTTTCTCCCTACAAATGATTTAGTTTGAGAGACACGTGTGATGAATCTACTGTTTAATTTTACATTTAAATGAACGGTTCTCCTATAAATATTGTAAAGCTTTTGCATGCGTCCATATTTCAAAAGCTCGTCTAAAATATTATATATTATATACTTGTATTTCGAAAGATTTCAAGTTTTATTCAATGCCGTTGAGTTCACAAGTATGGCATGTATTTGTTTTCAAAATATCTTCCGACGATGAAATAGAAAATAACGCATTCCAATGTACGATATATTCTATACAATAATATGGAATTTCGATTTTCATTTTGGAAAAGATAGTATCCAAGGCGTGGTCGATACTCTCTTTATCAAACATTATATGCAGTTTGTATTTGCACACTACGCTATATGAAACATGTAATAATCGAGTATCCGTGGAGTAATGAAGTGAAATTGTTGGTTTCGCTCTGATTCACGCACATTATTCGTTTCTGGAATGCTATATTTCTATTTAGTTCGTGCATTCGGAAACAAATTCCTCGACAGCGAATTTCACCAGGCCTCTGAAACTATAAATGTGTTTTTTTTCAATTGAAAATCTTTTAAAATTTTCTCCTCAAAATTGAATCTACGAGACGGTTTTTTAAAATAAATGAAATCTGCTGTGCAAATTGAGTATGTTCTATGGCTGAATCATTTTAAATATTTAAAAGTAAGTAAGGTACTTTCTCGATTAGTTTGAAAGTAACAAAGATTCACAATCCCGAGAAATAATCGTCAATATTCAATATAAAAATATTTTACTGGATGCGTCAAATTCAAGCATACTTACATACATTTATATATATATATATATATATATATATATATATATATATATATATATATATATATATATATATATATATATATATATTTATTTATATATAAATAAATATATATATATATATATATATATATATATATATATATATATATATATATATATATATATATATATATATATATATATATATATATATATATATATATATATATATATATATATATATATATATACAAAATGTTGCTAGTGAATCGTTGTAAATAATGCAGCATATCGAAATCATTGATAGTTCCATTTATTCACAACTTACTAATCAACTAATTAACCATCACGCCGCGTCCGCAGCAGTACGCAGAAAGAAAAGAACGCCATACGAATCTATCTTTGAACACAATCCCCGCATTTTCCACAATCAAACATCTTTTCAAACATATTTATAACTTTATAAAATTAAAAAACTTTGTTTTAACCATTTTTTATTATTTTATTATTAGTACACTTTAACCAACCGGTTTCGACAAGAACCTTGTCAGCATCAGGGTTTATTCAATTCTAAAATATTAAAATCCAAAGAAACATTAAAATACTCATAGTTAATAATATTCCCTTACCAAAAACTTTTACACACTCCGTACACCATATAAAAATATGATTTAAGCTATTTAATTTTATAAAGTTTATGAAATGTGCCACAAAGTATCTGCGAAAAACATTCAAGAAAATATTTATAACTGTTTATTAAAAACCATTTCATATGGTGGTTGAATCAGCCAGCAAAGTAGAGGCATACAAACAGTGTTGAAAATGTGTAGGATATAAAAAATGCATATATCTGCTTCATTATATTTCTTTGCACGAATGAGATGCATGCTAATATCCATAATCTTATCAAATATTCATACGTACTTCCTACCAACATGTTCGTAGTTACTCTTGCAAAACACTTTAAATATTTTTTCTAGACATACCATTGGATTTGGTAATACTTGATAAGTTTATATTATATATAATTACGTTTTTTATGGAGAATTATCATAATCACTAATCCTTGGCCCAATTTTACTACGAAAATAAACGTAAATAATAAGAATAGCGCACTTCTTTAGGTGACAATAGCGCGTTGACGCAAATATTATTATCCCACAGTAAACAAACATGTGGTTATTACCCAACCTTACTCTACGCAATTGTGAAATAGAAGTAAACAAAGAAAAGTTTATTTGGTATTGGCAGAGTAACCGCCTTTGCGTTAATAACCATTAATTTTCCCTTTTTTCCATGGTGACATAAGTGTGGTTTCTCATAAAATTCATCACCTCTTTTCATCACTGAAGACAACAAACCACTAAATGCGTCATCAGTCAGTATTATAAAGAAGTGGAGAGATCAGTGGAAAATGTCGTAAAAATATTGAAAACTTAGATTATATATCAACCGGATCTTCTAAATTTAGATTGTAAAAGTAGGTTAAGATATACTTATAAAGCTAAGACAAAAATTTGTTTCCATCAAATAAAATAAAAAGTTAAATGTCATTAAAAAAAAGTCTAAACAATTTACCATTAAATGAAACAAAACGTATGAATAATAAAATTCCATTATTTTTAACGAGACATCCTTCAAAGTCATTATTTTTAGACACTTGTCTGTTGGTAGGATAGTAATTTACGTTACAAACATCCCAATCACTTGAAAATAAACATTTCTTGAATGCATTTTGTAATTGGTGGGAACTGAACCCGCAATGCCAGTATTGAAGTCAAGAGGCTACCCAACTATGCCTGGGTGACCGGTGGTGAAGTTGAAAAAAAAACTCGAAAAATAACATTATTTCGGAAAACCTATCAACACGTGTTTCCATGCCTCCCGTTTCATTGTCAAACACTGTACGGTATTTGATAATGATGCGTAAGGCATCGAAACACGAGTCACAATTGATTTTATCAAATATGGTATTAACCAAGTAAAAAATAATTATTCATTAAATGGATAGAAATCACCACAAAACGAATGGCCTAATCATTAAATGAAGAATAAATTGAATCGTTGATAACGTACGCTTTTATAAAAGGTAATTGAAATAAACACACAAGCGTGATACATAGGTATTTTATCACTGTATATATATATATATATATATATATATATATATATATATATATATATATATATATATATATATATATATATATATATATATATATATATATATATATATATATATATATATATATATATATATATATATATATATATATATATATATATATATATATATATATATATATATATATATATATATATATATATACATATTTTTTTTGAATGAAAAAAAGTTAAATGTCCTTTTTTCAAAGCTGAGTTCACAGAACAACAAAGATACCATAATGCATATAAATTACTACATCATGGAATCTAAATAACTACAACGCAACAAAATGTTATATTTTTTTTTAGTCTATTGGGTCTGTTTTTGAGATAAATCAATACACAAGGTATTTATTTTTTGTAATTTACTTTAATCATAAAGCATTTTAAATTCATTTAAATTTTATTTCCATTTTCAAGCAGACACAAAAAATAAAATAACATTTAATATAGGGATGTAAAGTAATGACGTAAAAATTTATAAGGTTTTGTTTTCACCGTGCGTTGGTGTTCTTCCTGATTTTTTGTATTAATTAATTAATTCGTAACTTGTCTGGTTCTGTGTTCTTTACCATTTAGGCCTTAACAGTTTCATTTAAGCCTGTGAGTGAAAGTCTCAGCGTTAAATAACAATTTGCGATCGTCGACCTTCGGCTGTCGCTAGCTGTGCGATTATTTTGTCGTGCAGGATTGATAACTTGATCATTTATTGTTTTTACTAACCTAGATGACGTTCGTGGTCAGTTTTCGTTCAACGTTATTTAAATTGAGTTAATGAAATTAACGATTACCTAAAACGACAAAATAAAAGAAAATTTTTATATTCTAGAAATTCATCCTAGTTTCGGCTTTAAAGTTAAAGATTTAATCCAATAAAAATGATAACCTTATGAATATATATTTATTTATTTATTTATTGAATGTGATGAAAAATAACAGTTATAATAAAAAATAACGGTAATAAAAAATAACAGTTATATAAATAACGTACTAAGAAGTTTTCACGTTTTTACGTTTTCAAGATATACTTAAAGTATCTTAAAGTAAGACATACAATGTTTTATAATATGGATCAATGTATAGGATAATACAAATCGATTTTAGACGATACAAAACAAACAAACGCCACATTGAAATTAATTAAGTGTGTTTGAAGTGATTTCTAATATTGTAGAGAATGAAACAGCTTTGTTTATATAAATTTGAATAAAACACTTTCATTTTTAACATAACTTTCATCATTACAAATTGTGATGTTAATTTCGTTTTGCCTTTTGCGACTGCCATTATTTTAATCTTTTCAGTCTTTTTATGCACAGGACAGTAAGAAAATGAAATACTCCGTAATTTCTTTGTGTTATTTTTGTTTAAATTCACGAGCAACCAATTGGTTTTTCTTTAGTTAAAATAAACTTGTTAAAATTATAAGCTTCAGTACGCTGTTCTTTATTTTCTTCTTATGGACAAAATCATTTTAATAAAGCGTTTACGTCTAAAAACGTCGTTGTCAAAATACTTTGAAGTATTGCGGTAATATAATCGTAATTATATTCACAATGAAGATAAAGATAAAAATAAATCACTAATATATTAGTAAATAATATAAATATGAAAGACGGTTTTCCCAAAATATGATTTTTTATTCACATCTTTTGATCAGATATCATAATAATTAAATTATTATGTATCATGAGTTTCTTTGAGTTCATTTCTTTGAGTTTTTATTGGTCATATACATTAAATTGTAGTGTACATATATAATTTTAATTAAAAGGTTATTAAAAGAGGAAAGTGAAAGTCATTTTAAATCTTAAAAAAGTAAATATTACACACAAATCTTTAAGAAATTAATGGATTTTATGTAATATCGAAAGAAAGTAGATAAGACTGTTTGCGCAGAGAAATTTCAAAAATATTTGCAAAGACATTTATGACGCAATACATATCAATTAGTTTCTCAAACAAATTCATTAAATTAAATCATTCATCAAATATATGCTTAAATTGAAAAACTTATCATTGTAATTATCGTGTTGGCAATAAATAAATAATAAATAATCAATAAGAATTTAAACTTGTGGCATAATGGGAACACGGAATAAAAATAACATAGCGTGCCAAATATAGACCTCTATTTTAAAAGGCCTGTCTGCTACAAAACCCAAACAAATTGAAATTAAATAATTAGTGGATAAATTTTGCAATTGGCGAGGATTGAATCCGCGACTTCAGTTTCGCATCAAGCATCTACTCAACTACTCCACGGCACCTGCCTGTCGCATAAATAGGTATATTAAAGATTAATATTTATGTTCTTATTGTGTATATATTTATTTGAATTTCATACTATTTTTGTAGGCCTAAGTGGCCCATTATTAAAGAAGGCATCAAGTTGTCGATGAAAACAATTTTAGTTTTTGAAACTACTCGTGTGTTAAGAAATAAAAAAATATGTTTAATTTTTAAAATAATCAACACGTCATTCCAGAAAGTTAATGCCAAATCAATAAATAATATAAAATGTGATTTATCAGTAAAGTAATGGATGTGTTCTTTGAATATTACGTGGCAAAAGGAATTATTATGTAAAAGAATCTCGTATACATTATAACTAATCGCAATGTTTTAACACAATCCCGAGCATGAGCGATTCTCTCCATTACAGAAAGCGGTTCCAATACCAAGTAAGGAGATGTAGAAAATATACAGCCTCCATACATAATAAGTCACTATCACTTTCTTCGAGAAGGCCAAAGAGGCAGTGCTGTATAAGCCTATTTGCATTCTGCCATATCATTACCCCTTATGTGTTCATATTAGCGTCGGATAAAATTAATCGGCAAAAAATCGTACGAGCAATGATCTGACAGAATTTCGCATAACAATAATATTATATGGTTACAGACGAGTTTGTCCGTGGGCTTAATAGTATTTTTTCAAAACTTGTTCATAGATTCACGTAATATGTATGTAAATTTACCTATTTAGCGATGTCAACAGCTCTATGATCAAAAAATATTCTTTACTATCTATAATAAAACAAAACCATTTTTTAAGGGAATATGCCAATCATTTTTTTTTTTAAATATGTCAATTTGTTCAAAATCTCAAATCTCCTCAAGTAATCACCGATTTTAAAGTAAAATACAAGTGTATCTTAACTATACACCTGTGAAAGGTTTTTTTTTACCTTTGGTACACAAAAAAATATTTTTTCTAAAACAAGTTTTTTACCTCAATGGCAGTGCCATCTGTTGAACTATTTCTTTATAAACATTTCGAGCTGTAAATAACTCACACACTTTTATTAACAGCTGCTATCACAAAGTATTTTCAATGTTTTTGGTTGCATTTCTGATTCATAGATTTTTTAAATTTTCATTGTTGGCATATCTGTATTGTGAATGTAAATGTGATAGAAATGTGTACATTCTATTTTATTTTTCTTCCATTTTACCAGATCAGGCTACAGCAAAGCTTGGTCGGGTACATCTAGTTTTTGATCTTTTTAAAAATAAATGTTTTTAAAAATTCAACGATTTTTATTGTACTTGGTAAGACTTATTAGTAAGTATTATTGGATCATGAAAGACTAAAAAACGTGAAAGATAAAAGAAAAGTAGAATGCGAAAGAAACAAGCTTCACAATTTTGCTTAAATATCTTTTAATACAGTTAGTAAAAATGAATACACACAGGAAATTTATTACACGGTAAAGCAATAACCAACTTCACGTCAAGTTGGCAGATCAGAGCAAAATTAAAATATACATAAGTCGTTAATGTTTCAATTAGTCCAACTAAGCGAAAATACGGCACCTGTCTCTAGTTTTTGTTTTGAATTATAAATGAGGTTTTGTAGCTTATCCGATTTCTCTCATATTTTTCTAGAAACTGAGTGTTGAAAAAGTTTTAATTTTTATTATGTTATTTTTTACATAATTACTTTCATCTGATTTTTAAGACGCGAGTCATTTCAATATATTAATTCAATTAATTATGTGATGTAAAAACGATTTTCTCTGCGAAAGTAAAATTCTCATTTACAATAAATATAAGCCTAAGAGATTACTACACAAATGCAGAGATACGAATGAAGACTGAGGTCACAGATGTCATTAAACCTTTATTTTAGATAAAGTGAATTTAGGCGGGGAATTAGCGGTCAAGGATATGACTAAAAAATGAAACAACTGCTGAATAAGAGCCCTAGAGATGAAAGAAGACGTTGAAAATAGCTTAAATGATAGGTGGACAATATTCTGAGCCAGTGAGGATCACAAGGGAGGCCTTTGTCCAATAGTGGACTGATAAAAAAAAATGAAAATGAAAAATAAAATAATCTCAAATAATACAATTTTCCAATTAAAATCATGTTTATTATATGAGATAATACATGTTATTTTTTACTACATTTGAGTAATAATATTTATTCTATAATTAATATTACTTTTCACTGCAGTACTAAAACATGATTTTAATACACTAGCTGGAAGTAATTCATTATTTGATAATTGAAGTCTGTGTATGTTTTAAATGATTTACATATAAAAAAATAAAACACGTAAATAAGAACGCTTTTTTTAATTCATCAGTTCAAAATTACTCGTTCCAAAACTATTAATGTTCTCAACACGTGAAAGTAAATTGTGTTTTTTTACCAAACTTTTTCAAAAATAGTGACCAAACAAATGGTGCATTTTTTACATTAAAATCATCATGTTTCTCCACACCAAATCTATAAAAAAAATGTAATGATCTACAATAAAATGTTTCAAAGTATCAAAAATAAGCATCCTACTAATAACCGTGTAGTGCGTTGTAAGTCGCATTAAATAAATATATAATACTAGGTTGATATATTTTATCTGCTTCATATTCAAGTAGTTATATAATAAAAATTGATGAAAAGTACCAACCAGTTATTTAATATGATATTTATAAAATAAAAAAATTAATATTTACCAAAGGGAAATAAAAAGACCGTAAATAAAAAATGTTGTAATTACTTACGTTTTGAATATTTTATTTATTACAAATCAAAATAAGAAATATTACCAATATTTAATTTAAGTTACGGTTTGCAATTTCGAGAACCCTAGTCATCGCCGCTACTCTCCTTTCCCCCTGTTTTTCCGCTTCCATATCCTACCAAAATATCAGTTAAATCCTTCCCCTCTTCATGTTATTTGTATCTCATCAAACACATTTTACACATTAATTAATGTTTTACTTAGTAAATACCACTATTTGAATTTAAATTTAAATTAAATAGTGGTATTTACCAAGTAAAACATTAATTAATAATGGATAGATCTTACCACAAAGTGACTGCCGAATCAATTAATGAAAACATTTCACACAGTCAAATTAAAGAAATTCACAGAAGGACAAAACTTCACCCTGCCAATTAAGATAAAGATTTTAATAATTTAATAACAAAAAAATGTTACTATAATGTCCCCTTTTATTGTATTTGTACATGTGTTTTAATTTATATATATTTTTGGCTAAAATATATTATTTTCTTTAGATTTTCAATAGCTTTATTCCTTAACAGTGATTTCCATTTCAGTTATTTCACGAGTAACCATTCGTTATTCATTGAGAATCTGAAGGCACTTCTCCACAAAATGAATCATAAACACGTCCTATGCCTCTTCAAAAGGCGACAATGCTTCTCAGTGACAAATTACATGTTTTCATAGCTATTACAGATCAGTGTAAGAGTGAAAGCTAAAATTGAATACAAATTACCTTTTTTTCATTTACAAAGGCAAACAGAAAACTTTCTTTTAAATAAACAATTCGTTATTTGTACAATTTTTACCGCAATCATTTGCATTGCACGCTCGTCTGCGGTTCTTCTTAGCGAGATGAGCGAAGGTAATAAAATGCTAGTAGTGCTTACTAATTTACGAGATATTAATCTCTAGCTATGTATAGTTAACAGGTTTTAGAGTATACTAATCTGTGTGATCTCAACTGTAATTCGGTTACGAAATTCAAACTCAGTGAATAAATTATGATGTACTTCCTAAAAAAGGACATTTTCCATTTTACAACCAAAAATCAAAATTTATATCATCAATCAAATTTCTGTAAGGTTGTCTAGTACAAATAACTAATGGACACCGTACCTTGTATAAATCTCATATTTTTAATTGATAAAATGTGTGTAATGTTATTAAATATGTAAATGGTTTATTTTTATCATTTGTTTCATATTAACACGATACTTCCTCCCAACATGAAATCATTTTTTTCGTTAGTTAGGTGTAACGACGATGCTTATACATATATAGTATATCGAGTGACTATTTTTTTCATACAAATTTACCCTTCCACTTTAGGATTATTCATAACAAGATTTTCATTGTAATTTTATTACTCAAAATATTGTAAAAACTAGTCCGTACACAGTAAAATAATATTTTCAGGCGTCTGCTAGTATGTAAAATAATTTTTAGTAGTAAATGTAGTGACCCTAGAATGTCAAATAATGTCAATCATAGGATGAATGTTACACAGTCTGAACAACGATCTCTTAAAGTAGCCAATGATAGATCGTTATGCTTGTAAATGCTAAGACTTCGATTTTCCCTCTTCAAAGGATTTGTTCATCAGGTATCATCGAGATAATCAATATAAAAAAGATATGTTGATTATTGTTAACATGTACTGCGATATATCAAATTGATTATTAATTTTAAAATATAAATAGTTTTTTAAAAAAATAATTAAAAAATCTTTTTTTTTCAATGACTTTCTCAAAGTTTATTTTTTGTATCTATTACGTATACATATTTTTTTCCGGTAATAAAAAATTCTAGATTTTTTTTTATAATTTGAATTCCACGTTTTGTAGATCAAATTTATGTCTTATTTTTAAATGGTAGAATATTACCATGAAAATATAATAATTAAAGTAAAGTTATTACTAATGATGATAAATCGATAATAATAAACATTAAATCGATACTATTTATTCGTCATACATAATTTGCTAATTGTATAAACATCCGGTACTTCCCACGAATCAAAACTGCATTAGTGACTTTCTTCGGCCCTACAAGACCTTTCACGACCATAGAAAGTGTGGAAAGTCTAACGTCGGCCATCATATATATATCAGATAACTTCTGTATAATATTATAGTAACTTTGTATATTTAATAATAAGAAACGTCAGCAATATGATTTTTCTACATATTTTTTATGCTGATGAACTACTACGAAAAAAAGTAATAAAGTAAAAGCTGTCAAAGGTCTTACATTCAATTTAAAGGAACCAATTTTGAATCAAAAAGATCCAAATTTATATGTTATATTACAGGGTAGTACTTTACATAACATAAAGTAGTACGCGTTTGGTTTTCGTGCATAACGTTTAATTTGTTAATATTAATTTGATATTACCAAGGAGTGATGTACTAGAATAGCAGCACTTATCACTTTGTTTTCGTGAGATAAATGATTAAACTAACACAACATCGATTCAACCTGACCGATTGATTCAATGACCTATACATGTTAGAATGCTTGTAAGACTAGAATGACAAAAATAAATATATTTTTATTAAATTAGAGAAAAATGGCTAGCTACCGTTTCTTTGGCTTAATGCCAAAACCGCCAATCAATAAGTCATTTCATTCTGAATATTATTTTATCTTATGCAATACAAAATATACTTTTTTCACAATAAATTAATTTTTAATAAAAAAATTAGATTTTGAAAATATTGACTTTCTTGAAACCTGCAAATTTTTTTCCCAACCAGTCTCAGAACAAAACACATGTCATTGGTACCTAATGACTGTGCGAATGGTGTATCATTACACGCTGAATACATGTTTAGCTTACAGGCCAAACAGCGTATTTCCTATTGTCATATGACACAGGATGGAAAGTCGATGATTACGCTGAGAACTGACTTGAACAGGGTTCCACGACACGGTGCGGCGTGACAGCTACTCTCTGTCGTGATGTTGCATTGTGTGACTCTATGCATCATTAATTTGATATCGAATCAAATTAATTGAAAGATTATCTTAAAGTAGTGAAAGCACTTGCTCAAATTTGAAAAACACGAAGAGCAGATGTTCATCTTAGGGTCTTCAAAATTTATTTGTGAATTATTATTTATGTCCATTTATTGTTACTTATATCTGAAGACCATAATTTTAATAAATCAACGGGTATAGAAGTTCTAAATGTAAATAAAACTGGTCATTGTTTAAATAATCAAGAAAAATTAGAAAAAAGTAAAGAAATCAATAAAGACTTACCCATAATAAATAACCAACTAAATTTGACTTCGAATTCACCTTTGAAAATATTCCCATTGTGATTCATTTGCCGTCTGTTTCTCTTTTAAAAATTTTATTTTTATACGAATGTCAAATCGTAAAATAGTATTTTTATAGACCCGACGATGGAAGTTTTTTTCTAAACTGGTAGTAAACCTTATACTTTATAAGTGTTTACAAAAGTGGTATTGCACAAAGAAAACAATAGATGATAAGAAGAGCGCTTTAATACCATACCACAAAGTAATCAATGCTTTTATATACAAAATATGTTATTTATGTATTTAAAAGAATATATTCCATGGCTCGAATGCTGAGTGATTTATTCTTATAGCTCTGACTAAAATATAGTGTGCATTAAATAAATAAATTAATGAGTAATAAATTTTAAATTGCTTACATACTTATTTATTTAACGTTTAAAATATTAACATATTTATTAAACAGATCTAAAGGAATGTAACATTAATTTATTTCAAATTATCAACTGGCGTCAACAATAGCACTAACAACATCGTATCGTCAGATAATAAGAAAATTATGATAATTCTAGGAAGGCTCACTTCACTAATGCGACATAATTTGTCTGGCTGATGGTGGAATATCGTGCTGAAATATTGCTTAACTTAACGTCAACGATTTCTGAGACAAAACAACTTTTCTACACCCAGACATATTATAATAATAATTTCATTTAGAAAATATAATATTCCGCTTAGTACTTACATAATGTTCCACGTGATGTAGTAAAAATACTTTAAATATATTTTCTGTAAATTAAAAAGTAAATTTCTAAGTAATATCGGTAAATACATTTGATTATCTGTACATTGTATATCGCTTAAAATGTTATAAGATTTATAATGCGTTTAATTAAATATCACCAAATTGGATTTGTGACGTTGTTTTCATAAATAAGTGTTGTTTCCTTAGCCAGTTTAAAAAGCAAGATAAAAAAATCAAGCTAAACAAAAGGAATATTATAAAAAGTTAAAGTTAAATATTGACAAAATTCATGTGGTTTATTTTTTAAAAAAACCTTTCGATTTTTTTTTTAATTTGTTACATTTCATATTTTATGTTTTCATATTACAAAAATACTTTTTGAGCAGAACTATCAGGGGTTCCTGATCCGATTTTTTTTCTATTATTATCTACTCAACGTATTTCTTAAACTTGGTTTTTATTTAACTAAAAGTTAAATTAAAATATAAATGTTATATCAGTCATAAAATATATATATTTTTAATTATATTCAAGAATATTTACAAAAAAAAATTCAAAAGAAAACAATTTTAATGCGGTTTATTTTTTAAAAAAACTTCGAAATTTTTTAATTTTTTTTTTATATTTCATATTTTATGTTTTCATATTACAAAAATACTTTTTGAGCAAAACTATCAGGGGTTCCTGATCCGATTTTTTTTCAATTATTATCTACTCAACGTATTTCTTAAACTTGGTTTTTATTTAACTAAAAGTTAAATTAAAATATGAATGTTATATCAGTCATAAAATATATTTTATTTATAATTTTATTCAAGAATATTTTCAAAAAAAATTCAAAAGAAAATAATTGATTTTAGAGAACTTTAATTGTAATTGAAATATTGTGCTTCTTCTTATTTTGTGTAAACAACGCGAAACGGAAGTGTAAGTAACTGTTTGATAAGTTCATCTTTCAGGAAACATTTAAGTAAATGTCACATAAAGTCACGACAGGAAATATCTGAGAGTTCAGTAAGCGGTGGCGGTGGTTAAATTTTAACTTTCGTTTCGAATCTCCCGTATTGAGAAACAATAATTTCATTTTCATAATAACAACAAAGAAAAAGAACTTTAATGTTATTATGTCTTCTCTACTTGAGTTTTCTCGTTTGTTCCGGCTTTTCTTTAAAAAAACTTCTAATCTTGAACGTAATCTAAGCGAAAATCTGTTTCATTTATTTTACTGAAAAAATACTTGATGGAAAGATATTTGTGTACGTGATTAGTTGTATTTTCTCTTTTTTTGCCTTTAAACATGCTTCTTACCTTATGTTTTTTACATGCCTTTTTACTGTACCTTTTATTATTTTATATTTTTCTCTGTGCGTTCTTGTTCGTTAATTTCTCATCAGTTTTTCAATCTTGTAAATATAAATCCTTAAAAATGTCAAATGTCCCAAAATGAGAAATGTAAATTACTCATTGGGAATATTTAAATATCATACATTTATGTTTTTTAAATATTCCCAATGAATATTTAAGTAACATATTTAAATAAATACATGTAATTTTTTTATAAAATCATATAAGGTACACGAAGATATTATAATGGGCTTCATAAAAATATATCATGTTTTGTGTTTCGATATTTTACGAAGGAACAAAGCTAAATTCTCCCACAGATTTGATTTTTTTATCCCGTATTTGATGTAACATTATATTACGAGTTGTGGTTAAATAGGGTAGCATGTTCATAACCATAAGTACCACGAAGCACCTTCCACAATTTTCATCCAGTCTCTCCTACAGCCGCCTACGGCTTGTATTACGTTACGAAATCTTGTTAGTTAACTACTTGCAGATTTATTTATTAATTACGGTCAAAGGTTGCGCACGTTCTGAATCGTGATTTTGAAAAAATCCTACACCAACCTCATTCCTTCCTCGTGCGAAATCCTGAAATGCCAAATGGCGTGAAAGTAAACGAATTTATTAAAAACACATTTCTCTCACTCAGCTGCACGTAACAAATTTTTTCTTACTCTCACGTATAACATCAAAGAATTTGTTATTATAGCATACCTACATGTTTGATGCATACACAAATTTGTAAATATATATACATAGTGACACATCACATATACGCAACATATATGTATAAATATTGTATTGTGTATATGTATACACATCACACATACACAACAATAGCACAAAATTTAAGTCTTTCTTTTCAAATATTCTGTCGCTGATGCATTCAGGAGGAGGATCTCATCCACGTTCTCTCCATTTGCTCTGAGACTGTACTCTGACTATTTAAACAATGTTATAAATATTTACTGACCACATTTTAATATTGTAGAATAAAATGATAGTTAAAATATAAAAAAAAAATATTTGCTTGTTTAAGATTACAATCAATTTTATTTATGGAACACGACTTGTTTCGATAACTACAGATGTTCTCATTAAAAGGTTATTAATATATTATTTTGAGAAATAAAAAAACTTTGTTTTTTGATCCACTTACATTTTTATTAACAACCAACTAGTTTCGGCAACAACCTGTTGCCCTCTTCAGGGTTTATTTTATGACTCATATGAGTCATAAAATAAACCCTGAAGAATGCAACAGGTTGTTGCCGAAACTAGTTGGTTGTTAATAAAATGTGAGTGGATCAAAAAACAAAGTTTGTTTTTTATTTCTCAATACAATATATCACTGAGATCCTCAAAGTTAATGCTTTCAATATTAAAAAAAGGTAATGAATACATAATTTTTTTTCAATTGTTGATGAGAGTATTTGTAGTTCTCGAAACTAATCAAAAAGGGAAAACGAAAGAGGTCTTACACGAAGGTTCTACTTTTATTTTTAACATCATTATTTTTTTTTGTTTCTAATAAATAAATTGAATTGAATGTTTTGCAAATAAAATCTATATTATATCACGATGATAGTGGATAAACATTATACAATAACACTACTTCATACTACCCCTTGTACCTTCATGATTTAGGTTAAATTATTTTGCATTGAATCTTTAATATAATTATTTTATTTCATTAAGTATCATTTGAGCATACTTTTCTTTAATTGAGCATACAATTTTCATATGTAATCACTTAAAAAATTCATGAGAGTTTTTATTTAGCTTAGTATTTAGCTGCGCACGTGTGTACAGCATTATAAAGCCATACGAGTTTATCAAAATGGTAAGTCTAAATACGTTATATACTAGCACAAGACCTTTCTGATGGTATTTGCTTGTAAATGTTCGTAAGTCATTAGTTGCTCGCCACTGTTACAAATGATACAAAACGTGACAAGTAAAGAATTATTATAAGTAACCGAAGAAGATAAGTAATAAATTTTGCGTAACTAGTAAGATGATAATAGATATTAAGAAGTAAATTGCTTTTCCTGTAACATAAGTAAATAGATACCCAGTCTACAATGTTGCGCAATTGTTTGCACAAGAGAAGGTAATATAGAAATGGATTTCTCATATTTGTGATGCTAGCTCAAGCTTAACTAAAATAGAGAGCCATTGAATTGAACACTCTTCAGAATACGTATGAGTAATGTCTTGTTGTTTATGTTTTTTGCAAAATTAATGACTATTTTAAGAAGTTCACTGATCTTTGGAGTTCTTACACTTAATGGCATTTGAGTTCTCATGTTATATATTACGAGAAATCTTTTGTGCTTAAAATGGCATAAAATATCATCACAACTCTTGGAATAGATATTATTTATTTTCTTATACACATCTAAAATATACTTATCTCTTATATTGTATATCCATACAACAACAAAATAATGTTAGTTTTCCAAAATGTTATATCTCATATTATATAAATATTATTATTATAATATTATATAAATATTATATAATTTTGACACAGCGTTGCATTCAAATATTATATACCCGTGACAAATAAAAAACATGCTGTTTTAACATATTTCATGACCGACTTGTTGTTTTATTTCAAATCCTGCTATATTTTTCTAAAATAATTTTTTTTTATGGCATTCTTCAAAACAGACTTGCTAATATAATTCTTGAGATAACAAATTAGGCGAAACATCAATCACTTAGGAATAATAGGAGATAAATCAACTAGTTCATTATCACCATCAGAAACCAGTGTACCAATCTGCTGTAACAATGGGCACGATCCAGTCACTTATAACGAGGGATATCTAAATAGTTTTAAAAAAGTTTGAAAAAAATGTTTCATCGATTTCTGTAAAATATATCAAATGGAAGTGTATAATAAATAAATTTAAGAAATGGAAATATATGAGCAAGTAGAAATTATATTTAAAAATCTATTTAATTGAGGTTTATTTGGACATAAACTGTTATTTATGTATATTTATTTAAATGTTGCATACCAAAACATGAATATTCGTATTCAGCAAACAAGTAGGATCAATTCAATTTATTTTCTGGCCCCTATCTCACTCCAAGTGGATATATGGTGCTTCATAGGGAAGGTGTTAACGCGATCATTAAAAATATGATGGTGTTATTACCCCTGCCTTTCATTTTTTTTAAATCATGGAGTGAAATTTGATAGTATTCGTATAAGTTATACAAGCTCTCGCGAAAATAAACGAGTCTCTTGACGGAAAATAATAGTACATTCTGTTTTCCTTCTATTTCCTTTCGCTAAAAGCAGTTTTGTTCTTCACCGTAATCTAGTTTTTTTTATGTTTTGCATTGACTTTTCTTGGTAAAACCGCATTTCAAAAAAAAAAATTAAAAAAAATTACCTTTTCCACTTTCAACCTGCAAATAGACACTTTTTTTCACTTTTCCGCTTTTAAAACGTGGAAAATGCTTTAATGTTGATGTTATTGTAAAATCTCATTCTAACTATATCTGGATTTTTTAATAGATTCCAGAAGACTTTGCCATCATTTAAATAACGATCGATCAGAAAAATAACAAAAAATAATCATCAAACGTTTATGACGCATGCTGAAAGAGGGAAAAAATGTACAGATATGGTGAACTATGTAAACTATATTTTAAAATATTTTTTTTTTTTACAAATCGGTGTAACTTTCTTAATGCTCCTCGTAAAGATTGGATTATGGGCAAGCGTTTGGCCTTGCTTTCTGAATACCTAGTAACTGCAAAAAATATGTATTAGGTTAAATATACCTAGATACATAACATTGAATGCAAGAGGGATGAAAATAAGCAACCCTAATTCAGAATATATATGTTTTTTGCTTTTTTTACTTCTGGCTTATCTCACTAAGTTAATGCATTGTAAAATAAAGTTTTGAAATACTTACGAAAAAAATCTAAGTAGGTCTCTTTGTATGCATTACTCTACTACTGTGCCTATAGAGTATTAGACAAACACTTCATGAATAATAATTAAATTCTAATCCATGTATGCTTTGTCCTCATGTGTTGTGCTACTTACTACTTCACCAGCATACTTCTACCTTGACCCTTGGTATAGCATTAGATTATGGTGATACCCTCGGTACACCATATGGGACTTAATTCTTTTCAAATTGATGATAAAGTAAATACGTGAACTTTGTCAAATAGGTAGGATTTTGATGAGTAACTTAAACAAAATAACCTGAGAAATTGAACTTTGAATGCTCATATTTACAAAACGTGTAAAAATTAAATTGGTATACAAAAACGAGATAAAATGGATCCTTATTCCTTATATCCGACTGAAATCTTTAACATAATGATATTTTCTAGTAAAATACAGTTGCTAACGACAGATGTATTTAAGACTTTAAGTGAACGTATCTTTTGAAGATGATATCTAATTAAGTATACTAAAATTTTCAAAGGATCTTAGTTTCTGTATTTACCTGGTAGAGATTTTTGTTTATTTTTATGACCTTTGTATTAAAAATAGTGTATGGCCGTATCTATTACTATGTAAAGTCTATGATACAAACGACAAAATGACATTGACATAACAGGTTGCTTTAATTTAGTGGTAAAATTATGAACCCAATATTTTACACTCCATGTAATTTTTGTGAATTTTGCACTTTTTTGTTTAAATCTCTGAAATTAATTTTATCAAACAAAATTTGCAAGTTTAATTGGGACATGTATTCTTGCAATCTATAAGGAAATAAGGGCAATATAAAGGATAAAACTGTGTCCATTTTATTTGCAAAAAAAAGCACAACCAAAACCATTACCATATTAGTTGTCGTCATCATATTTTTTTTTTAAATCGTTCCAAATAATTATCATAACGCACAAATAAATTTTCTTCATAAGTTTCAAAAGGGAAAGTAATGAAATTGTTTGTCAATAGACAAGTAAATGTTTATATTCAACACTGTTCAGAAAACCAAAACACTTATTTTGTATTTAAATCAATACAAATCGGGTTTTCTCAAAATTACAAGAATCGTAAGCACCAAATTTGACACCCTCTATTACGCACCATAACTGTTACCGCGACGTTTACGTACCCTGCTGATGCATTATGTATTGTAAGCGGGAACTGACGCCTGCAAAAACTTAAATTCACTAGCTTTAACAGCAATGCAATCAAGTTTCCAAAACCATGCATATACGTCATGATGCAATAGGTTACAATAAAATGAAACTAGCAATTAATATTTGTGATTTTTATATACACAAAGAGAATCATAAATATCCTCTTGTGTATGGAGTGTGTTATATCCGCAACAGGAAGACATCAAAGTCGTCAAATCACGATAAAAATATCGTCGAAACATTTCAGGAAGCCGTCGCTAATTGCAATATTGAATAAAATACACGCACATACAATAATTATTAAACTAATTAACCTTTTGTTTTTCTAATGAATGGCTCGCACCGCAACGAGTTATTAATTAAATTACACGTGTTTCCGTACGACTAATTAAATATTTTATCATCAATCAATTTAACAAAGTAAATTGTGATGTGTATTTTATGGTGAAATGACAAGAAATCTGGGAAAATTTAATGATAATGATCAGAAATAACGGTCAATTGTTAATTTTAGTTACTTTAGAAAGATGTTGTTTTTTTAATACTTTTTTGTTGTTGTTTTTTTTTTGCATTTACGCAGTTTTAAATTATTTATTTATCATATGGAGAGAAAAAAATTTAGAAAATTGATTAATAACGTTAATAAATAAAATGAAACACTTTTATCGTATTTTTTCTTCTACCAATGTAGATTTTTTATGCTATATTTAAGGTGGAGAAAGCTGCAGGTAGTTTTTTTTTCTTAAAAAATATAGTTGTTAAACAAAATAAAAATAAAATATAATTTTTTATTACCAATATTCATTTCTCAGGATATTGAAAAAAATCACTACATTTAATTACCATAACTTAACAAAAAGGAAAACTAATTAAATTGTTTGTTAGAAATAGGCCCTCCAAAATACATATTTTTTCTACATGAAATTTAAAAAATAAATACATTTCATGAAAACATTTTTTTCGTAAAACAACTCCTTTAAATTGTTGTTATTAGAGTATATCTAGGGACTTTTATGTTTCACGTGTATGTATTTACTTATTTTGAAAATACGACAAAATTTAGCCTATTATTCCATAAGAAAATTGAAAGAATGCGTTTTTATGCAATGTTTGGATACGTGATCCGCTTCCAGAAATATCGATTACAGATTAAATCTCGACACATTTTCAGAAATGGTGCGAGATACAATACATTGAAAAAGTGCCAAGATCTTAACGGATTGTAGAGAGAAAGTAGGCTAGATGCTTCAACGGTTGCCTAGATAACATTATGAATGCACATATTGACTACGTCACGTTTCTTCTGCAATGCACTTGTTTATTTCGATGCAGATGGAAAGGTAAAAAAAATCCCTATACTGAAATTGTAAACAAACCAAAAAAGATTTTGGCAACGTTATGATGAATCTTCATTGTCTTGTATGGGTAATGTGTAAGTATAAAGCTATTTTAACTAATATTATATACAACATTTTGAGTGTGTCCAAATGCTTGTTCACAAAATCTGGATTATCTCCAATTACAGGAGTTATTTTCATATTATTTTTTGACATCTCATCAAAGATGAAGAAGAATATGGAAGTCTGGGCATTTAGGGGGCTTACGACCGTCATAGGCTGGTTTAAGTGATCACTTTACACACGTGTAACATTCACCAATTCTACCCATTATTGACAACCACACTACTCAAATTCTTGGAAGTTCTATATATATGAACCAATTTAGAAACCTTGTTCATGAATCACTAGAACTTCACTAGAGACATCTATTGGTGAGATGTAAAGAAGTTTTTATTAAGCAGAAACTAAAATATAAGAGTTTCTGCTTAATAAAAAGCTTCTTTACATCTCACCAATAGATGTCTCTAGTGAAGTTCTAGTGATTCATAAACAAGGTTTCTAAATTGGTTCATATATATAGAACTTCCAAGAATTTGAGTAGTGTGGTTGTCAATAATGGGTAGAATTGGTGAATGTTACACGTGTGTAAAGTGATCACTTAAACCAGCCTATGACGGTCGTAAGCCCCGTAAATGCCCAGACTTCCATATTCTTCTTCATCTTTGATGAGATGTCAAAAAATAATATAATATTATATACTTTGTCTGTTTGTTTTTAATGTTTCAAACTCTGACTAGACCGATGTGATAGTTAAATTCTATCCAAAATAGCCTTTACCGTAGGCAAACCAACTAACGGTATATATATATCTGAGGTGCTTGTTACCATATAAACTTTTTTATGAAAATTATTTCTGCTATAGTATATACAAATTCGTCAATTTCATACTTTGTGTAAGCCCGTTATTTAAAATAAGTTTCAAATTATAAGAGACTATACTCAAACACAGAAATTCCGACTTTATTTAAGTAGCTGAAGATGATAAATATCCTTTAATTTCACTGAAAACTTATCTCATGTTCATTTCTGCATTAAAAAATAAAATAAATATTTTGTATTAAAAAATGACTTTTCCGTAAAATAGTATGGCTTGATATTGTAGCTTCTACGAATTTACTTAAAAAACTTACACTGTGTAAGAATCTATCTAGAACTAAGTAAGAATCGTGAAACAATAATATAGAATGTAAGTAGTTTTTTATTTTTATTTTGTGCTATATGTTTTTCTAATTCCCAAATGAGAAAGAAACTAATTAAAACTACACAGTCAGGATTGCGAAATTTATTTGATCATACAAATGTGTTCTGCCAATTTCATACACCTTTCCAAGCCATTATTCTTAAGAGGTTTTAATTGGACAAGACAAAACATAGATAATTTTCTACATAAAAGGTTGCATAAAAGTTGTTTGCAATGACAAAAGTATAACCTTTCAAGAAATTAGTTTTAGAGAGCACTTAAATTTTCATGGTTATTTAAATATACGTACGAACTTGACGTTTATCAACATTTACTTACAACTCACTTCAGCAATTTGATTCAACAATTATAAGTATTTAAACATAATATTTACGAAGTGCAATTTTAAATATTTATCACGCAAAAAAGTATATCCGCTGAGAAACCTGCTGTTAAATAATAAAAGACCGGAACACAATATAAATACCACTGGAAATATACTTCAAATAGTGTTTCAAGTACACATTTTATTGACTGCGAGAAAATATATAAAATATGTATTTTTCTAACCCCTATCCAGTGGTTCACAATGCATTGCACTGGATCAACCCAGTGATAATATATGTACTTGATTGTTAAATATATCAAGGCAAGGTAATAAGTCTACCCTCTATATTCTTAAGTCTAGAAGTGAAATACGAGTATATTTGTTAGAATACAGAAAACTTTTCTTTGGAGGACTCTTACCTGTTCATCTTGCACAAGGTTTTAAGAGTGTGGGTTTTCTACATCGAATATCTCTTAGCTATCGTTGTCATCTTCCTGTTCCAACTTAATTTTCCTCTTTTATTTTCTACTATATCCTTCACCATGTGCTTTTTCGCTTTATTTTTATGTTACGCAAATACGTTTGATCGATATTTAAAAAGAAGTATTTTTTGGTTAATCTTCTCATTGTACATAGAGAACCGAATCTGATCAATATGGTTATTAATTTTGACTTTTATTTGACATTAATTATTTATTTACTATTTATCAATTTGACTTAAATTAATTTGACTTTATCATTAATTTTATGGGCAAGATGTTTTGAGCAAATTTTAATGAAATATATTTTGTAACATACAGATGGTGTAAGTAAAGGAACTCAGTATCTTACTACTATATGTCAAACAAAAAAATAAAGGCACAGAAGAATGGCAGAATCTGCTAGGGTATTTGAGGTTGCAAACAAATAAACATAACATAAACCTTACATATCTAAACCATAAAAAATGCCTAAAATAATATTCTTGGCAGTTCAAAATTACTTTGTTAGCGCTCTTATTTTTACAGCTTCGTTTGTACAAAATACGAAAAATTAATAATATTTATTTCAATAAAGTAATATCTTTATATATTGTAAATAAAAATGAGTCAATGATAAGTTATTAATAAATCGAGAGGGGTCAACGGCCATTTGGTTTAAGTCAAGCAGTGACCGCGAGAAAAAGGTTAACTAGTCTATGCATAAAAAATATTTTGAAACACTTCCCCAAGCGATTGTGACACATAAGAACTCCGTTTCTGGTTTCATTTACTGTCGGGAGTTGCAAAATTAACAAGAGCTAATATGTATATAATAACGTTGTGTATTGCTTTTACGTACTTAAGTATCAATACAATGACCGCATGAGAAATTTAAGTAATAATAAGTAATAATAAGTAAGACTACAATATTTCTACGTCGTTTTGCATGTCAGTTATTCTATAATATTTAATAAAATATTTATCAATAAATAAAATATTTAACAGTAAAATAAATTTTGATTTGAGGGAATTATATTTTGGAGAAAAATATTGTTTTCTGCCATATACAAAACATAAATCGAACCATTTATATCTAGGATTGCAAAATACAGTTTTCTCAGAGATTTTAATTCAACATTAGTTCTTTACCATACGAAATACATTATTTCTAAATTGTATCCAAAATTAATGATTCATAGATCACAGTATCGAAGCAGTGTTATCTTGGACGTTAAATACACTAAAGAAAGGTGATGAGTCCTGCGCTTTAGGCAGCAGATTAGGCTAATATTAAACATATTAAATTAATTAAATAGTGGCCATAAGAACAATTATTTTGCAATAATAAATACTGAAGGAGCACACCCAAGCAGTTTAATATCTGATTATTATTTCTTAAAAAAAAATCTTTGTATGAGGACTGTATTATCTTATTTTGTTAAGAACTGTTTGAAAAAAGCTACGAAATGAAAACATACTATAACGTTTTATTTCTCTCAATAGAGCAAAAGCAATTACAGCTTCGAGGATAAGTACATATTTAGAACAAAGCAGTACCTATTCGAATAGTTTGCTGCCTACATCTGATTGTGTTTAGATTTATAAAGGATTAAATTATGGGAGCAAGGCTTTTGGACTTCAAGGATAACGTTAAATTGAACTAGTTTTTTTTAAACTAAAAAGGCTTACTAATGAATACCTGTAAAACATTATGAGGAATATGGGTACACATACATGTAATTAACCTTTAATAAGAAAACGTTATTACGTTACTCTTATGTTACATACACACTAAATATTACATTTAGTGTGTAGATTAGTTCATTGCTTTACGCGTATGTAATAAAAGAAATACATTTATGGATATACATATATATATATATATATATATATATATATATATATATATATATATATATATATATATATATATATATATATATATATATATATATACATATATATATATATATATATATGTTTATATATATATAAATATATATATATATATATATATATATATATATATATATATATATATATATATATATATATATATATATATATATATATATATATATATATATATATATATATATATATATATAAATATATTTATATATATATAAACATATATATATATATATATGTATATATATATATATATATATATATATATATATATATATATATATATATATATATATATATATATATATATATATATATCTATATATATATATATATATATCTATATATATATATATATATATATATATATATATATATATATATATATATATATATATATATAATATATATATATATATATATATATATATATATATATATATATATATATATATATATATATATATTTATATATATACATATATAAAATAATAAAAATAAAACCCTTATCCGCACCCCAATGGTGCATAGGGCACTGCGTCATATAAACGCAGTGTTATATTGATCGTTTACACATGAAGGAAAGGTGATCAGCCCTCCGCTTCAGGTACCATTCCAGGGTAATATTGAATAAATATGACAGTGAAAAAATCACTAATATTTATTTTACCCCCCTTGGGAATCGAACCCGGGACCTCCAGAACGGTAGCCGAGCGTGCTGACCATTACACTACGGAGGCGGACATATATATATATATAAATATATAAAAATATATTTAAATATTTATATATATTTATATATATATATAGATATATATATATATATATATATATATATATATATATATATATATATATATATATATATATATATATATATATATATATATATATATATATATATTTGTGCAATTTGATGTAATAAAACATTAAAGTTTGTTTACGGCAATATTTGTTTAATGTACCTACTTGTCGCTATTCATGTCTTGAATTTCAAATTGAAACTTATTCAAGGGTTATAAACGAGTATTATTATTACCTGCAGGTATAATTATGTACACTGAGAGAAAGTTTTATAAATAAATTCATAACATAATGTGTCTTAAGATTCTACTATCTTTCATGAAGTTGATACGTTTCGATATCAAATTCAGATAATTAAATTACATATTTATACACTAACCTCTGTACCTCAACCAGACATCGCTTCTTTGTAACTAGATTTGAAGGGAAACTCATACATTATGTATGTGTGATATTAAATTTTAACTCGGATTTGCTTTCAGATACAATGTAAGTTAATATATTATTTTAAATAAATTTCTTAATGTTTTTTTTTGGTTTCAAGAAGTATTCTATTAAAAAAATTATATAGGTTTTAAAGAGTTATTTTTTACATAATAACTAACAACCTACGCATATATAAATACAAGTCAAAAACAAGATGTTGTTAGATGTTATAAAAGTATGCCAAATTTAGAATGCATACCGAGGTGCAGATTCAAATCTAGACACAGATCTTGACTAAACTTTACTAAAACCCGTGGGTTCAAGGCTTCGAAATTTCGATTACATTTTAAATATATTTATTATACAATAAAATACATTTTTAATACGAGTAATTTATGTAGGAATGCTTATGATATTATATAAAGAATCATATTCTTAATACTGACCAGATCGAGCCACGCGTTGCTGTAGCTACTAAGCTTAGTATTGTTTAATAAAAAATTAATAAAAAATATATACACAATTCTGATAAATTTATGTATAAATTTACAATGCTTGTTGAGCAAGGCAAATATTACTAATCTATGAAACAACAATGCAATCGGAAACATTGAAAATGTCTAATAACAGCAGTTGTCAAGAAACGCGCTGTCCGCTATGAGCAATGTTGTATGTGTGTTCAACAGATGGCGCAGACTTAGTGTTTTTTTTTTAATCATGGTTACTGGTTTGGTGTTTATAAAAACGCGGATTTATTCCAATGCAACGCTGTGTTTAAATTTTAAAGTAATATGTGAATGTAAAACTAAAGGAAATTTAAGGTTTCGAACAAACGAACAGTTATGTTTTTAATTTCATAGATTTGTTGAGAAAATATTTTTTTTTATTTGAATGGAAATTTTGAATAGTACAATACATGATTTTATCATACCTCATCCCATAGTCAGCTAGTTACCTTCAAAACAATTAACCATTTTTAATTCAGCTCTCACTCGAGTTTACAAAACCTTCGCAGGGTACTGGACAGGAAGTATTTTCCAAAGCCTTCGTTAAGTACAATATCGCTGTAATATAAGGCAAGGTGAAGATCATATTACCGAACCAAAAATGTTACACATTATTCTTATTTCTTTTAAATAACACTAGTAATCCATCTATCTATTAACGGCGTATTTCTGAATAAAATAGAAGAAACACGTGT
Source organism: Brachycentrus maculatus (assembly GCF_059751285.1). Taxonomy (NCBI): domain Eukaryota; kingdom Metazoa; phylum Arthropoda; class Insecta; order Trichoptera; family Brachycentridae; genus Brachycentrus; species Brachycentrus maculatus. The sequence continues at coordinate 1,769,577 of NW_028281329.1, forward strand.
TTTACATACTATTTAATTACCAATAAAGTATTTGAAATGTTAATAATTAATATTAATTTTATAAACAAAAAGATTTAAAAAATATTTGGGGGAACATTTGTTCTCATGAAGCTTAAAAAGTGGAGTATTTTTAAACAATATTCAACAACTTGAACCTTCTTATACGAAATGCTATTTATTTTCTACTTATATTTATTGAAAATAATGGCTTCTTCATTACATATCTCTTATTATTTCAATCTGCCCTACAATAATATATTTTGTTAAGTCGTTAACATCACGTTGCACGAAATGACCCGAAATTTTTTCTGTTCTATTCTTAATTATCGTTAAAGTGCTTCTTCTTTCCATAACTTTTTGAAACACCTGTTTATTGGGCATTCTTTATTCCCATTTTTTGTATTGCATTTTACTACAACATCACTGAAATAGTGTGGTAAACAATTCCTTTTTGTGGCGCACATAATTATCTCTAAATGTCTCGGTAATAGGACAATTTCCTTAAGCAAATCACAAAAAAAACTTGAACGCTGCCGTATTTCAAGGACGAACTATTCATTTTTTAGGTCGCCGTGAGCTACGCAAGCATTTTTTTTTAAATTGTCGCTTTTGTTAAATAATAAACTGTTATCAGATGGCCGAAACTTGAACGCGTTTGATGTCTATCGCAATTTCCGTATGAATTCTAACACAGCCACCATATTGAATTGTGAAATGATACAATTACAGTTTTACGACTTTGCTTAGATTCTATTAAAATATGTGTACCTACTATTATCGACTGGTGCTAGAAACATAAAACAAAGTTAGCAAGTTTATAGAATAACTCTTACGTGTCTTACGCGCCATTTCGCATAAAATATAAATAAATTACAAAATATGTTTTGTACATTTAGTGAAAAGTATTCTGTTTTGTTATTATAAGTAAATAATTCTGACTGTAAATAAGATAAGTGCATTATTTAAATGCAATCATTCGTTTTTTTTCGAATATAAAGCCTTAACTCAGAAAGCTACTTATATATGTATCAAACAAAAATATAGACCGCTCTTTGTACCTGTATACTACCATTAAACAGTTAAAATCTGATTTCTCTATTAGTTTTAGATACATGAGTCTACGCCGACGGTAATTTGCTTAAGAATATAAGGATTTTTTTTTTAAACTAGGTTATACATTAACAGGATTTGTGGGTACGCTTATTACTGGGCTTATTCGTAGTCGTTACTTACATAAGTATAATAGACTATTTTTAGACCAAATATATTACAAGTTTTATATTTTTTGCTATCCCTCTTTTTTAAATTGACCAAAAGGGGCATTTTCAAACATCTTGAAAACTGAGGAATGAGTTACATTCAGTCATATTAAGTCTAAAACAAAAATCAAATAAAGCTTAGCTAGTCGTATCAAATAAAGAAAATTGTGTTGCCATATTTATTTTGGTAATCATCTTATGTTTTTTTTAAACAAAATAATTTCCAGCAGACAATTTTTTTAAGGTTGAAAATGGTTTGTACATTATTTTTCAACCCGACTTATTTCGTGGATTTTAAATGAATACATCAAGGCTCACTTTAAGATAACCGTAATTACTTAATATGGGTATGAAGACTTCATTTGCTACAACCACTTTTCTGCAACATACAGTTCTTAATAAGATTGTATGTCTTTTACAAGAATAAGACTCGACTATTTCCTGGGTGACTGTTGAAACACTAGTTATTCAGGATATGAACGACATGTTAAATCTAGGAAGCGTTTTGGTTTTAACAAGTTTCATATGTACCTTTTTTTATTTTAACGTTTAACAGCTTTATTTCTACTGAAATAATATTGTAAAGTTGTGATAAATTGTTTTCACTTAAAAATTGTAAATTTGAAATGTGTAAGAACAATTGTAAATTTATAATGTGTACCAAAAATAAATAAATTGAATTATATAACAGGTTTATTTTTTAATACAAACACTTATATTTAAATGTTACTTAATTTTATTTAAATCACAGTGACCTTTTACCAACAAATATTATTAAATTATTTTGAGACAACTTAAAATAGGAAAGTTGTTTGATGATAGTTAATATTTACACTCAATAAAATAAATTGAACGATCTAAATTTTATAGTACACAATTAATACAATAATTCTATGCGTGCCATTACACATTTGACAGTCCATAAACCATACGGATTTTCGGAGATTTCGAGAATTGAACAATTTTATTATTCGATAAATCATTATAATAATAATGAAAATATGAGAATAAAAAAAACACATACACAAGAAAACCAAAGGGTCGTACAGATTGTTGATGAGAACATCTTTAATTCTTAAAACTATTCGTGTTTACAATTACAACTGAAAAGTGTTCTTAAACCAATGTTTAGTTTTAATATAAGAGTTTCTGCTTAATAAAAAGCTTCTTTACATCTCACCAATAGATGTCTCTAGTGAAGTTCTAGTGATTCATGAACAAGGTTTCTAAATTGGTTCATATATATAGAACTTCCAAGAATTTGAGTAGTGTGGTTGTCAATAATGGGTAGAATTGGTGAATGTTACACGTGTGTAAAGTGATCACTTAAACCAGCCTATGACGGTCGTAAGCCCCGTAAATGCCCAGACTTCCATATTCTTCTTCATCTTTGATGATATGTCAAAAAATAATATTTAATTTTCATATGTAAATCATCATGTTATTTCACAAAATTATTCCATTCTCTTAAAAATTGTCGTCTACGACTCCAAGGTTTTAACTCCTTTTAGTTTTTGTAAGTTTCGCCAACCTTTATGTTGATATTTATAAAAAAAAATATCCACAAAAAAATCTGCTAATACGAGAAAAAATCGAAGCAAGACACCTGTTTAATTACAATGATTAAAGAAAACACTTGTTTTTTACCACGTGAGTTTTATTATAGACTACATGTTTCAGAAGTTAAACTTCCATCATTCAGGTCTGTATAATAACATAATAACTCAAGTGGTAAAAAACAAGTGTTTTCTTTAATCATTATACAGACTTGAATGATGGAAGTTTAACTTCTGAAACATGTAGTCTACAATAAAACTCAAGTGGTAAAAAACAAGTGTTTTCTTCAATCATTGTTTATAATTTGGCGCACTCACGTATGATACAACTGGTCTAATCGGAACATTATCGGAGTTATTATACAGACCTGAATGATGGAAGTTTAACTTCTGAAACATGTAGTCTATAATAAAACTCAAGTGGTAAAAAACAAGTGTTTTCTTTAATCATTGTAACATGTCTTACCACAAAGTTAATGCCGAAACAATAAATAAAATACCTGTTAATTACATCAAAAAGGTTTTTTATTCACAGTTATGAAATTACTGTTAATTTTTATTCAATTTAATTTTTATTCACAATCAAGTTAATTTTTATTCACTGTAATTACATTTTACTGCAAATGGGCATAAATGAGACTATAAACTACATAATTTGATATTTTATGGTTTTTATCAGAATAATCATATCTAAAATACTTTCATTACAATCCCGTTAAACAGGAAAAACGGGCAGTGCTAAAATAAATAGATATTCCAAATACAATTTCTAAATTTTATAATAAGTCAGCAATGGTGTGAAATAGAAAGCTTAGTATTTATTTCAATTTCAATATCAATCATTAGAGCCACTCATATTTTGCATGGAATACATGTTTGCCAAAAGTATCTTACATTTATTTATATTAGTAAAGAATTAAAAGCAGGTACATAAAAAGTCATAAACATAATCATACTATTTTTACGATATATGTATTTACAAATTTTTGCAAATACATATATCGTAAAAACACTACAAATTGTTTTGTTGATTGTCTTTAAAAATTATGTCAAAAGTAACGAACATTTTTGCATTTTTTAAAACATTTTTACGGAATAACGGAATTTACTAGGCAATACGGTCATTTAAAAAAAATAAGGGCCTAATAAAAGTGGTAAAAATTGACCACATATTTTTGTTTGGACTTTTTGTGACAAGGTTAAACTTTTAACAGGTTTTGTGAATTCGAGCAAACATGCATTAAATTTTTAGCCTTGGATGTTTGATTTATAGACTTTTAAGTTATGGTTTTTTATGAACCTTCAAGCTCTATTGTTAAAGTCACATTTTGTTAATTATTTTGTTAATAACCCGCTGGAACATTCACATTTAAAATTTTCAGTTACACTTATTTTTTTAAATAACATTATGTCTCTTTAATTTCATAGTTTTGATGATATATTTTATTGCAAGTCATTTGGGTATTTAAAACATGTTAATTTGATGTTTATTCAAATAAAATAAAAATTATAAAAATTCACGAAAGAGAAATTTAATTGAATCTGTTGCTATGGGAACTATTTCAATGTGATTTAATTATATTTATCTCTTATGTGTGGATCTTTTTAATTGATCGTTATACATATTTCGTACATCATTTTAAGTATTCATAAAGTCAAAATTACAATTTGACCCAGATAATGTAAATAATAATGACATATTGTACATTGATATAAAATGAATATGAAATAAATCGACACTCTAATATGGAACTTTCTCATACAAAACTGGATATGTATAACAGTTCAATTGAAACCAAGAAATGCCTTTTTTGTAAATGCAAATCCGACTCTTTTTTCAGCAACAATTTATCTTTTAAAATAAAAATAGTTTAAAAAAACTACATTTGAAAGTCTCACGCGTTACATTAGGCTTTTACGTTGAATCGTTTTTTTCTCTCATTTAAATAAATTATTATGTAACTATAACATTACGCTTTTAAATGATTTTTATAAAACTTAAAGAAACAGCTTTTTTTATCTTCAAACAGTCTCTTTTTTACATTTATTTATTAATTTAAACGACACACATTATTTTCGGCTTTATCTAAAAATAAAGTTGGATGCGGCCACGTCAATTGATTTTTATCGACAACTTGATTATAAATGTAATGTTATCGTAAAGAAAATGTCTAGTGTATGAATCCTTGTATAATATAAAGTAATTGAGTATTCACGCGTAGTCTGTCGAGTGAAACCAATATTTAATAACATACTGTTATTCCTAGTGTTTCAAATATATTTCATTCCGACCACGTTTACTGAGGCGATGCTAAACGGTCGTCGAAAGCGAAATTATCAACGTCAAAACCGGCATAGATTTCACTCGATAATGTGTCTAAGGACACTCGCCACAAACACTAAATTATCGTGCAGCCACAGCGCCATGTAGACGGCTCTGTCAAAGTAACTTTCTGACCAGCTCCCGCGAATTCGAACTCATGGTCAACCTGTTCATAATTTGAGAATTTTTTAACATTTTCGTATTGTGAAACTGTTGTTTCGTATTGACGAGGAATATCGCACTTAATTATGTAAATATGACCATAGAATCTCGTAATCTAGAGAAAATAATGTGATTTTCTATTTGGCTGTTTAAAAATATCTACTTAAACATTATATTATTTTTTTTCAAATTTCATTAATATTCTTGAAAAATTAAGAATTAGTATGTTTTGGAGAAAAAACGCTGTAAAGTGTTATCCTTGTGATATCATAGACTATTTTTTCGGATAAGTTAAAGTTACATTATTTTTAATCTTACAATTGATTATGAATAGTAACGATCAACTTAATCATTAAAATTAGAGCCCATGTACAAATATGAGTTTAAAAATGGAGGTATGAATAAAGATTGATTGATTCATTTCACGTAAATTATTAACTTGTGATTATAATCATATAAAAAAGATTTTGTGTTTTTTGTATTAAATTAAAAAATATAATAAAAGTTTTCATGAATAAGATGAGGAAGACGAAGATGAGGTTTATTATATTCAATTACTACAAACAATGTTTAATAATCCAACACTGAGTTTTATCACGCGTTCTACTTTCATTCCGCACGCTAAAACTTTTTTATTATGAATAAAAACATCTCGTAGAGCGCAAAAAGTGAAAATACTGAATATTTAAAAAGAAACACGGAGGTAAAAGTTTCTCTATCCAAAATTCTAGCGAATATATTAATAATAATATTCACATATTATTTTGATAGCCGGCCGAAAGTTGTAAAGAAACGTGATGGAATTTCAAATTGCATTAAAAAAAATTCTTACCATTTTCATGAAGAACTCCGGGTGCGTCACAATGTCTCAAAATTTCAACTCTAGTAGCTTAACGCTATCAAAAGTCTGGTCCGTCACAATTAACACTTGACCGAATGTTTATACTTTAAAATCAATTATATCTGAAACAAAAACACGTCAAGTGTAAAAAAAAGTCTATTGGAATTGTAAAAAAAAAACACAGAAATAGAAATCACGAATCTATGGGAAACTTACGAGAAAAAAAGAGATAACACTTATGGCAGACACTTATGCTGTAAAAACACACTAAAAGTTGCGTTTAGTAAACGCGGTGGAATGGTTTTCTCTTCGGCCCAGCAAGAACCGTCGAATCGAAACGGCACGGTACCAAGTGGCGCGCCGACTACCAAACAACTGAATCGTCGATACTTGGCTTAACTTTCTTAAGTCCAAACGCCGCCAAGAGTTGGAGGTGGTAAGTGGTAGCACGTTCGGCAGCACCTCGGAACCACTGTCGACTGTCTGCAGGAAGCCGCCGCTTCCACAGTCCACAACTGCAGCGACGCAGAAGTGGAAAACAGGGTGAACGTACTGAGTTTTTCCTCGACAATGCTATCATATAACCTGACGAGATTTCTTTTGCAACTCAAATGGCAATAAGTAAGCCAGGGGGCTTTTTTCCATGAAAAGATAACTGTTTGATTTTGTCGATTGTGTGTATATATTATATCGATTATTTATACCGTTATTTCTTATTGTTGATAGTAAAAATATTTGTTCTATTGTACTATAGAAATAAAACCTGCCATATTGGTATTTGAATGCAAAGATAATAAAAATCTACTTACGAATAATAGAATAGCAAAATCCCAATTCACTCTACGTAATAATATGAACAAACGTATACTGTAAGCCATTATGTAGAGTATTTTTGTTAATTTTAAATCTCAATAAATATTGTACAAGCAATGACTAAAAATTAGAATTGATGTCTTTGATTACATGATTTTAATTCATTTGAGTTAGGTATGACGATTATAATCTAGCTTTCGGCTTCCCCAAGCTTTACCTCGTCGGCTTTAAAATCACCAGAAGACTAGACAATTGATCAATTTATTAATTTTTCTTTTCATACATTATTTTTTTAACCAAACACACTCAGAGTGCATCGGGCACCACGTCGGATTTGATCTTCCAAAGATCTTATAATTATTAAGAAGGTATCTTCTTAATAGTCAATCATATCAAGGGATGATGATCAATTCCGCACTCCAGATTTTTAAAACAAGTTTTTCAATCGAATTCATTGAAAATTATTAGTGACAGCAGGTGTCAAGAAGCAAGCTGTTCACCATGAGAAATATGTACTTAGTATTGCGGGTGTTGCTGTTACGTTAAACGTGCTGTTACAGTAAAAAAATAGTTAGCAAAAAAATATTATACCTGTAACAGGTGTGTATTAAAACACAAAGCGTCGTTGAATAAATTGAGATTTGAGATTTTGAACAAATTGATATTTACATTTTTATTCATATAGATTCATAAGGACCTTGTAAAAATACATAAAATGACTATTAAATTAAAGATCTCACGGTGTATTCTTTTAAGGTCCGAAATCTGAAATATGTATATATGAAATCTCTACCTTCGTTGTGTTATTTTTTCACATAATAGGTTAGCAAAACTTCCGACAACGTTGTTGGTTCACGTCTTATTTCTCATGCGATGATTTACCTGATAGTTGTTTGCACGCATCTTAAACACACACATTTGTATTTGCAATAAATAACACCTTTTCTCTACTAATTATCGTGATGTTTCCTATAGTTTGCTGAGATATTAAAACACGCTTATATCATGATGTTTCTTGTTTACGAAAGAAATAGAAATACCTACTAAAAAGGAAACACATTATGATATTTGAGAGATAAATAAAAGATAAGATCGAATATCTAATGAAGAGAAAAAAACATTGAATTGCAAAGAAAAACGAAGTATTTTCAATTTGCCTCCAACGCTTTCGTCAATTTAAAGTTCGTTTTATATGTAATATTGCAATTTTTTTCGTTTAATTGCTTTGCTTTTTTTCCAATTATACTACTGTATTATTATCGAAATATAAACGGCTATAAAAATCTCAAACTCTTGAACTATATCGCTTGTCTTTTATTGGATGGATATTTGAGAAGATATTATGAGAAGATATTTCTGCTAAGCAATAAGCCCGCCAACGTACATTTATTCTGTACAAGAAGTTTCGAGTACATTGAATTAATCATTTTAAAAATTCACTTACTGTTTACTAACTTAATTTAAATGTCAATCAATACAAATGATGGAAATATATGTTTTTTGAGAGGCAGAAATCAAAATTAAAATGGTTTTGATTTTTTTCATATTTCAAATTTATTATGCAGCACATTCATTTCATTTCACAGTACATCGGAAAAAATATAAGGTATCTTAAAAATTTACACATAAAAGTAAGTATAATTTACGAATAAAAAATTAATACGCTTTCCTCAAATGAGAATAACTTAATTATTCATAAAATAAAATAAACTCTCACAACCGTATAAAGCTTTGTTCTTATCTTTTATACGTATCGAGAATTCGGTGCCAATGAATTATTGATTCATGGACACCTAATGAAAGAATGGTCTTGACTCGAGGCATATTTTAATTGGTCGCCAAGATGTCCTCCACCCACGGCTTAGTATTTTAATAATTAATTGACATACATAAATCTTTTCTTTGTGTTATATAACGTTTTTTTCCTTCGAGATTTCTTAGAATCGTAAAGGTATGTTGACATCTCAACTAAAAAAAAGATGTTAACGCGCGACTGATTGGTATATTAAAACAAACTTAATATGTGATTGGACGAGTCTATTAGACTCGTGTATTCATGCATGTTCATATAAACGAGTATATTAGAGTCACTGTATTTATGCAAACACATACTAAAATTTCATAGCTCTGGCACTTTTAACCTTAAAAATCGATGAATCGCAACAAATCAACTCCAAAATAATTTTATATTATAGTAATAGAGAGAAAATTAATCTCGGTCTAAAAATTATTTTTAAAATCCTAGTTAACTTTAAAAATATCAACATTTTGAGTGTGTCCAAATACTTGTTCACAAAATCTGGATTATCTCCAATTACAGGAGTTATTTTCATATTATTTTTTGATATCTCATCAAAGATGAAGAAGAATATGGAAGTCTGGGCATTTACGGGGTTTACGACCGTCATAGGCTGGTTTGAGTGATCACTTTACACACGTGTAACATTCACCAATTCTACCCATTATGGACAACCACACCACTCAAATTCTTGGAAGTTCTATATATATGAACCAATTTAGAAATCTTGTTCATGAATCACTAGAACTTCACTAGATACATCTATTGGTGAGATGTAAAGAAGCTTTTTATTAAGCAGAAACTCTTATATTAGTATGTGAGATCCGAATCCTGGATTATAATCACACACATGAGAAACGCCAGAAAATACCATTTTCATTTTTATTATTAAGCTTATAATTTGACCAGATAATTTATTTACAACATTTTGAGTGTGTCCAAATACTTGTTCTCAAAATCTGGATTATCTCCAATTACAGGAGTTAAATAAATTATCTGGTCAAATTATAAGCTTAATAATAAAAATGAAAATGGTATTTTCTGGCGTTTCTCATGTGTGTGATTATAATCCAGGATTCGGATCTCACATACTAATATAAGAGTTTCTGCTTAATAAAAAGCTTCTTTACATCTCACCAATAGATGTCTCTAGTGAAGTTCTAGTGATTCATGAACAAGGTTTCTAAATTGGTTCATATATATAGAACTTCCAAGAATTTGAGTGGTGTGGTTGTCCATAATGGGTAGAATTGGTGAATGTTACACGTGTGTAAAGTGATCACTCAAACCAGCCTATGGTCATAAGCCCCGTAAATGCCCAGACTTCCATATTCTTCTTCATCTTTGATGAGATATCAAAAAATAATATAAAAAATATCAATCTTAGTAGAAAAAAATATAAAACTAAAAATTTTTGAATTAAGTTTAATATTTTTTTAAACACAATTTTTGGATATTAAAAAAAATATACATAGTTAAAGATGCTGGGTGATGTAACAACTAGGTTGAAGTCTCAAAAATCAGGATTAAGACTATCTCAAATACCGGACGTTGTCAGATAGGGAAGAAAACGTAGAAAAAGTAATATGCATACGTTGGATGTACGAAAATACATACATATCTAATAACCCCTTGTGCTACTGCTTTTCTGGACGATACGCTAAGAGATGAAAAGATAACTCGGAGTCAATGTCATAGGAGGCACCATCGTCTGACGTAACCGACCAACTAATCAAAACCAAGTTGAAGACGACTTTTGTTTATTTGTTGGACATAGCTCAAACTAAGAAAAAATGGTGAAATATATTATTTCCCGCTTACTGATTCTTCGCTTTAAAAAGAGATTCAGTTCTCATCTTCAAACCCTTATCCGCACCCTATTGGAGCAAAGGCGACTACATCATATATACGCAGTGTTATCTCGATCGTTAACACAAGAAGAAAAGGTGATTAAAACTGCGCTTCAGGTACCAGTACGGGTAGTATTGAATAAATATTAGAGTGAAAAAAATCAATTATATTTATTTGCCCCCCCCCCCTGGGAATCGAACCCGAAACCTCCAGAACGGTAGCCGAGCGTGCTGAACATTAAACTACGGAGGCGTACAAAGTTGTCGTCAACATAATATAATATCCTTACGCACGTAGGGATATTATTTATGAAAATATTAATTAAAAATAAAAAGTGAGTCCGCCTTGGAGTCTACAAGACTCACATGCAAAGAATAAAGGTTAACCAGTTGAATTATTGGAGGTACTACTCACGTTTGTGCGTGAGTGTGATATTAAACAGAATTGGGCAGCGCGACGGACATTACATTGGAAGTTGTTCACGCTTCCGGTATCAGGTGCATGAAATTATATTATGAACGACTCAGAATCATAGTGACTCAAATGAATAAACTTCACAATATTCATTATGAAATCAATTTATAAATGTGTAAAAAAAAAAACATTTTTCTGTGTCGAAATAGAAGAGGGGCACAAGTAACATAAACCATAGAACTTGTGCTGTGTCACCACAGTTTTATGATTAAACATTTATTGTTTTTGGACAGAGTATGATTGAGATTATATAATGGATACAGTTTAATGAAAATGTCACTGAACTTATTTAATTTTTTTTTTTAAAGTTCAGTCTATTAACATTATAAACATTATCTTTGGAAACGAAATTATAATTGAAAACAATAAACCACCATAAAAACATCATTTTAAAAATTATGTTCGTTATATATAATTGAAATCTCAGGTAGTTTTTTATAGACGAACTAAATAGTTTTTATAACTTTTTTATTTTGACAAGTAGTTGTTAAAGTTATTTATAGATTTGGCGTTTAGTTTGTGGAACTCCATTTCAATATATATATATTTATTCGTTTGAAAATGCCATAACAAGGCAAAAGAATGATCATTAAAAATGTATGTATTTTTGAACAATAAAATACAATTACGTAGACTCAAAAAATCATTGTTTTATTTTAACATTTATGAAGTTTTAAACTTAGTCACTTTTAGTTCCAAGCCCATATTATGTTCTTAGCCTACATATGTTAATATAAAGAATATATGTAAAGTTTATGTATTTTTGATATTTTTGAATACAGACAAATTATATATCCTTTAACATTTTCATTTTATAAGGTAACGCTCTTTCAATATGTGAGCATAATAAACATTATTCCGTAATCTAACAAAGATTCAATGAATAATGTGACTCCAAATTTATTTGTATTCGTTTCACAGTGTGATATTAATTGCCAGATCCGCCTAGATTTATATTTTAATATATATTTAGATTAAAACCAATATTTTTAGCTTTTCCACTTTATTTTTATTTGACCAGTCTGATGATGTCGGTAACGACGGAACCCGGTCGCTGGTCAAATAAAAATAAAGTGGAAAAGCTAAAAATATTGGTTTTAATCTAATAATTTATTAAAATGCAATTCCATCACGAAGTGTCAGTGGATAATATAAATCCATTTATATTTGATAATTGAAATCAGGCATTTTTTTTGTACAAAAAATATCAGAAATAAAATAAATGTATCGCTTGAAAAATAGCACGTTTTGGTTCTTGTGATTTCATATTGGTATATTTGTTAAAAAATAACCACTAAAAAGACTTTAGTTTACTCTTATTAGCTCTTGTTTCATGGAAACTCACATAATTTGTCGGTCTAATTTGTCGATTGAAAAAAAAATCCTATTTTTAATTGGTGACTGCATTTTCATTAGTTTTAAGCAAATTTTGTCAAAATAATGCATTTTTTTTTAAAAGGGGTGCAATAATTGTCCGCCTCCGTGGTGTAATAATTAGCGTATTTATCCGCCGTGCTGGAGGTCCCGGGTATGTTTCCCAGGGAGGTAAAAATAAGTATTAGTGATATTTCACTCCAATATTTATTTAATATTACCCTGAACTGGTCCCTTAAGTGAAGTAGTGATCACCTTGCCTTCATGTTAGTAACGATCAAGATACTACTGCGTCAATACGAGGCAGTGCCCTATGCACCATTGGGTGTGGATAAAGGTTAGAAGAATACAATAATTAGGTTCTTTTAGATTTTTGCAATCTACAAACATTTATCTTATAAAATCTTTAGGCTACGATCCCAATACGAGTCTCAAACGTTATCGTCGACGCATCTCCATGTTTTGCCATGGAATCTCTCGTATAATGACAGAGGCTTTATAATCCTTCAATTCACTAATTTCACTTCTCTTCTTTATTAATCCTTTCCATTTATCCATTTGTTTACGTTGTTTTTATTATTATTATCAAAAAGTTTAAACGAGCACTTAATTATTTATTAAACTGTTATATTTTAATCTAACTATATAAACTCAGTTTTTAATCTTTAATTACTGTTTTTTTTTGTTTAAAGTATTACTTTTTATTCAATAAATGTAACAATATTTTAAATACATACAGATCTTTGTTTTTAAGATATATCGAAAATGTCTTGGAGACAAAACAATTTATGGAATGAAAATCAGGAAATCTTTAAGCAATCACAAATCTTACGGTCTGTCATTGGATAACACAAGTTATAGCCGATGTACACTTGTGTAAATTAGCTTGGTTTATTCCTAAATAGATATAGTAGTATATCGTCGAATAAGTCTCAATATTACGGTAAACAGTTAAAGTGAACTAAGGTAAGTCAGCGGTAAGTAATGCGTCTGGTTGTCGAGAGCAACTTTCACTCAATACTACTGCAGTAACCAAGTTTGTCCCAGTTTGAAGAAATTCGACCTCAATATGCTCCGCGTATCGTCGGCTCAGCATGTAAATCGCCTATCTCCAAACAACGGGAGTTTTTAAAAGGAAAAATTCATTACGAAAACTGAGAGCGAAGTAAAAGACAAAGAACATCAGTGATAAAGTAAAATCGTTATTAGAATATATTTATGCGTGGAGATTTTAATAGATAATAAAACTGCCACCACCGTGGCGATGATGATTCGGTGCTTTCTAGATTAATAGTATACAAAGGTGTATGAGTGAGACCATTGAGGAAGAAAAAACTATTGTAATACAGCAATTAAATCTGTAATCAGTGATCAGTCACTTACTGAAAAGGGACGGGAATATGCACTTTATAAATTAATATGAGCATATTATTCTTTCTCTTGTTAGTAAGTGGTTCGATATCTCTTGTTGGGCGAAGGTATTTAAATTATTTTAATGAATTAACAATTTTTTACACTTTATTTACTTCAATATTATTTCAATATTACTAATTTTAATGTTTACATTTTAAATCCGTAATTTATAACGCGGTAATACATTTATAGATAAATAAAGTAAATGAATCTTTTAATAATTATCTGGTCAAATTATAAGCCTAATAATAAAAATGAAAATGGTATTTTCTGGCGTTTCTCATGTGTGTGATTATAATCCAGGATTCGGATCTCACATACTAATATAAGAGTTTCTGCTTAATAAAAAAGCTTCTTTACATCTCACCAACAGATGTCTCTAGTGAAGTTCTAGTGATTCATGAACAAGGTTTCTAAATTGGTTCATATATATAGAACTTCCAAGAATTTGAGTAGTGTGGTTGTCAATAATGGGTAGAATTGGTGAATGTTACACGTGTGTAAAGTGATCACTTAAACCAGCCTATGACGGTCGTAAGCCCCGTAAATGCCCAGACTTCCATATTCTTCTTCATCTTTGATGAGATGTCAAAAAATAATATGAATCTTTTAATTTTAAACGTCAGATTATAAAAACAAATATGCATCAATTTTTAAAAAAAAATGGTCTTGGTTAACTAAGTACTGAATTTTAAAAAAATGTTAGTATAAAAAGTGGAGATGAGTACTTTTCTCGACACGTAACGACAACGCTTACTCGGCGAAAAATGAGCAAACGATTTTGATTTTATGAATTTCATGAGTTTTCCTTTTTAATCTAAATAGCTTATTGCCATTAATATAGTTTTTAATGTTTATGATTGCTGCTTACCCATAATATTCTTAAAAAGAAAACAGTAATTATTTGTTCTTAGATGATCATTTTTAAAAATATATATATTTTTTTTTAATATCTGCATGGATAAAAATATCTGCTGGTCTGTAAACCTTTTGTTGAAGCATAGTGAATTCACATGAAAAAATATATTCCCGAGGTATCCTGTACATGTGTATTACCTGAAAGATAATTTTTTCCATTCATTGAAACTCTCTGTTAGGGTTTAAAATACTGACTTGCAAAAGTTTCCGTTTCAAAGGTTTGTCTACAGATTGAAAAAGAAAAAGAAAATAACGCCATACCAAAAAAAAATCATTCATGTTGCAACTACAAGGAGCCTGCTTCATACCCTGAAAATCATATTATGCGTTTTCTACGTTTTTTACCTTATAACGTAGTTATCGTATTTGGCAACTGTGCATAAGGTGTGGCTACTGGGCCTACTTTATAGGGAGTCAAAAAAAATATTGATATTTGTTTCACTGTTTTATTTATTTAATATTCAGGTTGGTTGAATAAAAAAAAAATAATCACAATTTTCAAATATGTTTTATTTGACACTACTAGTGAATCAACAAAAATATTTAATATCCATGAAATAACAATAAAATCGAAAACATTAAAAATAATAAGTAGCGCCAGCTTTCAAGAAGCACCATGAGAATTTTTTATTATTGCTGTTTCGTTCAACAGCTAACTCTGTCATCGCAGTAAAAAGGCTGTTTAATAAAGCATATTTTTTCCCATAAGTAAAATCCTTTAATGTAATGTTTCAGAGCCATCAGTGTATAACTTTAGGATTTTTAAAATTTGAAACAAACACATATTTGCATTTATATTTATATTACCAGATTAAAAAAACATGCTCATATTTTAATGCTATGTTTTATTAAATAGATTATCTTGGACCGTTGCGTGAAGCGCAGGACTGATCACCTTCTTTCATATCAGGTAAATACTCCGTTAAATGTTTATCCGATAAAAGTAATTCTCATCAAAGAAGAGATATCGTAAACGAGGTTCTTTAATTTAAGGTTTTAATTTTAAAATGCCTTTTATGTCATTACTCATTATTTAAAACGAGCTTTTTTCATCTTCATTTTTTATCATGAAAAAGAAACGGGTATTTATTGAACAAAAATTTTGATCGGTATAAATCAATGCAAAGATTCGATTATGAAATTAACCCGAGGCAAAGAAATCGACGTTGTTGTCCATAATGTGTTTATGGTACTTATCATAAGACAATGGGCAGTAAATTTGCTCTTGAATAATGCCCATTCTACAGCTATCATATCAAACCATAAACATCCAATAAAAACATTTTCTAGTTTTATTACCGACAGAATTCAATTACACGAAAAACAAGACACGCTATACTGACGAATGGAGACAATGTTGCATTGAGTGATGTCTCACGATACATTATTTTAGTTTTATTTATCGAGTGCATTTTTTTTTAATTTTGCTGTTAAAACTTCAAACTATGTTAACAATGCAATTTATTTCTATTTTAAAACTGTTTTTAGAAATACCGCTCATTTTCTGCAAACTTGAATATTTTAAGAGAGCCATTTATAAGTTTAATACAAGTAGCCATTTATCAGTAAAGTATAAAATAATATCGGCTATAGTAAAACTAACGCCCTTTCACGAACAGAGTTGAATATCCACAATATTTTAACTGTGTCCAAATACTTGTACACAAATTAAGATTTTCTATACCAAAGAATTGTTATTACTTTTTTGACATCTCAACACAGATGAAGAAGAAAATGGTAGTCAGGGTATATACAGACCTTACGACCTGGTTATATATGATACGCTGGTTATGAAAGGTCAAAAACCCTGTAAATATCCAGACATACGTTCACTGATAATGAAATTTTAAATGGCATTTCTTAATCAAACATTTACTAATATCCCCTTACACTTATCCGCACCCCAATGGAGCATAGGGCAATGCATCATATAAACGCAATGTTATCTTGATCGTAAATACATGAAGAAAAGATGATCAGGCCTCCGCTTCAGGTACCAGTCTAGGGTAGTTTTGAATAAATATTACAGTGAAAAAATCACATATATTTATTTGATCCTCCCTGGGGATCGAACCCGGGACCTCCAGAACAGTAGCCGAGCGTGCTAACCATTACACTACGGAGGTGGATAATATACAAATCGATAAACTTTTACACTTATTTCATTTTAATAATATTTTTTGGCACCTCATTTTACAACACTTTCTCTTTAATGAAGTTTTAAATAAAATATCAAATTAATTAAAAAAGTGAAACTGCGTTCGAAATTGAATTATTCTTCATTCATTTCCCGATAGTCTCATAATATTTTGCTTTGATTGCAGACGACGACATTTATACTATTTCCGGTGCATTTATAATTGAATTTATCTGCTACTTAACGTAATGTATACGATTTGGGACGATTCGAAAAATTGATTTTATGAGGATTATTTTCAGTATAATTAAAGTCTATTTTATCGATAGACGATGGAAGTTGATGGACGTTTCAGCGAAGTGGAAAATTTTCCGATAAAGTTATAGACTTATAATTCGAAAAAGCACAATTCCTTAAGGCCGAGATCTGGAAAGTTAAAATTAGAACACCCTTGGCCGTTTAGTGTCTAGATGTCTCTCCGCGTACAAATTTTCTTTTAGAATATATGTTTTTAAGCAACATGATTTGAAAATTTTTTTTTAAAAATATTTTTCAACTCAGAAATGATGAAGCGGAATGCATCGAAATAAGTGTCATAATAGATTTCAAGAAATAGTGGTAAATTATTTACCACTATTTCTATATAGGCTATATACTAAGTAAAACAAAAATCAAATAAAAAGTCAAAAGTCTGCGCAATCGGAGGAGATGTATGACTAGATATATGGATGTGAAGGAAGCGAGGAGTGCATGTTAGGATAGAAAAGTGTGGCGTTCCATTCTCAGTGCCTACCCCAGCGGAAAAACGATGTGATGATAGGAGTAGTAGTAGTAGTAGTAGTAACTTTAATAAATTAAAAATTAATACATTTGGTCTGAAAAAAATCATCCATCTAATCGACAGTCTATTTATCACAAAGCTTTTTTTTTTGAATAATTAACTTACTGTAATGAATCAACATTGCTGAATTCTTATTACTCTCTCTTGAATTACGTAATCGTTAACTTTTGTACAGAAGCGAAGCACGTAACTCGATAATAAAAGAACAAATCGATTTCACCGAGCTTAGACAAATAATTTGACAGTTAGACGATGTTATTCACAGTTTTGCGTGCAATGAGACGATTGCGTCCATTTGCCATCCGATTGGATAAGACTTGGAGACCTCTGGCTCAATTATTCTTTTGCGTAAGTCGACAGCCCCTACGTAAAGTACTCTATTTGCAAATCTGTTACTTTACAGGAGAGAGCTTAGAAGATTTTTTCAACGTATTTCTTTTATTAAATAACGGTTTTATCTAAAATTCAAAACTAGTATTATACATTCAAAAAATACATAATAATAATTCAATAAAATAATGTATTAAATCGTTTTAAAATTTTATGCTTTGTCAAAATTAAGTAGTTAGCATTTTAGGAGTTCAGTTCATTTCGAAAATTCGATGTAGATAGCGTCTTATACGCCTGAAAACTAGGCGTAATTAATTATTTTATTTTATTTCTTTGTTTTTATTTGTAGATAACGGTCAGTTATAACATACACCAAATATCTCAAAATTGACAAAAATGTATTTAGAGCACTTTACGTAGGGCACGTCGAAATAATCCCACCCTATCCGTCTAGCCATCATGAATCTTAAACGATTTCTAAACTTAATCGAATACAATTGTAGCGGTACATCAAACGATTTCGCATTGGTTAAGAAATAAGCGGTTTTTCAAATTTATTCTTTATATAAATGTTTTTCATATCCAATTAAATATGGTGCACCGCATAGGGTCAATGGGATCTCAACTTAATTGATTATTAAATTATTGTGATCAGTCTTGAGACCTGTAAAAATTCTTGTTCATAAGAGGAAAATATATTTGATGGGATTCATCATAAACAGAATTTTAATGTAAAGCTGTACATATTATTTTTTAACATCTCATCAAAGATGAAGAAGAATATGGAAGTCTGGGTATCTCACCAATAGATGTCTAGTGAAGTTCTAGTGATTCAAGAACAAGGTTTCTAAATTGTTTCATATATATAAAGAACTTCCAAGAATTTGAGTAGTGTGGTTGTCAATAATGGGTAGAATTGGTGAATGTTACACGTGTGTAAAGTGATCACTTAAACCAGCCTATGACGGTCGTCAGCCCCGTAAATGCCTAGACTTCCATAGTCTTCTTCATCTTTGATGAGATGTTAAAAAATAATATGAAAATAACTCTTGTAATTGGAGATAATCCAGATTTTGCGAATAAGTATTTGGAAACACTAAAAATGTTGTAAATAAATTATCTGGTCAAATTATAAGCTTAATAAAAATAATGAAAATGGTATTTTCTGGCGTTTCTCATGTGTGTGATTATAATCCAGGATTCGGACCTCACATACTAATATAAGAGTTTCTGCTTAATAAAAAGCTTCTTTACATCTCACCAATAGATGTCTTGTGAAGTTCTAGTGATTCAAGAACAAGGTTTCTAAATTGTTTCATATGTAAAGCTGTACAATTCCCGAACAAATAAAATAAACTGTTAAGAAGACTGAGTGGACATAACGGCTAAATAATAGTTTGTGTAATATTTGGTAAATTTAGTTAACGGTCTACTCCCAAGTATACAAAGTCAACTCCTTATCTTTTCATAACTCTTTTTCTTTCAAAACCATATGTATATTCATTTTGAAGAAAAACTTACTTCTTCAATACGAAAACACTGTTCTAGGAAAAAAATACAATTAATTTTAATGTTATCTGGGTTCAAAGAAAATTAAGTTTCGGGCTATTGATTATCCCCCTTTAAGCTATTTTTACTAAATATTATTAAATAAATAAGCTTCTTTCACATTTTTCATATTAACTTACCATTTTTTTTTTAATTATGTAAATTAATACATTTTTATTAATACGATTTAACCTACCGGTTTCAACAAGAACCTTGTCATCATCAGGGTTTATTAAATTATAAATATTGAAAACATTAAAATACTCATAGTTAATTACATTCCCTCACCAAAAACTTCCACACACTCCATACACCATATGAAAATATGATTTAAAAAATATGATTTAAAAATATGATTTAAAAAAAATTCTAACTGTTTTTTTTGTTGGTTCTTGTCGAAACCGGTAGGTTAAAGTGTATAAATAATAAAAAAAGTGGTTAAAACAAAGTTGTTTAATTTCATAAAAATTATCATTCTGTCATACAACCATTTTTCCACACATTCGTCTTAGAGAACGCATTTCAACAGACTGCACTCTGTTTTCATCCTTCCTTTGCCAATTCCATGTTTTACTTCCATACATCAGTGTCGGTACCAGCACTCCGTTAATTAATGAAGAAAAAAAAGGATTAATTCACGAGCTCTAACTAGGATGACTGATCAGTTTATTATCTAATGACATCGGTCACCGGCGTGTCCGAATTATCTCCGTATCTTTCGAATCTACCGGGTGGTCAAAATAAAAGATTAACTTAATTTTATTCATGAATTATCTCGAGTCAAGATTGCGACGCGGCGCCTACACTGGAACTGAGAACCAATTAAACTATAAGTCAAAAAAAAATTGGTCACCAATCATTATTGGGTAACCTTACAACGTAACTTAACTGGTTGCTATAGGCAGTGTACAAGCAGAAAATAATATGTTCAGTAGTTGAACATACCTACATATATTATGGTTATGCGGTATCCCAAAACTCATGGTGTCAGTTGAATTACTTGATAGCCATAACCAGTCTTTTCTTCAGACATTTTTGTGTCGCACAGAGAGTTTTTAATGTCGTCTAAGATCTTAAAAAGTACTCTGAAACAAAGGTTTTCTTCTTAATAAATATTTTTTTATTTAATCATATCAAAGAGAAGAAACCGTTTTAGCTTTTGTATGAGATATGTACTATTACATATATTAATATCATATTTATTTTCATTTTTATTAAAACTTAAAAATAATATTTTTTACTTCAATGTACACCCTCTCTTCTTGGTCATAGCTGAATTCATTGTTTTACTTTTTTATGTACATAATAAACGCCTTTTTAAATTTCATACTGACACTAACTGTTCTAAATAGTATGCAAGCGTTTTTTGTCGTTTTTACAATTAAATCTAATTTATAATATTTACAACATAGAACTTCCAAGAATTTGAGTAGTGGGGTTGTCAATAACGGGTAGAATTGATGAATGTTACACGTGTGTAAAGTGATCACTTAAACCAGCCTACGACGGTTGTCAGCGACGTAAATGCCCAGACTTCCATATTCTTCTTCATCTTTGATGAGATGTCAAAAAATTATATGAATTAAATTTAAATTTATTTTTCTCGATTCAAACTAAAGTTCTTCATTTAATAAGTATACTCTTGGGTTTATTTTTTTATTTGTTGAAAACTCGTAAAAGTTTAACAAAAGTTTAAAAAAAAAAAAAACAATTTAGAAATAGATACCATTTATAAATAATTTATTTGACTGCTTGTTTTTTACTTGGCCTACCTAGGAGAAGTTTTGGCAAAGAGGGATTTATGCGTAGGTGTATGAACCTATGAACTGAATAAATTCGAATTATCACATATTTTTTTCTTCAGAATATCGTAAATAAAGGTACTTTAACTCGTACAAAAGTACAAATCCCCTTTAAGAATACGTTAAATCCATTTTTTTTAAATAACCAGTTAATATTATTTTTAAAGTTTTTCTTCTTGCGAATTTTATTTTTTTTGCAGTATGCCATATTCTTCAGTGGATCCTTGATTTTTGTGATACGGTGCATGCGTACGCTTAAGTACATAATTGTGTTTTCATATGTACCATGTGAATATCGACGCGTATGTGACAGCCTCGAGGCTTCTTTCGCAAACGGAACTTCCGGTGTTTTACTTCCGATCCAAACAAGTGACTTCTTATACAATGCGTTTAAAAGATCTCGTTTTACCAAATAAAGAAAAAAAATACCAAATCAAGGCATGAACAAAATACACTGGTATTTTGTAATGAAATTTTAAATAAATGATTTCATTTCTATGGTCACCCATTTCCTCTTATTAAAGTTATAATTATTTAAATATTTTTTATTCCTCCATTTCCATTACTATAAAGCGGTAATTTTTAAACCCTTAGTATCTTTTCATATCTTTTCATTATCTGTATCTTTTAAATTATATGTCGGGTTGTGGTCCCGTGGTTACTGCCATGGACTTTTGAGACAGATTTTCTCGGTTTGAACCCACTCCACCACAATTTGATGCTTATTTCCAATAATGAGCTTCATACTCTCACAGAAAAAAGGATGAAATTGACGTATTTTTGTAAAAAAAATATATATATGTATATATATATATATATATATATATATATATATATATATATATATATATATATATATATATATATATATATATATATATGTATATATATATTTATATAAATATATATATATATATATATATATATATATATATATATATATATATATATATATATATATATATATATATATATATATATATATATATATATATATATATATATATATATATATATATATATATATATATATATATATATATATATATATATATATATATATATATATATATATATATATATATATATATATATATATATATATATATATATATATATATATATATATATATATATATATATATATATATATATATATATATATATATATATATATATATATATATATATATATATATATATATATATATATATATATATATATATATATATATATATATATATATATATATATTATATATATATATATATATATATATATATATATATATATATATATATATATATATATATATATATATATATATATATATATATATATATATATATATATATATATATATATTTATTCCATTTCTGGATCCAACAAATTGAACGTTACCTAATTTAATCTTACATTCGTATGATCAATGATTAAGGTAACGCCGTGTCGTTCCGATGTAGTGCCCTATGCACCATTGGGTACGGTGGGGTGATAATATAATTAGGTAGGTAATTAATATTTCATCTGTCAAATTGACGCCACGATATTGCAATGGCTATGAACATAATGTATATATAGCCTACAGAAAGTCCGGAAAAGTGTATTGTTAAGAGCGAAGGTGATAGAGTGCTTAGGTGAAATGTTTTTAAATCAGGGCTGGACTGAAATACCCACAAAATGTATGAAACCATTTTAAATAATCACATCAGTATATTTTCTTTGACTTTTAATTTTTAGATTTATTATGACTTTGTGGTATCGCCCTATCATTCACAAAGTATCGCAATTTTGTACTTCTTTGTATTATTGAATGTATCGAAAACTTTGCATGCCTATGTATGTTTGATTTAATATAAAAAAAACAAAATCAAATAAAATTAAATATTAGTAAAAAAACATTGTAATATTCTAAACATGATAAGCTAAATATAAACTTGATGATAAAAAAGCTAAACATAAAAATTATAGCATTAAAATGTGTGTGTGTGTTTTTTTTTACTAAATAGAAGCAAAGTCTCAACTATAGTAAATAGTAAAAAAAATGGGAATGATGATGGTCCTAAAATGAACCCAATAGAGATTTTAATAATACGACAATTCTTTAAGTTCAAATAAAATAAATAACAAATTAATAACATTCCTGAATGGCCATGAAAACTTTTAGATTTATACTACGGTTATATTTTTCTCTACTTTTAAATTTGAAATAAAACATGTCAAAAAAGTATACCATTAATTCCAGATTTTTTTTCTACTAAATGTGAATTAATCCAGTGAAAAAAGGTTTGATTTAGAATATAATTTCTTTCAAATAAGCAGTAGTTTGAATCATTAAATATTTCGCGATACTCTTTTTTTATACCTATATGTGATATTATGTATTTTAAAATCAAACCTAAAATGTTATGTAAAGGCTGATAACATTTTACTTTCTTCAAAACCATTATTATACTAACTTTTTTTGTTAGTCTTCAGTTAATGTTGTTTAGAGAATGTAGGTATAATAATTTGATGTACGTGTTTGTTTTTTTGTTTGTTTTTAAATAACGTTATTGGATATACTTGAAATATTTTTTGTTTTGATACAAAACCGGCTTTCTAATGCTTTTAAGCGTTTTATTATTTATTATTTACAATTGTAAAAAAAATATGTGAATCTTTTTTTGCTTTGATTCATCTCCCCATAGCCTAAGTCTTTTTTACTTTTCTTAGTTCTTACAAACACATACTTTTTCAAGATTTAATATATTTAAAGGACGAATTGAATATTTATTTTAATATGTCATTATAAATTAAACACATGAAAAATGTGTACTTTCACTTTTATAAATTTTTTAACATTAAACCAGACTAAGCCACAGCAACGCGGGCCCAGGTACAGTTATTTTATATTTATATTTTAAAAACTAAAATTATTGTGATATAACTCTTTTTTTAGAAAAAGAGAAATATTTGTATTTTTATTATTTTCACAAATATTTCAATTTCATACTATTTCTGTGAGCCTAAGCAGCTCATTAAAAAGGTATCAATATGTGGTAGAGTAAACCGAGAAACTCTGACTTCGCGACTGAGTCCGCGACACTAACCACGGGACCACAACACGACAATCTTATAAGTTTTGATTCAACTAGCAAAAATTCAACAATACACATATATAAAATTGATCAATAATAATAATATCGACACCCCTGTGATTTTTTTCTTCATAAAAAATATGCAAATTCAAAATAACTACCCTTTATAAGGGCTGTCATATCTCATATAAGGGCTCATTTTTTATGGAAATATGTAACAAATCCAACCCTGGTAGAGTTGAAGGTCACTTTCCGTTCGACATTTTTGACCATGTGCCTCTGGCATTCGACATTACTTAAGTATTTAATGCCACTCATACATAAAGCATGTGCGTCAGTTCACGTGTGTACCTACTTGTGTACTTGCATATATATCGATAAACATTACAAATATTTGGTGATCCTATAAATTTTACCATTGTTCAAGTTATCGATATTACATCATGAGCAACTCGATTGCTAAGCGTTTTCACCGTTGAATTTCTCTAATTAAAATCATTTAAGTATGTATTATAAAAGCATATCAAAGGTTTTTAATAATTTTATATTTATCCAATAAGTAATCGAAAAATGTCTGATATTATAAGTTTAATAACCATTTCAAGCATCGATTGATCGTTAGCATTATTGTTAACGTTTATATTACTTATACAACAACGACAAAATAAGTGTATGTCAGATTTTAACGCCTAAGCGGCTCATTATTAGAAATTGGTATTAAATTGCGGTAGAGTGGATTCGAACCGAGAAACTCTGACTTAAGAGTCCACGACACTAACCACGGGACCACCACCCGACACAACATTAACAGGCAATTATTGGATATTTGTCATTATCCTATTAATAATTTATTAAGTTATGGATAAACCATCGGTGAAAGTAGTAATCTCCAAATTGATAGTAATGTATCTCTTCACTAATAATTTGTCTTAAATTTAACTTATTTACAGAAATAATAGTGTTGAACAGAAAATTCTCGTGAATTTCTTTAAAAAACTTATTGAAAAATATTATGATTAATAAACTTAGCACTTCTAACCGGTAAAACAGTCAATATACAATCACCATTAAACGAGAGACCGGGTTTAAACTTTTTTAAGTACATTAAAAAACCGAAGATCTTCATAGATGTTAATGTGGTTAGAAGCGTTAGAGAAACGATAATTACAGTCTCCACTTGAATTTTTTTTGTAAATATTAAATTTGTCGTTTTTTGTACGTATTCATTATGATATATAGATAAAGAGAGTACAATCACCACTAAACGGGAGACCGGGTTTAAACTTTTTTAGGTACATTAATAAAAACCAAAAATCTTCATAAATTTTAATGTGGTTATAAGGGTCACGGGAACGATAATTACACAGTTTATACTCAAAATAATATTTTGTAAATAGACGAATTTGTTGTCTATTCATTATGTTATACATTTATTGAGCAAGACATGAAAGTAACCGAAACTAAGATGTAAAAATGCCTGTAATTTATGTAAATTATCACCAGACATCGTGACTTAACTACCGGTAGTCATAAACACACAATTTGTTGTTCTGTAAAAGATAATGTTACATTTTGGGTGTCATGAGGTTAAGAAATCGATTTGATTGCACGTAAGTTTAGCGCAATCAAATCCTATGCATATTGATGAAGTGCCTATAAAATAAGTAGGTACCATAACATAATATTTAAACCTGAAATTAGAGATTTTTTCTTTGATACAAATCAAGAATAAATCGATTTTGATACTGGAGGTTTAAAAAAATTAAGTACGGTAAATAAAATCAGAAAGTGACTTGAAAAAATCTTGTTAAAATAAAAAAGTTATGTTATTATTTAAATGAATTTAATATTTCCATTGATGTATGGTATGACAAAGTCTACCATATGTTTATAAAAAGAAGATGGGATGATAAATTAAATTAACAATATTGATATTAGATTGTCAAAGTAAAACAAAAAAATGTTGTCAGCCTCTGTATTGCACTGGTGGAGCATTTGGTTACCATGCTGGAGGTCCAAGATTGGATTAAAAATCATATAAATGAATCCTTGCCCGGTCGTTCAATAGTTAGCATAGGATTAAGCCATATATATATATATATATATATATATATATATATATATATATATATATATATATATATATATATATATATATATATATATATATATATATATATATATATATATATATATATATATATATATATATATATATATATATATATTCAGAAACGTTCAGTTTCCTCGCTAGTAGAAATCTCATGTGATTCATTCATATTATTGTTCCTTTCTCCATAATTTCGATCACTCTCGGGCGTGTTAATTATCAGATATGAATCTTCTCAATGACTATCTCGAAGAATGCTTGCTTGAAGTTATGTAGCCTTTTTCTGTAGTTGTAATCGTCCGAAATGGTATTTGAAGTTTATTTCCAGTGACAAAATTGAAAAATTACACATCAGTTACATACGCAAGTAGATTTCCACGGTATCATTTTGACAAAATGTTACTTGTAAAAACATACGAATGGTATTAAATAAAAAAAATACAGCTCTTCATTTTGCACATAAGGAAGGTTATATAAATATAATACGATAAATTCAAAAGTAGACAAAGGTCAATTAGTTATTTTGACAAATCAAATAATATATCTCAATGAACCAATTAAAATAATGAAAAACGATTTAAATATATATTTTAAAGCAAAATACTTGGAAATAATTATGCGTTAATTCCATAATTTTTTAACTTGCTTATTATGATGTTAATTTTTAAGAAACGTCAAAATTTACACTTCAATATTAAAACGGCTTTATAATTAATGTAGACAGAATTTTTTTATCAATAAATTGGGAAAACAACCGAGTCCGTATACAAGAGGATATAAATTTTCTTGTTTTTATTTTAAAAGTTTAATGGATTTGATCTAGTTAATATATAATAGTTCCAAAGTTCCACGGAGTAGGTATGCCTGAATATCACTTATTCTGAGATAATAATAATAATAATAATTTTGGATGATTTATATAGCGCCATTTTCGTAAAAAACTACCTCAAGGGCGCTTATACAGGTATGGATTATGATATGAAAATGATAATGAGAGACAATTAAAAGAAATATATTAATAAAAAACGTCGTCAATCGGCTGAGTCAGATATTATCACTAGACATTTGATGAAATAACTTTATTCAAGATATATCTTCAACCAGTGTTTAAACTTATCAGAGCATTAAATGCTTTCGTATTTACAGAATTACTGGTTTTTAAAAATGTGTGTGTGATTTTTACGTACGTTAAAAAAATTCAGCGTTTAAAAAGTAGTTGATAATTTGTTTATTTTAACCATATTATTATTATCTTAGTTACTATACGAAAAATAAAAACAGACATTTGATTTATTAAAATAAACAAGAAATAATATTTTCACATTACACTTAATAAAAAAAATGATAAAACACATTTTTAAGAACATTAAAAGAAATGTGACTATACATTTTATTTTTATATTTTCTTATGAAATTAAATTTTAATCTTTGGCATTTTGAATGTTTAATTACAACTCTTATCTTTTGAATGTCTTACAAAGACGATCAATTTATGGAATAACAGGGCTTTCTTTCTTTCAGTGGCCATTTAAGTGTTCAGTTTGTGCACTTGTGTGACGTTCACCAACGTGTTGATATTTTTTGAATATCAGTTCCACATTAATCATTATTTCAAGTCATACATATGCAATATTCAAAGTCTATTCATATTCGAGTTCAAAGCGACAATTCTTTACGATTTTTTTAAAGTAATGAGAAGTATCCTTCTTATTTATCTGTAAATCTCCCCCGTGCTTTAATTCTGTGAAGCATCGGTAAGAAATTTGAATAGTAGGTACTTCTGGGATTAAATAAATGCAAAAGTTGTGTTTTTACAAAGAATTCGACATATTCAAATGTTGTGAATCTAAATCAAATCATTTTGTCGTATGAAAATTGTAAAGTATCTTGTATTTTCAAGTGATTTAAAAGAAAAACTTGAGGCAAATATGGACATTATTGTTCAGGAAAAAGAAAAGAGTAAAAAAAAACAAATAAGTAAGGATAAGAATAAATCATGCAGCTTAAAGTGTTGATCGTAATAAGTGCAAATTTGCTATTATGAAGTAAAATTACTTGACGCGCACAAGTCGAGATAGTAAGACCATGAACTCTCTGTTAATATTTGGCAAGTTTCTAACCAACTCTTTGATCTTGAAATAAGTCATATTCGAACATTTCGTGCTCGCTACACGGAAGGCGAATATCCTAAAGTATAATAATATAATACTTACCAACACAACGATAACGATAGTTCTGAATAGTGTCTCTGTTAATATAATCTGAACATTAAACAAATACTTAAACCCTTTCACTGCCTACGGATGGAGTTAAGTATATCCGAATCATTAAATACGTACACTGGATTTACTGACGACAGGTTGTCATCAAGAAATATTATATTATTCTTCTTCTTCTTGGTGTAGGCCTTGTGGCCTGTTTTTAAGAGGTAATTAGCCTCCTGTGATGTCGATTCCCAGCTATCAATGTACCTCTTTAGCGGTCTCCCGGTGTCGTACAGTGCAATGTCTGGGAATCTGGATGGTTCTATTTTCCTTACATGGGAATATGGAAGGCTAGATATTTACAGGGCTTGGACTAGTAATCGTCTTGTTTAAGTTATCACTTTATACACTTGCGTAATATTAACCATTCTGCCTTTATTTGAATATCTATACAACTAGATTCTAGATATTCGTACGTCTACTTAATATTCAACCACCCATCCCCACATATGTGTTAGAGACAACATCTATGGAGGTTCCTTAGGTGGAGACTTAGTTTATAATTATGTGAAACTCTTTCAAATATTAAAACACTTGCTTTATTATAATATTGTATTCATACATTAACACACGCTAGAAGACTACACAATTCTTTTTTTTTTTAATTTTTATTTTGACCAGTTTATTTATATAAAAATTTGACATACAGAATTTTCTGTGTGTTTTAAAAATCATTATTATTTCTGCATAGGTAATTTTCCCAAACATCTTTATGCACAAAGCGGTATCTTGAATATTGTGAAAAAAACGGTCATTCATTAATTCACTTAAATGGAAAAAAAGTATTCATTTTTTCCAACCAGCAGGTATACGAGTATATAATAAAAAATAGCAAAAATTGTCAAAATAAATTAATTAAATAGCAAAATATATGTGCACTTCAGCGTTATCATTGAGACACACGCACTCACACAAATGTATGATTTTTTTTAAAATTTCAACTAAAAAATATCCTTACACACGGTATTTGGGGGAGCTACATTCTTAAGTTGTTACCCTACACGTTATCTCAAAGTACCATATACTCGTAAGGCAGTAAAAAAGCCAGAGTTGTTACCAATTCGAGGGTATTAAAGGGTTAATATAAAAGTGAGATATATATCCATGACTCTTGTGAAGGGAAACTCGACCAAGGCCATACTCGTAACAACGGGGCGTTACACTTTTTCTTGTATATCACACAAATATTCTAAATGACCGTCAGCTGAATTGCGCTTATAATACACACACACGAGTACGTACATAGTACAAGTAACCATTCAACATAAGATTGAGATGGAAAACTTATTTTAAAACTGCACAAAATTAAACATACTAAGTTTAGGGAATTTTCCGGCATTTTGATTAATTTATTTAAATAATTAATAACTTTATTTAACGATGTGGCCATATTGATAAGCGTGATAAATGGTTTATATTTCGATAAAACCGTTTACAAAAAAATACCGAGTAAGTTCACCTTCGCACCATATTTTTAAACATGTTTGACTACTATCAACGATGTCAGGGGTTCGATACCCAGTGGGGTAATTTAAGATATCAAGTAGTACGATGAAAAACTTAAGATACCATAAATATGGCTGGTTCATCTGTATACCCAGACATACCAAAGCCTCCTTAAATAATAATTAAGAAATACTCGCTGATTAACTCTCGAACATGTGCCTTAGACGCCTTCTCCAAAAAGGTGACCGATTTTTATGTCACTTTTCTGGAGATAAAATATCTCTGGGGGAGATCTTCTTTGAGCTGGTTGGACCAGGTGAAATCTGAAACAGGATCTTCATACGGGTCAGCATTTAGAGAAGCGAGGCGGCATCCTTTGTCATTGTAGTCTGAATAAAAATATGATTTTACCTGTTGTGTTGGATAAAGAGCTGGAAATATGGAGAGACAATAACCTACTTCAAATGCCTTGGTAGCATTAAAACATCATCTCTGGAACAAGATACGGAGATCAAATACCGAATATAAAAAGCCAGAAATGCAAAAAACAGTATTAAACATTTTTTGTGAACTTCGTGAGTTAGTACAATAAACATACTTGAAGCCTTTGAGATGTGGCTGCATAGACGCATGCTCCATATATCTTGGATAGTCATAAACTGGAAAGTTTTTTAAAGAGCTGGAGAAGGGTAGGAACTGCTAATGAATGTAAAAAAGCTTAAGATCTCCTACCTAAGACACGTGCTGAGAAGAGAGAAATATGCCTTCTTCCTATTTATCGCAAAAAGGTAAATTAAGGGAAGTCAAGGGTTTAGAGATGTCTTGAAGATATATGAGAGATGAGACCGGAATAAGAAGAGTATGAGAGTTGTAGATGACAGAGTAGCTTTCTCCGGAGTATTTGCTAACGTCAGGGGGACCTGATACGAAAAGAAGAAGAAGCATCTGCAACATAAAACCTATCACGTTTGCTGCTATATAATTTACAATCGAGACAACGATGCATTGTCTAATTTAGTGCTCCACATAAAAGTTAAGATAGAGAAAGAATCACGATATAATATCTAAAAAAGTAAAGTGCTCTAACTACATTTTTGTCAATTTTGAGACATTTGGTGTATGTTATCAACTGACTGTTATCTACAAATAAAAACAAACAAATAAAATAAATAAATAAATTACGCCTAGTTTTCAGGCGTATAAGACGCTATCTACATCAAATTTTCGAAATGAACTGAACTCCAAAAATTCTAACTACTTAATTTTGACAAAGCATAAAGTTTTAAAACGATTTAATACATTATTTATTGTGTTTTTTAATGTTTAATACTAATTTAGAATTTCAGATAGAACCGTTAATTAATTTTTAAAAAATACGTTGAAAAAATCTTCTAAGCTCTCTCCTGTAAAGTAACAAATTTGCAGATAGAGTACTTTACGTAGGGGCCGTCGATATGTACATATACATATACATATACATTATGAAGTATTCGGTGTTGATCGGGTCTTATTATTGATTTTTACTCGGATATTATTTTAATATAAGGTTACTGCAGCATTTAACCAGATAATATCTGATAACGTTTTTTCACTAACGTTCGCAAGTACCATAAATTATATATTGATTCTCTTGCGTAATAATAGTAAGGCAGCCCGACCAGCCGAAATACTTGCTACAGGTGGCATTACTTTCACTCTCAATCTCAGTCTGCAATCACCTGTTTTCATAGCAACAGGTAGACTGTATATTTATTCTTATAGATTCTTATATTTGTTCACGTATTTATACTTGCGTTTTTAAGTCTATACCTACTATTGAAACGACATAACAATTTCTTATAAGCATTTTATTACATATAATTATATTAATTTTTCAATGATGTATTTTTTCTTACTTAAACGTTTCGTGTTATTTTAAATATATTTATAATAAATAATTCAGGTCAGGAGTCGTAATAATCGCCGGGTATGTATGAGATGCATGAATGTGGAAGAGGCGAATAATATTTGCAAAGACAGAGTGGTGTGGCTTTCGATTATCTCTGCCTACCCCTGCGGGAAGCGGCGTGATGGTTAGTTAGTTAGTTAGTTAGTTATACATAATAAATGATAAAAAAAAAATTAAAAATATTCATTAAATGATTTGTCCGCCTCCGTAGTGTAATGGTCAGCATGCTCGGCTACCGTTCTGGAGGTCCCGGGTTCGATTCCCAGGGGGGTTTAATAAATATAAGTGATTTTTTCAATGTAATATTTATTCAACATTCATACACTGGACTGGTACCTGAAGTGGAGGGCTGATCACCTTTCCTTCATGTATAATCGATCGAGATAACACTGCGTTTATATGAAGCAGTGCCCTATGCACCATTGGGTTGCGGTAAGGGATTTATTTTTATTATTATTATTAAATGATTTCTAGGATTTCTGGGTCAAAATAGGTCTTGAACAAATGTAATAATTATCTGATTTATTAGACAAAATTAATTTAACGTAGTTAGTCAAATAAAAAAAACTACCTCACTTGAAAATGTAATTAAAATTTCAAAAATCATCAAAACGAATTAGTTTTTACTAACATTTCAATAATTTTCGCAAATGTACATACTAGTATAACTAAAGTATTTCACATTGTAACACTTCAACAAAGATGAAAAAAATGGAATTATGGATATTTACAGGGCTTTTGACCTGTTGTAGGCTGGTTAAATGATCACTTTACACACGTGTAACATTCACTTTTCTACCCATAATTGATAACCAACTTGTTTAAGACCACATTTGAGTTTATGAATGCTAACAATATTAGTTTCGGGAACTACAGATATTCTCATCAACAGTTTGTATTTTCACATGGTTATTAGAACATCTGTAGATCTCTATACTAGTCGTATTTGTATTAATAAACTCAGTAGTGGTCTCTATCCGCCTCCGTAGTGTAATGGTCAGCACGCTCGGCTACCGTTCTGGAGGTCCCGGGTTCGATTCCCAAGGGGGTAAAATAAATATAAGTGATTTTTTCATTGTCATATTTATTCAATATTACCCTGGACTGGGTATCTGAAGCGGAGAGCTGATGATCTTTCCTTCTTATGCACCATTGGGGTGCGGATAAGGGTTTTATTATTATTATTATTAGTGGTCTTGAACAAGTGTTATTCAACGTGAAAAAGAAATATGAGCGATTATAAATCTGTTGTGTAATTTTTCAATATTTATCTAAAAACAAGGAATGTCGATTACATGTGGGTTATAAAGCAACTATTTTCGAGTTAATGATATAACTATTGTAAAGCTCGTATAGGCAAATGGCGATTGTTCTCATGATGATGAGTATTAGAAATCTCTTGCTTTAGGCAGGTAACGAATGATAATAATGAACACATTCATAAATTGAACTTAAATTTTTATTTCTCAGGATACCTGAAAAATGCTTTATTAAAAAATCCTGATATGAAGATCGGCAGCAAAATCAAGATTTCCAAAACTTGTGTCCGACCCATCATGACGTATGGAATCGAAAGTAGAGCGGACACCGTTGCCACAAAAAACGAGCTGCGAGTGTCAGAAATGAAGACTCTAAGAAGCATATTAGGCAAGAGTCTTCGAGATAGAATAAGAAACGCCAGGATCAGGGAAATATGCGAGATCGAAGATGTCGTTAGGTGGGGAAGGCAACGAAGGAGACAATGGTATGCGCATGTGAGGAGAATTGAATCATCTAGACTCCCCCCACATCGCACTGTACGGCCAACCCCATGGTAGACGACTCCCGGGATAGCTGGGAATCGACGAGGCTAATCCCTCTTAAAAACAGGCCACAAGGCCTACAACAAGATGAAGAAGAAGAAGAAGACATTTTTATTATTATATATATATTTTTTTTAATTCAAGAATAATTTTTAAATGTTTTCGTTTTTATGCTTTTACTACTCTGCCTCCCCTGCTCTGCATAGAACATTTTAAAGGGGAAATTAATTACCGCCCTCTGTGAACATAACGCTGAATCAACAATCATCAAGCGATGATGAAATAGTGGAAAAATCTTTAATTTTAATACGTTGTCAGTCATCGGCCAACAGATGGGACTATTGTATTTACAAAATAAAAAGAAATGATTATAAAAACGTTAAAAGCTTCTTCTCAGTTGTATTGATATATCATTTGTGGGGTGAGTAATCCAATGTCTGCTATAATTACTAGATAAAATAGAAGTGTCTTAAATTAAAATGTTATATTCCTAAAAAAATAATTAGTAATTCTGAATGAATCTCATCCGTGATCAATTGGAGAAAACTATATTATTCACAAATTCTTAAATGATAGCACCACCACCATCCAAAATTCCACGTCTATCAAAATTACAACTAACATACGAAAGGAACCCAACAACAGTGCATATATCCTGAGACAATCAATGGAAGATAGGCAGCCCCTCGATCAGCAAGGACATCAGATATCGGCAGACAATTGTAGCACATAAGTTGTCCTCATACAAATTTTGGTGATAGGGTCTTCTCAGGTCGCTGAATTGTAACTATCATTTCATATCATTATATTTCTACTTAAAAATGCTACAAATAATTTCCAATTTTTGTTATGATTTTTATTTCTCACGGACTCGAAAAAAAGTTTACAAATTCTACCCCACTATGCCACAACTTAGATGATTACTATTTTCAAACATTATCTATTGTACTTTGTCTTACCTGAAAACGGTATTGAATAAAATATCTCTGTACAATAATGAAAACTTAGATTTTGAAATTCATCTGATAAATCGTTTTATAAATAAAAATTTACAACGTTATTTTTTGTAAAGTTTTATATATTTACACTTTAAATATTTAATCAACGTCACCATTTTATTATTTTTTCCTTTTGAAAACTGGTGATTTTTTCAAGAGTCACATTAATACCCACATTGTTATTTTATTTGTTTTATATTTTATTTTATTTAAAATTAAGAAACATATTCCATAAAAAATAAGTCGATGGCCAGTCATTTTTTTTCGGCACCTATTTTTGGAGCCCTATCTGTGCATCAAATCACCTTTTCCTTGGATCTTACCTCAACTTTTTACATGACCGTTGTCTTTGTGTTTTTCTTATGTATCAAATAAGTGTACAGTCTCATCATTTGATAATACGATGGTCATTTTATTATTCATACTAAAACTGCCTATATTTCTCCTACTCCAAGCACAACTTGGCCTCTTTATTAGAGAGAATAGCATAACTAATATTCAGATATGTTTAATGTAGAAATGTCTTGCAAATTAATTGAATTAAAATATTTTTTGACTATATTAATATTTTTTCATTTAAAAATAATGTCGCTTGTTATTCTTTTTCTCACACTTATCCTATTTCAAAAAGCTATATAAACTAATACCATTTTATAATTAACATGTAACTTTGTTTTAAAATCACTATAAAATATAAGTAATTAAAATTATAGTGATTTTAAAAGTATGTTAAATTTTAATTATTATTAAATGGAAAATAACAAAACTAGTGCTTCAAAAGGTAAATTATTGACTATACCACTATTAGTTCTTTATTTTTTATTTTTCGTTGGTTGGAAGTTATTGTTTCATAACATTTAAGTACTATTTCATAAAGTCCCAAGGTTAAGATATTCAGTTCAACAAAAATAATAATAAAAAATGTACAACCCGAGTTATATATTTCAATACAATGATATCAAAATCGATACTTGTATGGTATTTTTCCCTTGAGACTCAACCAATTTTCTAGCGAATGAAATTGTCCGCGGGGATACTTTATATTACTGAAGCAATATTACGTTCAAAGAAAACATATGTAAGTTTAAACGTATGTAATATAATACATACAAAACCCGTTGCATTAGGTTTGCAAAAAAATAGTGATTTATGTTATGTTTGAATTGTTTTCTTTTTTATTCTAAAAGGTACAGGTAAAATAAATTCCTGTTCTTACTAATTACTTTTCTTTTTTGTCAATTTACCCAGTAAAATATATCTGCCAGTGTCAAATCCTAGTATTTATTGACGAATCTTATAAAAAGGGTTTTAATATAAAATTACACTCTTGCATAAGACAAGATTTGAATTAATTCATTCATACGAGACTAGTTTCAATAACGTCTGTAGTTTACGAAACTAGTCGTGTTTATATTAATAAACTCAAAAGATTTTTAGTGTGTCCAAATATGTTTTCTCCACTTAGGGGTTATTTTTAAGGCTGTTGTGAACCCATATGTACTGTGTCAGACAGACTTATTCTATTCCATATTCTTTTTCATCTTTGTTGAGATGTCTAATGTAAAACATGTAAGCTAAACTATTTTTCAAAAACGTCTGTGGTATAAAAAACTAGTCGTGTTTACATTTATTATCTGAAAAGTGGTCTTAAGCAAGTGTTTTAATTTTTAATATAAATTAATTATGTTAATGCAAAATAATAAAATAAGAGTTTATATTCCGAATAAATAATTTTTTTAACATTATTATGAACGCAATTCTAGAATTACGATTTTCGAGTTGACGTTTTTGCGAGTACACTCACGACATACTGAGTACGAGATTGACATTTACTATGTTCCTCAGGGGAAAATTTTCTGTTCCCCCCTTCTAATATAGATATTAACTTTTTTAATATAATGTTTTGTATAATAGTTTACATATGTATGAGTAAAATGCATATGGAATGATGGTGCCGACATTTTCCACAGTAGCCTACTTGAAATGTGTTGGCTATTGTCAAACGGTGACTGCTTTAAACAGCAAAAGCGTTCATTTACATGAAAATCAATATAGAGAGTAGAAATCCTTACATAACCACTACTCCAGTGCTTGTTAAACTGTTTTAGTTTTGTTAATAGTAACGCATTAATTAATTAATGAAAAAACATTCATTTTTACAATTTATTTTAGTGAGTGTAAATATATTATTATATTTACCAATTGATTGACTTGAGTTAACATGTTTTTAAAACGTCAATTCAGTACAATTTTAACAATGAATTTGTAAAACTGTTTTTAGTTTTGTTAATAGTAACGCATTAATTAATTAATAAAAAAAAATCATTTTACATTTTCGTTTAGTGAGTGTAAATATATTATTTACCAATTGATTGACTTGAGTTAACATGTTTTTGAAACGTCAATTCAGTACAATTTTAAATATGAATCGTTTAATACCAAAACAACATGCCAAATATAGTGGCGCTGTGCATTAAAAATAGTCGTTCAGTTATGTTAACTCAACGAGCATATCGTCAAAAATATCGTAACAAGCACCGTCTGACTAAACTATTCGTCGTTTAGTGACGAATTTTCTCAAACACGAGACAGTAACAGATCTTTAGCGTCCCGTCATCATGCCGAGAACTGTTTGAAATCAGATAAATCTAAAAATGTTTTAAATAAATACCATTGTTTTGAAAAGCCACTACCATGGCAGGCGCTGTGGCGTAGTTGGGTAGACGCTGGACTGCTAAACTAGCGTTGTGGGCTCGATTCTCGCCAATTGCAAAATGAACTTAAGAAATATTTAATTTCAATTAGTCTGCGTATTTGTAATATATATTTTCACAGTAACCTTCCCTATGCTTACTATCCTACCCGCAAGCAAGCCTCTTAAATTAAATGTTTTACGGGTTTTTGGTTTTAAAAAATCATCGTAATCGTTATAAATTGTCATTAGTACCTAGTCTTTTTCAGTTTGTTTTGGGGTCTTTAGCCCTGTTTAGTCAGCCGCCATCTTGAATTTTGTATAATATATTCTTAACTTTAGGCTAAAAAAGATCAACCAAACATGTAAGAAATTGAATTCTTTACAATTTAATATTTTCACAAAATTTATACTTTTTGAAACCAGAAATTAGAAAAGGGAATTTTACTTTCGTATATTCACTTTTTAATTCTACTTATTTGTTTTTCATGTGAAGTAAATAGACTAGAAATATATTTGGCAAAAATCATGTACTAGCAGGATATATATTTTATTTAACTGTGAACTCGTATAATCAAATAGCATTGAAGAAACTTCGGCTCAGAATTTAAAATATTTAGTAACCACAATGCAGTTTAAGAATAAATTATAATATTAGATAACTTATTTGCATTTTATTGAAATGCACTTAAGCATAAAAGATGCGGTCGATTTGCATATCAACAGAATTTTTTAACTGAAACAAAAATAAGCGATATTGAAAATTAAACATGAATATCTTTGTCTTTGTGTCAGATCAACAAGAAATTGGTCAAGAAGCTTGCCACCTTGTTATCTAGCTTCTCCCTTATCATGAGGTCAGTCCTCAAACAGAATACAGGACATGGGCAGTCGATGAGCTGGTTGGCGGTCTGCGGCTCTCGGTAGTTGCACTAGCCAAAGCCAGGGGCAAAAGGCAGGGGATCCCATCATGTGTCTATTCGGAGTCTGTTTAAACTGAACACATTCCAGTATTCGTTATGTCCCGGCTATTTCTTACTACCAGGCATTCAGAACAGGGGGAGATGTGTGATGGAATCTTTAGTATATTCAGGAATTTCTCGTAAAAATCTCTTCTAAGATTTATGTCGAGGCTTTGAAGTTCTTTGACCATGCATTAGAAGTGCGACATCAAAGAACCTCTTCGCCATCTGAGTCACCAAAGACCTCGCGTTGAATATAATACGATTTAAAAACTTTGACTTAGGATACAATACAAATAACGTATATTTTAAATTTACGTGTTTTTTTTATTACTTACAGAAATACTTCAATTGTATACTGTTTCTATGGCCCTAAGTGTATCATTGATAGAAATAGGTATAAAATTTTAGTATAGTGGGTTCGAACCGAGAAATTCTGACTCAAGAGTCCGCGACATTAACCACGGAACCACAACCCGACACAATAATACAAAATTTATTGACTAAAATATACAACTTAATTAAATACCTCGAACAAAGTAAATGGTTGCTTTGAATCTGTTTATATCGTGTAAAATATGTTTTAAAATATTATACTCGTGTAAATTATATAGATGTTGTAAAATCGATTGAAGTTATAAGTCTTCTTCGATGTATGGGCAGCCCTATAGTAATAATCTTTCGACTAGTCATACATATACGTTCACATATAATAATTTATTTGTACATAAAATTTACTTCGCCTATTTTCCATATAAAACTCGAGTAAACAGAATGATTATTTTATGATACTAATTTGTCAATCAAATTCAGAAAACAATGGCAGTAGTTTTATCAAACTAAGTAACATGTTTTCGTTTCTGTCTAGAAAAAATGTCATTCCGATGAATTTAAATAATAATGTAGGTTGACAATATTGTATAACGAGAGTGAAATCGTAAACATTTTCTAAACTACATCGTATTTTAGAATATACAATCTTAACACGAAAATTATTAGGAAGTCAGAATATTTTACTGAAGTTCCTGAAAAGTAAAATCATAACATTTGTATAAATCATAATCTTTTTATGATATAATTATTAAAATAAACCAAAATACGATTTGAACGGGAGTTATTTTTTGTGACATCTATTTCGCCTTGCGAAGCCCTTGTTATATCATGACAATATTTGACAATGGCACAATTCCATACGAAATAATTCAATGTCTTAAAATCGCTATTGAATTATTTTGTATTGCATTTTAATTATTATCTTTATCGTTCTCAAGTGCTTCAGAACACGCAGCCAAAATTCCACATCATTTTAAATTACTACTCCCGTATGAAATAATCAAACAACAGTGCATTTAAACGTTTAAATCTTTAAAAAATAATGCAATGTGGATGATCAATAATGTTCACAATGGTGAAGGTTACACAAATGTATAAAACGATCACTCAAACTTCAATCTCTTTTCGTTCAAAAATGGTAGAAGCTTTATCTCACTTGAGATACCTATATTATATTTAAAAAAGAATTGGCAATAAAACTTGAGATTTCGTTGTTTTTTATTTACTTTTTGAGATTTTATATTTTTAACATTTTTAACGTATTTAATATAAAGAAAATACAAATACTTAATTGACCCAATCAGTATAGTTTCAACTTTGTAATAAAATAAGAATAATAATTAATATTATATATATATATATATATATATATATATATATATATATATATATATATATATATATATAAATATATATATATATATATATATATATATATATATATAAATATATATATATATATATATATATATATATATATATATATATATATATATATATATATATATATATATATATATATATATATATATATATATATATATATATATATATATATATATATATATATATATATATATATATATATATATATATATATATATATATATATATATATATATATATATATATATATTTATATATATATTTAATATAAAAATAATAAAACCCTTATACGCACCCCAATAGTGCATAGGGCACTGCTTCATATAAACGCAGTGTTATCTTGATCGTTTACACATGAAGGAAAGGTGATCAGCCCTCCGCTTGATTGTTAATATTGGATAAATATTAATTAATTGTTAATATTTGATAAATATTACAGTGAAAAAATCACTTTAAGTTATTTGACCCCCCCTGGGAATCGAACCCGGGACCCCCAGAATGGTATATATATATATATATATATATATATATATATATATATATATATACAATATATATATATATATATATATATATATATATATATATATATATATATATATATATATATATATATATATATATATATATATACATATTTATAAATTATTGTATGCGTGTGTTTACTAGCATATACCAGTGTGTATAAGTTTACTTACTGTTCTAAATTACTTATAATGCAATAATCGATCCACCATGTTGAGTGTTACGAAATCAAACAAGCTTTCGGTTAATTTACTCCCCCATTTATTGTGATTTGTTACATTCACCCCTATATAACCCCCACTACACATATTCGGGGAACAATAAACCATGAAGCGAAATACCGAGTTTTATCGCGATCAAAGTAACTTTGAATATTATTTATCGACTCTATAAAGCGGTAATGCCTGCTATTATAAATCACTAACTATTTTTTAAAATACATATTTAAAGTGCAACGGCATGAATACGTTTTCACTCGTGTGTTAAGTTCGTGGGGTTATGAGATCAACTAGGAAAGTCATCATTTTTATTTTATTTTATAGTAACCTATTTGTATGTACATATTAACTCATTTTATTTTCGTGATTTATCGTGTTTGTTTTAAATAATAAATACAAATAATAAATCATCATCAAGTTCCGTAGATTAACGAGTCATGGGACTGTTGGGATTTACGTAAATTTTAGAAAAAAAATGCCGTACATATATGAGCAATATTTCAATCAGAAAAAAAATCCAAAAAGATTTTTTTAAGAATGTTAAATCACATACCATTAAATTGTAAAAATTTTAACATAGTTCAACATCGGCAAACAATTTAAAATTTCGATGGAAAGCTTTGATTTTCCATGTCAATTTTTTATTATTTCAGGTGAGATAAAATTGTTTTTGGGGATGTTTGGGTGGAAATAATAGGTAGAATTACATATACATTTATTGTATATATTTCATTGAGTGATCACTTAAGCCAGAAAATGACAGGTAGAGAAATTGAAATAAAAATAATTCAAACAAATTTAATTACAATAATTCCGTGAGAATAATAAAAGCACAGGAAGTGGAATTGCGTAAGAAGGTAAGAAATAGAGGGAAAGAATCCAAAAAAGAAGAAGTTGGACAGTAAGGTACGTTTAGGTTCGGTTGTATGTGGTCATTAGAGTACATAATTTAATTAAAAACAAATCAAATAAATTTATTGACTAATTTTATGAAAGAATTTTTTTTTAAACATACGAAGTGGGATTGGGTAAAATGTAAAAGAAGAGGGA
Organism: Brachycentrus maculatus; assembly: GCF_059751285.1. Classification (NCBI taxonomy): domain Eukaryota; kingdom Metazoa; phylum Arthropoda; class Insecta; order Trichoptera; family Brachycentridae; genus Brachycentrus; species Brachycentrus maculatus. The sequence goes on from NW_028281329.1 coordinate 1,811,832, forward strand.
GAATATCCCAAAAATATGAAATCGGGATATCTCCTTAAAACAGTTAGGTTTTAAGGAGAAAGGGCAATTTTTAATATCATTCTTGGAGATCATCAGAGAAATAATATGTTTTCAGTAAAGATTTAATTGATCCTTGAATCTAGACGGAAAAGAAATTACTATAAATTGCCGCGGTATGTCTAAGAATAAAGTGTTTACTCAAAGTTTCCTTAAGTAATTAAATTTCTAAAGTTAATGCTTAAACTTCCACATAAACTTCATTATATCAGATGAGAATGAATAAAAAAATGTTAGTTACTTTTTTAGAGCGCTCAATGTTAAGCACCCCTGAGTGCATACACACCGACCACCTAATAGTACCAGCTCCACCCCCCTCCCCCCGGGAAACGAACCGTCAACTGTTCAGTCTACCGTCACCATTCACCTACGTTGCATGACTCTCTGCTCTTATCGATCTAGCATCGAATTCCGCCAATCAAGTCTCGTCTTCGGTGCAACAGTTTGCTAAATCCAACCGCAAATTTCGGCGCGGATTGCCGACAATTGGCGGGAAATTTTCAATTTGCGTGACCAAATTTTTATCAAACTAACAAGTGAGGTTAAATTCGTTAATATACCACGTTATCTGGATTACGATCGGCTACATACCTTCAAAGAGCTTGTGAGTAATTATATTCTTTTATTTATTTATACATATATTTAATAATAAAAAACTCTCTCTCTCTCTCTTTCTCTCTCTCTATCTCACTAACCCTTATCCTCACCCAACGGAGCATAGGGCACTACGTCATTTATACGTAGCGTTATTTTCATTGTTAAATACATTAAGGAAATGTGATCAGCCCTGCGCTTCAAGTAAAGGTTCAAGAAGAATTAGTAGGTAGACAAAAATAGCAGCAAAGGTTAGGACACTCGAGGTTACATACCCAAATTCGAAAAAGCTGGTATAATTATTTACTTCTGTATAATATTAGAACATCGAAGAAATAAGTCTTTACTAAAATATATATTTACTTGTATTTATCATTAAAAAAATAATAAAAATATTAAACGTATTTTATAAATGTACAGAATCGATGAAACATCAATTTACCTTGTGAATTAATTCACAGCCATTTCATAATTTTCAAAAATATTCATAAACAATATTATTTTGTAAAATAAAAATTAAGCCGTACTTATTATTCTGTTTTTTGTGTAATACCACTCAAAAATCACTATGAGTGGTATAACTGAAAATAAGATAGATGTTAACGAGAGTGTTTAGTACTTTAACTACACAGTTAATGATGTTATTCAAATACAATTATTTTGGTCTGTATAAGAAACTGAAATATATTATTTTTTGACATCTCATCAAAGGTGAAGAAAAATATGGAAGTCTGGGCATTACCGAAGCCGACGACCGTCATGGGCTGGTTTAAGTGTTTATTACTTCATTAGTGTATTGCTTTACACACGTGTAACATTCACTAATTCTACCCATTATTGACAACCGCACTAATCAAATTCTTGGAAGTTCTGTATATATGAACCAATTTTGAAACATTGTTCTTGAAACACTAGAACTTCACTAGAGACATCTATTGGTGTGATGAAAAGAAGCTATTTATTAAGCAGATTCATCGTTGATGAGAAGTCAAAAAATAATATGAAAAATAACTCCTATAGTTGGAGATAATCCAGATTTGTAAACATGTAATTGGACTCACTCAAAATGTTGTAAACTGAAATATGTTCATTTATAAAACGATTTATTGATATTTCCAGTACTAAAGTAAAAAAGGACATAAAACACAACTGTTGGGTTATTTACAGTTCACTAATAGTCAACCATAATTTCTGGCGGTCTTTTTTCGAGACCCGTATAAGGCAATATATTACAGTTCTAATACCTTTGAACGAGTGCATAAAAAAAACTAATCGAAGTATTGTTTCAACATGGTAGCACCATACATCAAACATATTACCGGGCCGACACGTTCAAAGGCTGATGAAATGGGAGAGTAATAGAAAATGTACAAGGAATTCGGTCACGCGACCAATTTAAGGGCCCGTGGGACGCCCCTCTGAACAACGAAAAGTTGACTTTACATAATTTATATTTTATTCATTACATTAATAAATGAACTCGGGGTATATTAGACAGTTACATCACTATTCTGTCCTCATAAAGGGACGTTCCTCATTTAACATGTATTTAATTTTATTACCGTTGAATTAACTTCAAATTCAGAATGCGAACGACCGCGCTAGAGGTTGGACGTGAAAAATATATAAGTATGTAATATATTTAAATTTAAATTGATTTTTTTTAAAGTGTAAAAAAATATTGTTACCATGTATTAATTTAGAAAAAAAACTTTTTTCAACACGAAAACGGTATTTTAATAAAAATAAAATAAAAGATAATAATGCAATATCTGCACTCTAACACTTATATTTATAGGAATGCAGTTTATTAAACTAATTTATGAGTTTAAAAAAAATCTTCTTTTTATGAAATACTAGCTGTGCCCGGCTATGCGTTGCTGTAGCTTGATGTGGTTAAATGGAAAAGAATGTCAAAAGAAATTTTACTTTGCAGTGTTTGTTGGTAAAATTTATTTTGACAGCTGTCATGAAACACAGTATCCGCTATAACAGTCTTTAAAATGCTGTTGTTTGATCAATAGATGGTGCTGCCTTCGCGGAGAAAAGACTTTTATTTTATTTTGTTTTTACCTATCTCAGGTAAAAAACACGCGCGTATTTGAATTCAGCGTTCGGTGTAATCCATAACTTCTAATTTGAGGCAATATAATGAAATGTCAATCACTTAGGTTTTGTCGATTACTCCAGAAGTACCTAGTTTGTAAAGTTTGTGAATGACTCGCTACTAATGACGGTTGTTTCCATGCTAGCCATTTTAGGTAACACTATAGAAATGCACATTAACATCTGTGAATATATGACTATCATTTCAATTTCTCATGCATTAACTTACTATTTACTACATCCATACTGCTCCATATATGAGTAAGAGTAAATCCTCCTAAAATCTTAGCGTCCTCCTAAGTCAGGTTCCATAGTTTAAACGAAAACTGTCCACGAATTGTCAGCAGAGGATGTCCTGCATGTCAGGAACTAGATGCTATATAAAAGACACAAGCTTAATGGTTTCTTCAAAAGACATGAAAAGTTTATTAGCCTAGCTAAAAAATCTGATTTCCTTACTGATAGATACAACTACAGTTTACTGCATCTTTTGCCTTTCTCCACATTCCTCACGAAATCAAACGTCGAAATGACGTCTAAAATTTGTCATAGACAACTAATCTCTAAGCTAAATAAAAGGGTATCCTAGGTCCTTGTGAAGTATCACACTTTACAGCTGTATAAAATATAAGTAAAGAGTAAGTACCAAGCATTGTCTAGAGAATACAAAGTCTTCAATGAGTTTAAATCCGATCTTCAGACATCCTTCATACTGCTGAATATTGTCTCAGCGAGTTTTAAACGAACTCCCATTTCGATTAATGATCCGGCCTTTATTTTTATTTTTTCAAAAAACTATTTGTTTTACAAATTCTGCTCAAAATGATGTAGTTAATACAATATTTTTATTGATTATGTTTAAAGGACAATTAAAAATTCTACATTATTATTAGAAATATTTGAGAACATATAAAAATATAAATGTGGGGTGATGTAAACTCATTATATATGAAAATTAGACCTCATTTTTTTCCACAAAAGTTGTGACGATTATTTTTTTATGTATTTTAATAGCGTGCCGGGAAAATATACACCTGTGTAGTAGACAAATGATAGTCAGAAATTGTTAACGTTTTTGGGCAACTAATTGTTTTATTTGATTGATTTATCATTCACATATATCAATCGAATAAAACAATTAGTATTTTGTATTTTTGAACATTAAAATGTAGAAAAAATCAATTAACTCGTTCTAATTAGACTGTCTTTCAATTTGTTTTATTTTTTAATATCTGAGAATTTGAAAATAAATTCAACTTATCATAAAATCCGTTTGACAATTATTTTCTTACGCAATGAAAACCTAACACAAGTATGTTTTTATTTTCATTCTGCATTTTTTTTGTGTTGTGTGATAGCTGTCAATGTTCGATATGTTGAATAAAATTATATTTTTTCATCGAATATTGGTCAGGAATTAGTTTAAATCTTATAATTGAAACAATATTCGGGTTGAAAAAAATATTGTTGACATTTTTGTTTAGACTTGTTTTACACCGATCAAGTTATTTACAACTTTTAAAATTCGGGCAACGAAACTTCTCACAAAAAGCTTTGTTTGGTGGAAATTCAAGTTTATATCAACATTTTTACCAACGAATGTGGTACACAAGGTACATTTCATATACGTTTACATGACCTTAAAGCCTCGATATACTTTGCAGCACCATCGTATCATAATCACCATCATGTCGGCTGTAAAAACCTTTCTAACTCAGAACCGTTTCATTATACAAGCGTGTACTTCAAATGTCATCATAATCTCATTAGTTGCATGATGCACGGATTAAGTTCAAAGTTCACAGGTGAATTGAATTCTTATTAAACATTTAGACTTGTTTGACATTTAAAATAAACTATATTTATCAACGTGTTGAATTATTTACGCAGTCTATCTGTTGTTATAATACTATCTAGGGATATAATAAAAAAATACGTGGCTAGAGTAGGTTCCTACTTTGTGCATATAAATCGGTTTACAAATATCTACTCCATATTAAATAACTGAAAATTATAATATATGTCAGTTAATTCAAAGAATTTGTCGTGTACCCTTTATTTAATATTTTTGTTGTTGTTGTTGATTAAAAGCTATTTAAAAGGTTTTTTTAGAGATTTCTCAAGGTTATCATAAAACAGATTTATGTTTTATCCCACAAATGATCTTAATCTGAAAAATATTTCAAAAAAATAGTATGCACATTAGGTTAATAATTTTTTAAAAGGAACGTTAATTTCATAAATTTTGTGGCCTTTTTATCGAACGATGCCAGCCAAAATGTGAGTTAGGAGCTCTTAACATTGCCAAGTAGTTTGATTATTATCATTCTTCTTAATATATATTGTCCAACTATCAAAAATTATCATTCACGCCATGGTTACTGTATTCCCACAAAAATTATTATCATTCACTGTGATACACGCTGTAATACTGTTACCAAGATTAAATATTAACCCGGTCATTATTACCCGTGATACATCCTGTAGTTTTACTGTCGATATTTATGATTTACCACTTTGAATACAGACTAAACTGTGAATACAGAAATACCAACCAATGTTTATCAATCGCCTATTATCCCGCTCTCAATATTTGTTATTCGCCAAAATGCAGTCTAGGACTGTTATCAGATGTCATCCAGAAGCGAGAACAAGCGAATAGTGTTTCATAACCCCCAAAGCGCCTAAACAAGCCGTCTATCTATTTTCAATACGCTCCGCTCCCCATATCGCATCATCTTCCGTGCAGGCGAACCCTTTCAGCAGCGCAGACGCGCAGACGATACGGGCAGGCGGTCCCGAGGGGTTACCTCAATCTCCGAGAAGATGTCTGGATCGACTCACTCGCGGTCTGGTGGACCAATACACTGTTCCGTTCCAGGAATTTCAAATTGAAAGTATTATCATATCGTGGGAACTGTTGAAGTTTTGAGTGCATTTAAAAACGATAAAATCAATAAGCACAAAACTTTGTAAATAAAAAAAAATATACTGTAGGTTTTAAGAAATTGTGGTATTTACTAAGTAAAACATTAATTAAAAATGGATAGATTTTACCACAAAGTGACTGCCGAATCAATGAATGAAAAAAATATTTGTGAAAATTGCTGACAATATTTTTTTATTGCGACGAAATAGCAACTGGACAAAAAATAATCTAATATATTTTTTTTCAAATCTATAACGGTCTTATTTGAATTTAATAATTAGATGAAGGTGTCTTAATTGAGAAAAAAAGCTAGATAGAAGATAGAAGCCTGAGGCTTCCAGGGCTTACGACCTGGTATTCGGCAGCCTTAAGTGATAACTGTATACACTTGTGTAACGTTCACCATTCTCCTCATTATTGAATGCATAATGTACTTAATTTTAAAATATATAAATATGCACTCGTATTGAATTCCTTTCATAAGTTAGTTGTATTTTTGATACATGCGAAATTTCAGTTGACGCTGGTGCCATTACATACTCCGTCTTAGTTGAGAAACTTATTGTAAAGTACTCGTATATGTCCTATTATTCATTTTTAAATAAAAGGCATTGAATACTTAATATATCTTCATTGGTCTCTTTCGTTAATCTAGAGTATAGATTCTAGAGAAAATTTCAAGACACAAGGTTTAAAAAAAAAAGTTAACTTATTTAAAGCAATTTCAGGCTTAGTCTAACATTTTATGAAATGTGTTTATTTAAATCAGTTTTGACTTCGCGTTTTGATATTTACTGTACTCTTTAACTAAACCCCCTTCCATCTTTATTATCATTTATTTCTATTCCATTGACCGCTTCATACATTGTTAGTTATAATGGTGTATTCTAATATACTCATTTTCATATTTCTTTAGAATTATTCTTTGAATTTCATAGTGCTATCGACATAATAGTCATTGTAACGCTTTTAATCCGATGTAGGACTGCCAGAAGCAAAATGGGTGCGAAAATATTTTCAATAAAAAAAAATGTTTAATAATTCTATGCTGATAAAGCACTTGGAAAAATAATTACAACCAAACAAAAACGTTTAATTTGGTAAAAAAAAAATACAATAAGTGTTTTTTTATCTTAATTTAAAAATAGTATCTAACGGACTTTTTAAAAATTTACGCACAGTATAGTTACTAATGTTAAAATCAAGTGAAATGTTTTTTTTATTTAAAAAAATTGCTTGGAAATGACATAACTATTTTTTTTAATCCATTGCCTTCTAGATGTTGTATTTTTTAGTTGCCTCCTTCCCGACGAAGTCGCCGTCGTTCTTCACTTATTCTTCCAAAATTTATTAGCGATTTTTCAAATTTATAAATCGTTAAACCTTATAATCTAAGCCCCAAATCACTTTTGTCTTTTAATCGACCTAAATCTCCCACGTTTATCATCAATTGTTTAGAAAAAAATCATCCCCGCAAGATTAAAAAAAAATACTTAACTCATCTACTGTAATTTTTCAATTCGATGTCTTTGTTGGCAGAAGTATGGTTATATTTCATTTATTTTCAAAAGCTCCCTTGCGTGTAAATCTATTTTTAACTAGAATAGAATACGTAAACTCTACATAGTTTTTACATTACAAGGCACTTTTAATGAATACAAAAAAATATGAAGTATTGGTTTCGTACGAGTACAACTTGTCGGATTTTTTCCAAGGCGGTATTGTGCTTTAACACAAAAAGTAAAGGTTATTTCGAGTAAAAATGTCTAAATATTTCAAAAAATTTATTGATTTTAAAAATTTCATTTTTTTTTAATTAAAATATGTATGGAATGCAGTGCATACCAAATTAAGATTTTTGCAACCGAATGAAAGTATTTTGCAATATTTTAGGTATTGGGAAACGCCTAAAAACCTGATCGATAATTTTTATACAGCTTATACTTTGACCAGTTATTTTGTTCACAACATTTTGAGTGTGTTCAAATACTTGTTCACAAATCTGAATTTATCCACTTAGTGGTTATTTAAGATTTTTGACATCTTAACACAGATGAAGAAGAATATGAGTAGAATACGAATAGGTTACCAGTATGTAAAATAATCCGGGTTTGGATCTTGAATACAAATAAAAAGGCCTCTGTTATGAAAGCATCCAATCATAGATGGCTGTCGTGAACTCGATCACGGAACGTTATGAAATTGATCATACATGTATGACTTCCAAAATTAGAGTAATGTGATTGTCAATAATGGGTAGAATGGTGAATGTTGCACATTACACATGTATGACCACTCAACCAGCCTATGACAGATCGTAATCCCTGTAAATACCGATATTTTTAATGTCTTCTACATCCATGTTGCGATGTCAAAAATGTAAAATAACTCCTAATTGGAATAACTCAGATTTCTTAACAAGTATTTGGACACACTCAAAATGTCGGACCATGTTTTCAACTGACAATATTTCTTAACAACATTTTGAGTGTCCAAATACTTGTTCACAAATCTGGATTATCTCGTTATTTTAATCGGAGTTATTTTAATTATAGGAGTTAGTGAATGTTACACGTAGGTAAAGTGATCACTTAAACCAGCCTATGTTGGTCGTAAGCCCCGTAAATGCCTTGACATCCATATTCTTCTTCATCTTTGATGAGATCTCAAAAAATAATAAACTTCAGTTTCTTATAAAGACCAAAATAATTGTATTTCAAAAAACATCATTAACTGTGTATTTAAAGTACTAAACACTCTCGTTATCATCCATCTTTTATTTTCAGTTATCCCACCCATAGTGATTTTTGGGTGGTATTACACGAAAAACTATGAATAATAAGTACAGCGTTAATTTTTTTCAAAATAATATTGTTTCTACATTCTTCTTCATGTACAACATTTTGAGTGTGTCCAAATACTTGTTCACAAAATCTGGATTATCTCCAATTACAGGAGTTATTTTCATATTATTTTTTGACATTTCATCAAAGATGAAGAAGAATATGGAAGTCTGGGCATTTACGGGGCTTACGACCGTCATAGGCTGGTTTGAGTGATCACTTTACACACGTGTAACATTCACCAATTCTACCCATTATTGACAACCACACTACTCAAATTCTTCGAAGTTCTATATATATGAACCAATTTAGAAACTTTGTTCTTGAATCACTAGAACTTCACTAGAGACATCTATTGGTGAGATGTAAAGAAGCTTTTTTATTAATAATATAAGAGTTTCTGCTTAATAAAAAAGCTTCTTTACATCTCACCAATAGATGTCTCTAGTGAAGTTCTAGTGATTCAAGAACAAAGTTTCTAAATTGGTTCATATATATAGAACTTCGAAGAATTTGAGTAGTGTGGTTGTCAATAATGGGTAGAATTGGTGAATGTTACACGTGTGTAAAGTGATCACTCAAACCAGCCTATGACGGTCGTAAGCCCCGTAAATGCCCAGACTTCCATATTCTTCTTCATCTTTGATGAAATGTCAAAAAATAATATGAAAATAACTCCTGTAATTGGAGATAATCCAGATTTTGTGAACAAGTATTTGGACACACTCAAAATGTTGTAAATAAATTATCTGGTCAAATTATAAGCTTAATAATAAAAATGAAAATGGTATTTTCTGGCGTTTCTCATGTGTGTGATTATAATCCGGGATTCGGATCTCACATACTAATATAAGAGTTTCTGCTTAATAAAAAAGCTTCTTTACATCTCACCAATAGATGTCTCTAGTGAAGTTCTAGTGAAGAACAAAGTTTCTAAATTGGTTCATATATATAGAACTTCGAAGAATTTGAGTAGTGTGGTTGTCAATAATGGGTAGAATTGGTGAATGTTACACGTGTGTAAAGTGATCACTCAAACCAGCCTATGACGGTCGTAAGCCCCGTAAATGCCCAGACTTCCATATTCTTCTTCATCTTTGATGAAATGTCAAAAAATAATACTTCTTCATGTACATTGAGATGTCATAAGATAATATGACAATATTTATCAAATTTTTATTTTGTTAATGATCACTGTTACAAAGTGCCCTAATGACTGTTTCGCGTTGGAGTTGCAGACTTTGTTTCGGAGGCGACGCCCATTGACACTAAACAGGCAGATCGGGGTTAGGTCAAATACAGTGGCGTGCGGGTGGTACTGTTCTACTAAACAAATATCATGCCTATTACCCGTCCATACTCCATTGCCCATCACACTCCAGGGCGTTTATCGCCAGACCAATAGCTAATAATCACGTCTACTTATAAAGCAAATTCGGTACTGCGATAATGTCATGGAACCTTTTAGAGACTGTATACATCTTGTATACATCATTTTGTAAAATACTCGTAAAATGGTGAATTTAACACATTTTGCACGAAAAAATTGCATTGAAATGTTACTAGTGATATTCAATTAGTATTTTTAAATGATACAGTAAGAAGAGAAAAAAAAAACAGACCAAAAAATAAATCGATTTACAAATTTCATACATAATAACGAGAAACCTTATTCTTTTAATTTAATCGTTAAATAATAACACTTCTTCAATAATAATACTTTTTTCGGCAAAGCACCCCCAATTGAGTGACACATCAATAATAACACTTCTTCAACAAACAAACAAAAAGTTTGTATGAGTTTAATGAAGGGTAGTAGATATCTATGAGTATATCAGAAATTGCATGAGACAGAAAATGAATATACTGTAATAATAAGAATAATAATAAAAATAAAACCCTTATCCGCACCCCAATAGTGCATAGGGCACTGCGTAATACAAACGCAGTGTTATCTTGATCGTTTACACATGAAGGAAAGGTGATCAGCCCTCCGCATTAGGTACCAGTCCAGGGTAATATTGAATAAATAGTACAGTGAAAACATTACTTATATTTATTTTACCCCCCCTGGGAATCGAACCCAAGACCTCCAGAACGGTAGCCGAGCGTGCTGACCATTACACTACGGAATAAAAATAATAGTAAAAACATCAAATTTGAAACAATCATTACATAAATACTTTTATTTGTTTCATTAGTAGGTAAAATAAAGTGGTGCTGAAAAAAATCTCTTATCTGTAAACCTTCACTTTTATATTTGACCTCCATTGACAACTCAATGGAATAGAGTTTAGTTGACTTATTATTTTCATATAGTTCATCACGCGGCGCCGCTGGGACAATTGTTCATTTTTCCTACAGTATTTAATGACTGGCACCTACCTCCACAGTTCGTACAAGGCACAGGGCCCAGCGTCTGTCGCACTAATGACAGTCAAGTGAAGAAGATGTCATGACTCCTAGACTCGCACTCTCAGTATTCAGTACCTACCCAGTCCGCCAGTGTGTGCGCGGAGACAAGTCATTCTGCACGCGCGCAATTAGGGCTCGGCCGAGCGCAGAGGTCGGGAATCGTTGGGGAAAGTGCTAATTGTCCCTTTTAAACTAATTAATAGTGGGAGTTGTTCCTTTTCGTAAATATTCAAGTTTGTGGTGTATCATCCTACAGATTTAAGTTTGGAAAAATCATTGGTATCAAGATTGGAGTTATTGGTTTAATTTGGAAGCTGTTAAAGATTCGAATTGTAAGTTCGTGGTCAGGCAAGTTGTATTATATACACACACGTACACACAATATATATATATATATATATATATATATATATATATATATATATATATATATATATATATATATATATATATATATATATATATATATATATATATATATTTATATATAAATGTAAATATATATATATATATATATATATATATATATATATATATATATATATATATATATATATATACATATATATATATATATATATATATATATATATATATATATATAAATATATATATATATATATATATATATATATATATATATATATATATATATATATATATATATATATATATATATATATAAATGTAAATATATATACACATATATAAATAGAAGTCAGGTCAGGAGTTGAAATATCGCTGGATATGGGTGAGGAGATATTGGAATGTGGAAGAAGCGAAAAATGTTTGCTAAGATAGAGTGGTGGTAGCATGCTATTCTCTCTTCCTACCCCTAAGGGGAATAAGTGTGATGGTTAGTTAGTTAGTTCTAATAATTTTGATTAAATCTTTTAAGTATTATCTGAATCAGTGCGTTTTGCACTACTCTATGTAGATTAGAGAAAAAAGAAAGAAATATCACAATATAAATGAAGAATCCTGTTATAATTAGAATATGGAAGTCTGACCAATTACAGATCCTAGACCTTTCGTTGGCTAATTTTAGTAATCACGTCATACATTTTGTAACATTCACCACATTACTTTTGTGAAAATTTGTACAAATATATAATATATTTCAGTTGAAAACTTCATCTGAATTTTTCGAATAAAACTTCGTCTGCGACGTAAATCAGAAACCTTCATAAAATGTGTGTTCAGAAAATTCACAGATGAAAACAAAAAGTAGAATTGCTTCAAAGTATTCTAAATTTAAATTGTTAATAAAGTTATCATTACTTAAGATCTGAATTATTCAAGTTTGAAGAATTAATTTAAATTTAAACTATGCAAATTTATAAGTATCGATTTGTTGTCATCATAGCTGCTAGATGTACTTAATTCAACTACTTGAATTTAAAATTATTCAAATTTGTGATCATACTAGCTGCTGTTTATTTAAATTTGAAACTCTGTCAGCCACTGTCGGCTGGTATTGGTATTGTATATAGTAATGCCTTATTTCCAAATTAAATTGATTCTTAGTTATTCGAAATCTTGTAAACGAACCCACACTTTGGCATCCTTTCACTTACGTATGCTGTTTGTCGTATTTGATTATTTTTTTAATGTTTATTATTTGCCTTATAAAATTCTCCTTGCCTATTAACAAGGATTTAAAGCATATTTGGTTTTTATGTCTTAAAAATAATAGTGGATGTGTATCGTTAATAATGAATGAATAAGGTTGATCCCTAAAAACACTAAAATAGATACAACAATACAATAGACACAGTGGATTCGAAATCTTGTATCATTCAATATTTGTGACATAGTTCTTTTTTTTTATTCATCATATCATATTTTCTAAATAAAACACCACTAAATCAAGATTTATCAATCTTTATGTCCTTTTGCTTCCTCAATTTTTGTCAACTCCATACTTTCCCTGGCAAACGTTTTGTCGTATTTGATTAAATTAAGCGCAAATTCTTTTTTTACTTAATTACTTCTTACGTTTGATCCACACAGGAAAAATATTTTAGGAGGCAATTAGTTTAAGCTATGATTTCCGATGTTGGTGAAGTCCTATCTCTATAAAGTAAAGGAAGTTAAATTGTTAACGTTACTAACGTTATATCATCACGTGAATGCTTACAAAACATAAAAAATTAAGGAAACTTAATGTATTTACTAAGATAAGGTTTCACTGACAACCGGATGGCCCTCCGTTTGTATTGAATAAGTCTATCGAGATCGTTAAGATAAATTCACACTAGTAGAAAAAGTATCTTTGAATAGAATTCCGCCATTGCCTATAGGTAAAACAGAAACATTTAAATTTCAGTTTAACTTCGTAAATACCACTATTTCTTACAATCTATTATTACACGTGTTTCGATGTATTCCGCAACATTTTCAAATAGCATACGGTGTCTGAAAATGAAATGCGACGAAATTCAGAAAACGAAAGACGCACGTGTGCTGAGAAGCTTAGACCGAAATCTCAAATTTATGGTATCTTACCTCGGATAGAAAATTTGAGACAAGTTACAGAACAACAACAATGTTACAGTGTGTAGTGTGAAGTTGTCTCGTAGAAGTAGAATAGAAAGACTTACTGTTATTAAAACTGCCATTAGAGCCTCTTCTTTAGATATTTTTCTTCTTTCCATTTGTACCAACTGTTCAAAATCTGTACGGATAAGACAAATTCTGAAATCTCAAACCATTTACTAGTTTTAATTTTGAAAAAAAAATATTCGAATGGGCCACATAATATAAAGTTTCATGTCCACCGATGTTTTTAGACTATTATTTATTGCTTAAAAAACTACCTCACAAAACGCAATGCCACGGAGTAGACTAATTTGTGTATAAACAGTAGAACGATTTTGTCTTTCAAACCTTTTAAAATTTTGAACTCTAAATATAAGTTTAAAAGAAAATGTAAATGGAGCAATAATAGTTTTCACTCATGCACATATGGACTGCACATACGTGTAAGTAAGAACTTTATCGAGCATTTCTTTTACACTTTTATGCCTCGAGTTCCGCAATTTAAAAGCTCTGGATAATGTGTACTTTACCCTTATGAGGCGCCAGTTGTTAAATTGTTCCATTTCGACCACTGGATATTATATAGTTGTAGACAATGTAAACCCAGTGATGTAAATATCGTAGTCATACAGGAGAAAGTGACCAACTGCAGTTTTTACAAAAACGTGATTATTAACTATTTGACATCTTACTAGCTTCATACTGCCCTGAAAAAAATCCCAGAGCGAATTTAAACTTGGAAGTATAATATTTTGACTTGTTAAAAATGACTAACTGCATTGATGTTTATTTTCTTTACAAGCAAAAGTGACCAAGTGACAGTTGGACATTATTGCTTGTTGTAACAATTTTCAACACCATGAAGTTAGTTAAAGTTCGGTATGAAACATTCGACATTTAAATGTTTCTAGAGAAACAAAGTGACTGAATTCGAAGTCAAATGGCCAGTAGAAGTAAATTGTTGATGAAAATGTGTAAAAATCAAGAAAGAGTGATCCATATAATGTACATGAATTAAGATTTGACGATATGTTAGATCTCAAATCTTCTTCTAACCTTTATCCGCACCTAATGGTGCATAGAGCACTGCATCGTATTGATGCAGTGTTATCTTTATCGTTACTTACATGAAGGCAAGATGATCACTCCTACGCTTCAGGGACCAGTCCAGGGTAATATGAAATAAATATTATAGTGTAAAATCACTAATATTTACTTTCAGCCCCCCCTGGGAATCGAACCCAGGACCTCCAGCACGGTAGCTAAACACGCTTACCATGACACTACGGAGACATAAACAGAACTCAAATCAATTTGCCAAAAACATGACTAAAAACCCTATAAAAATGAAGACAGCGAAATTGTTTCATGGCTGCAAATTAAATGCTTGCGATATGAGCTCCAGGAAAAAATATGTTTTAGTATTCGTATAACGAAGATTTTAAAATCCTGTCAGTATTTGGGTGAGGATTTTCAGTAATTTTTCCTCCATTAAATTATTTATACAAAGAACTAAGAAAAAGAAGAAAAAATTGTTGGTGATACTGGTGCAATTCTACGGGAATAGTATTGGTGGCACAGATCACTTTCTGTCAATATTAAAGAAGACAGAGCACAAGAACCAAACTTAGATTCTGAATCTGAGTCAGAATTATACTTCTTTACTTTTTGTATATTTAATTTTAAAAAGTTGTTATTTAAAAAAAATATGTTATGTTACCAGCTAGTTTATTTTCCAAAAAAAAGTTTCTTTCTTAACATAAATTAATAAAATAAAATGCTTTGAACTAAACTTTTGTATCTGTAACTAACGTTTCCAATCTAATTCTAAGAATCAAAAGTGACTATCTACATTTTTTCCTAGATTTTTTGCCTGGAAAAAGTGACCAACTGCTTTAAGTAATTTTAAAAACTTTAGGATGAAAATTTTCTAAAATATTATTTACTCATTCCAATATGAGCAAACATCTCTTTTCGCACAAAAATTATCACAATCGTGAAAACATTATTTCTTTGTTTTTAATTGATGAAAAAAGTGTAAAAACGGTTAAATGGCCCTCCTGAACATTTTACGTTTTGTCAGTTGGTCACTTTCTCCTGTACGACTACGATATATGTATTTATGATGTTTCATAGTTGTATTTAGGGTAACAATATTTTTTTGTTTATATTTTAATATGATTTAATTCGTGTTGATCGACAAATTATTTTAAATTTTCTTTAATAACAGTCAACGTTGTTCTTGTTATTTTCCTCCCTCTTTTTATCTCCTCTTGTATATATTTTTTACTATTACAATGCATTTTATGTATAAGAGCTAAAATCATTCGCACAAGAGTGGAGGCTTACAAAAAAACCATTGGCAAGTTTTATTAAAACTGTTTATTTAAGCAGATATTATTTTCGTCATCTTCATTCTAGTAGTACATATTTATTGATGATTCACCCATTTCAAATCAATTTTCAGATAATTTGCGTACTTTATCAATTTAATTTGATTACTTCCGAATTAAACGTTTTTAGTATAATATAATACGAGAGCTATTAGAAATATTTATTCGTGTCAATTCGACTTTATAACCAAACCAAACAATACTCACTGTTTTACCGACGAAATGGAAAAGTTAACCTTTGAAATAACTCCGCAAGATGGCAGTAATTCGGAAAATTCATGTCTGGAAAATTAATCAGTAATCGAAAAAAATATACCAAAATATTCAGCTTCAAAAAGAAAATTATTTGTAAATTGGGCCTTCATAAAATGATTCATGTAACATTTTTTATAAAAAAAGATAATAATCGTGCATTCACACATTTTATGTAGCAACCCACATGGAAACACAAATTTGGTTCCCTATGCTTAGTTTCAATTTGATGAGGGTTAGAATTTACTTTTTATGCATGCAAACGCTTTTATAATGATTAAATATGCAAATCGAAATTAATAAAAACTTGATCAAGGCGGTATATGAAAGATTGGAATATTTATTACGAGTAGTCGTAGAGACAAAACGTACTAATGAGAATATCGCTGCATATACCAATATAAAACAAAGAAGATAAAAAAAATATCTTACATTCCATATAAAAATAATTTCGATGTTATTCATGTCAAAATATTAAAAATAATTTTGGAGTAGCGGAAAATGTTATGCAAATAAACCTATATTTCTAGAATATAAATGAGTATAGATTTTTTTTAACTTGTTCATTTATTTGTCAGAAAATTTTTACAATATAATCCTGACTTATAAATGGGAACCCTGTAGCTCTCGAGTCGGGAAGGTATTGAGTGAACTAGTATGGAAACTTTGGAGGGACTTGTAAATGACAGGAATTTTGAACACTACCAGCTGTCTCTCAAGCGTAGCTGTAGTTAGAACCTAATTAAGAACATTATGCAATAAAGTCGCCTGCACAGGACCGTTGCTAGGTAAGGAATCACAGTAATTTGTGTTTGTGTATATATAACTAAATATATAAACTAAAACTAAATCACTAAAACTATCTTTTTTAATCGTCATCAAAATTATATATTTAATTATTCATCACGAACATGTTTTAAATATTTTTTTGATATCCATGCTGCCTCAATGATGTCACATATTACAGTCAAACCAAATACAAATAGAATTTAGAAGGCGTGAGTGCGAAAATAGCTCCCATTTTATGACAATATCACATTAAGCTTGAGTATGAGTGTAGTTAAAGTAAATGTCGTTTTAATCAAAATTTTGGTTTCGAAATATAAATCTATTTTTAATATTTTTGTTATATTTTACATTATTGAAAAAGGTTTCGATATGAACAAGTACCTACATAAGAAATGAGAATAGGAGCAATGGCGAGGGCACACAGGGTTGCATAACTATTGTTTGTAATTGGACAATTTAATGCGTTTTAATTCCTAACGGAAAATAAACTTATAAAGGATAATACATAAGTAATACAAATTGTAAAAAATAAAGTCACAAGTATATTCCGGGAATCAAAATAAGAATCTCACGATAAACAATAAAGCTTACCATTCGACGATGTTAGACAGAAAAACATAATTAAGTTATTTTCAAAATACAAATATATATATTTTTATTCTGATAGTCATTTACAGTTCTTAATTTTTAACTCTTAGTTTATCTTGTTTACAAAAAATAACAAAATAGCGATATTGGCACTCTATTTATTTTGGACGAGCGCTAAAAATAAAACCCACTATAAATATGTATTGTCTGTACCTGCACTCGGACCTGGTTTTTAACATGGCATTAATGATAACTTCATCAACCCTGTCAAGACTTATTGGGGTTCATTTAAACCTTAAAATAACGTTATTTTTAATTATGATTCTTTATTTTAAACTTTGTTTATCTTGTTAAAAAAAATAGAGTAGCAATATCAGCATCCAATTATTTTTAAAGTAAAACTCATTATTACTATTGTCTGTACCTGCATTCGATTCTGGTTTTTAACATGGCATAAATGATAACTTCATCAACCATAAAATGACTGATTGGGGTCCGTTTTAACCTTAAAAAAATAACATTGTTTTTAATGTGTCCCTGTAGAAAACACGGTTATGCTTCAACGAACAATTTGTGATACTTTCTCATAAAGTTTCAGATTTATTCGCACAATCAAAACTAAATATCCATAAATTTGCGAAAAAGTACGTTAACGTACGAACACAAATCAATAGTTATCATAAAACTGAAAGGAGTATCGGAATCAGATGGCACACTGTTATTCTAATGGTCAATAAATCAAAATACACTCGCATTTGGCAGTAATTTTTGGAGAGATGAAAACAATATTTTTTCAGATATCACAATGTTACATTTAGAGTGATTTAAAGTATATTATTTTTGATTCGGTATTAACTTTGTAGAATGATATGTTGATTATTTTAAAAAACTAACACTTGTTTAATACAGATTATTGAGCTTTATTCATTACACATGACTAGTTTCGAAAACTACGGTTATTTTCATCAACAGATGTTTGTCTTCTTCTTCTTAACTTTATCCACACCCAATAGTGCATCGTTTTGAAACAGTGTTATTTTGATCGTTACATACATAAAGGCAAGGTAATCATTCCTGCTCTTCAGAGACCAGTCCAGGGTAATATTAAATAAATATGAGTGTAAAATTACTAATATTTATTTTCACCCCCCCCCCCTTGGGAATCGAACCCAGGACCTCTAGCATGGTAGCTAAACACGCCAACTATACACCTCAGAGTCGAACATCACACGAAATATGTTATTAAAAATGAGTAATAAGCATAGAGAAAAACATGGATATTCTTAATAAAGATATCGATCAGATATAGGTACCCATATGACAAACAATAGTTTGAAACAATTTGTAATGTTAGGTTTCATTAATACAGGGTGTCCGAATGACAATCCTTCCTCGTTAGGTATTGATGTATGGATATTGGATATGGGTACGACTAGTACTAGGGGGTTGTTGCCCCCATTTAACGCGCCCAACCTTACAATATCACCCCTTTGCTACAGCACAACAAGGGTGGCGCTTTAGGAGGGTGAGCAGAATTTATTTTTAAACCCTGCCTTTGAAGCTGAATTAGGTTACAAGTAGACACGGATTTACATTTCACAGTAAAATGTTTACCTGAACGCAATAATTTAAGGTTTTTTTCGCCTTCGCAGTGTAGTGATCAATAATTAGAGCTTCGTACGATCACACATAAGGGCCCGGTTTTATTCCCAACGGAGTCCACCGAAAATTAGTTTTGGTTGTGAACCTACATAATGTTACATTTGGCTGACATCTGAAGCGTAATATTCGTATTGCAATACTCAATGTGTACTTTACTACTAATGTCTTACACAGGTTGTTGTTTTTTAAACTAAAAGATAATAATATATAAAATTTGGTGGTGGTTTTATTAACATAGGTTTATTTAGATTAACAGTGATAAGGAGATTGAAAGATTTTTAATGTCAAATCACAGTCAAATCAGGATACAATTTTGTTTCAAATTTTCTATAAATTTCGCAACTTAGTTCATAAAACAAACAAAAAAAATATTGACAAAAGAATGTCTGTCAGGAAGCCTACATGCTTCTGTATCAGATCTGGGAATGCGATAGGACAGCTTTTTATAGTTAGAAGAGAATCTGTGTTCTTAGTATATACATTAATATATTGTTTATTGATTCGGCATTAACTTTGTGGAATGACATGTTGATTATTTAAAAAAACAGAAACACTTGAATATACTACTTAAAAAGTTTTTTTTATATATACGACTAGTTTCTGTGAGTTTTCGAAACTAGTCGTATATATCGTAGTCGTACAAGAGAAAGTCAGGAGGGCCATTTAAGTCACTTTTGCTTGGCAAGAAAACAAACATCAATGCAGTTAGTCATTTTTGACAAGTCAATTAATAATACTTCCATGTTTAAATTGGCTTTGGGATTTTTCCGGGGCAATATTAAGCTTGTAAGATATCAAATGGTCAATAATCACGTTTTTGTAAAAAATACACTTGGTCACTTTCTCCCGTATGACTACGATATATAAATAAAACTCATTAAGTGGTATATTCAAGTGTTTAATTTTGTATTAAATAATAAAGGTAAATACTTTAATTTTATGGTTTTTTCGTGGATAAAAGCGACTCGTTATTAAAAAATAAAAATAGTTTTAAAAAAATCATATTGTGGTAGGGTGGGTATGAATCTAGAAACTCAAATAATGGAACCAAAACCCGGCCCCGAACTTATGCGAATGCGAGAAACGATATATGTTTTATGATACAATTCAAAAGGTAGTCTCATACATTTGTTATACTCGTATAAAAATTCTAACGAGGCTACAAATGATAAAAAGGTAAAATTACAAAACGTGAGTCACAGGTATACAAAAATAATAACAACAAAAAAATTTAAGAAATTTTCACACACTATACCTAAAAGATAATAATGAATAAATACATTAAACTAAAGAAAGGCGCTAAATGAAGGTTTCAAAATAATAACAGATCAAAGAATATGAAAAGATAAAAAGATTATTGAATCGATATATATTTTATGAATATTTTATTAAACAATTATATGAAATAAATTACAGAGGAAAATGATTAAGTAATGTCTATTTTAATATTATTGTGAGACTATGAGTAGATTTTTTATGTTTGTGAATTGTTTCTGTTATATGGAAGAACTACGTTCTATGATTGTCGATCCCTTTATTCCTCTAAGTGTTACCAGAATCATGAAGCGATTTCTGTAACATTTTGTTAAACGATCCATTATATATTATTTGACTGGGTATATTGACACGTTTTCACTTCGGCGACATCCCAAAGTAAAATCATTTCACGGGTAATCGATTGGGCATGTTTTAGCCTTTGGGACCTATCAGCCTTGATGGATCGCTCAAACATAGTCTTAGGCGTCACATTTTCTCTCCAATTCAGCTATCGGCCATTTTTTTAAATGACGTCACTTTCTTCACGCCTCTCCTTCCGCATATCGGCGTGGGGTTGCTTTGTTTGCACAATGCAGTAAGATTTATGGAGATAGACGTGTACTCTCCCCTCAGATTTTCTTATATTGCTTTAACCTGATTACGGTCTTCAACCTGAATAATGTTCAGTTGCTTAACTTACATTGAAAAAAATCCTGAAAGCCTTATTAACCTACAAATAACATTTATCAAATTACACTTATTCAGAAGATTAAATCAATAGAGCGATCTTTTCATGATAAATTTAATTTAATTAACATTAAAAAATGTCATTAGCGTGTCAATTTTAGAATTTTTTTCTTAAATATCGGATTCTTACGTTTTTCGTTTACCAAGATTTATTCGATATTTTTATTTTGATTGGTATCGTATTGACATAAATAATAAAAAAATACAGTATTTTGTAAGTAACTTAAAACTTTTGTATGACTGAGGTATTGGATGGTAACAATTTATTGTTATTTAAAATAAATAATCATTAAATCTTAAACTAAATGCAATAAGTTGCCTTTATAATTTTATTACATAGATCATGAGCGTCAGTACAAGGGATGGTTATGAATTTGAACATATGATGAAGTGATTAACGACGCGATTAATTATAAAACATTGAGTCGTACTTATGCTTCGAAAACCTCTAATAAACTTTTGTGTATTTGACGATTTGGTACTGATAAATCAATATTGATAAAGAAGCGGTTAGCTTCGAAACCGGTAAACATTATAATTAAATATTTATAGTGATTTTAAAACAAAGTTACATTTTATTTATGAAATGGAAAATCACAAAGTTCAAATATAAATTAGATTTTTTTTAAATATTTTATCAGTTCACTTGTTATTAATGTATAGATTTTAAAATAAAATGATCATTTTAAGTAACTTTGGTGAGAACTGAAAAATTTACAAAAGGTTGATATTTTTTATTACTGTTATTCACCTAATTTAAGGTGTGGTCTCTATAACAGTAACAACTCGTATATCATTTGGAATGTGTACATATATATGATTATACTGTCTACAATACCTTTGTTTAATTAGGTGTCTCGGTGGCAGTCTCCATTACAATCGATCCTCGTAATAGAGACTCATATTTAAGTGATCAAATCATATCTGCGTTGGAAAGCAATGAAGACATAAGCGATAGATAATGAAATATTAAATTATTACTATGCAATGTTATAAAAGTTTTTTTTCTGCTTTCAATGTTTAGTATTTGTTATATGGTTAATTCCAAAGTTTTATTTTTAGCTGCGAATTATCGCTTTGTGAATATTTTCCAACAAATAAATTAACAGTGTCTACCATACAAACATAACTATAATCACATGCAAATTTCAAGAGCTTCTCGCAAATTCGAAAAGTGTCAAAATAAGTCAAGAGATGATAAATAATAACTTATAAAAAAATTTTTAACCCTTATCCGCACCCAATGGTGCATAAGGCACTGCATCGTATAGAAGCAATTTTATCTTGATCGTTAAATATAAGAAGGAAAGGTGATCAGCCTTCTGCTTCAGTTACCGTTCCAGGGTTTATACTGAAAAATCACTAATATTTATTTTTAACCCTCATGGGAATCGAACCCGTGACCTCCAGCATGGTAGTTAAGCACGCTAACCACTAACTACACTGTGGGGCGAAAATAAAATAATAAATGAATAAACATTCATTACCACAACTAACTAACTAAGAAGCATCACGCCGCTTCCCCGCAGGGGTAGGCAGAGAGAATAGAACGCCACTCCACTCTGTCTTTGCAAACATTCTTCACCTCTCCACGTTCATGCATCTCGTCATACATACCCGCCGTTATTTCGACTCCTAACAACAATAACTACACATACAAAATAGTTTTGTTTTTACTGTAAAATGCGCTTAAAAGCAAAAAACAAGATCAGTGCAATTTGCAATGCATAAAAGGTCGAATTTCCATGGAGTAGATTAGAGTACATATACCTAAATTTAAAACGAGAGAGTGCAATGACAGTTCCGAAAAAAATGCACTGCGTTCCGCATTCTGCCGTTTGAATGGAGTTTTGTTACAGGAATATTACGCAGGGAGCCCCCCCTCCGCCCTCTACCGCCCCTCGGTCGGCGAGTCGACGCAAGCGCATCTGGGAGCTGAGCCTGCGCTATGGACGCCAGTATCTTAGCAGCCATGGATAAGGACGCACTGAAGAAGCAGATCGAGAACATGAAGTACCAGGCCTCCATGGAGCGCTGGCCGCTGTCCAAGTCCATCGCAGCGTGAGTACAAAATCATTATAAAATCCCTCTTCTCCCCGGCCGCCATTTTGGAGACGTCATTCACATTTTCGGACGCGAATTTCCCGTGCGGATCGATTTGGCGCCCGCCGCGCTCGCCGTTTTCCTTTGACGTTTTTGAGGTTATAAAACTTCTGCTAACACCGACGTGTAAACAAAAATAATTAAAATTAATACCGTATCATTTTCACGTGTGTGTACATTTGTACGGCGACAATTGTTTGTGTTATGATGATGTTGTGTTATTTATTGGTGACTGTGTACGATTTTATTATACAAAGCAAGTTCATTATTTCATTAACGGTAAAAAAACTTATTGCTCAAGTATTGCAGTAATATTGTAAAACCGTAAAAATAAAAATTTAGAATTTTTTTTCGATTTGATTTGAATGATTTTTGCTTGATATCTCACGATAATACTTGCAAAAATATATGCAACCACATAAATTGTGCCCCTGTAAAAAATGAGTGCATTTTAGAATAAACGGTAAAAAATCTTCTAATATTGTATTAAAAATAAATCTTCGATTTGATTTGTGAAAATAATATGATACATATTTAGTTAATACCTCACGATAATATTTAACCCTAAAAAAATAAGAAAAAATATAAGTAACCAAGTATGTAAATGGTGCCTTGTAAAAATGACTGCTCTTCAAATCAGCTTGCAACACCTTGCAAGTTTTTCACTTTTGTTAGATTACCGAAGATAACTAAAAATGAATTGATAGATTTATTTTAAGCCTTATTTATTAATGACTTTAATTATATGTAGGTCATTCGTCAAATATACATATATATAATCATTTTACATGTATCTCTTGATTTCTCATTTTACCACTACTAATTTTTGGATCATCAAACAATTTTTACATTATACCCCTGTAAAAATTATTGTTCTTCAAGCCAGCTTGTAATATCTTACAAGGTTTTCAGTTTTTTTGGACTACCGAAGATAACTAATAATCAATTGATGGAAAATAGTTGTTAGCCTAAATTATGTATGATATTAATTATGTGTACGACATTTGTCAAATATATATAATCATTTCATATATATCTCTTAATTTCCCATTTTTCCATAGCTAAATTCTTGGGTCATCGAACAATCTTTATATTGTACCCCTGTAAAAATGACCGTTCTTTAAGTCAGCTTGCAACATCTTACAAGGTTTTCAGTATTGTTAGATTACCGAATAAATCTCAAAATTAATTAAAAGAAAATTATTAATGCCTAATTTATTAATTATATTAACTGAATATTGGTCATTTGTAAAATGTATTTAATCATTTCATATTTATCTTTTATTTTTTCTATTTTTCTATAGCTTATTTCTTGGGTCATTAAACAATTTTTACATTTTACCCCTGTAAATATTACTGTTCTTCAAATCAGATTGCAATAATACCTTGTGAGGTTTTGAATATTGTTAGATTACCGAAGATATCTTTTTTTCTTTATTGATGGCGTAGCCAATTCGTACATAGTAAACCATATTACAGTTGTATACTTTATGATAAAATTATGTGTTTTCTCTTTTCGTATTTTATTGGTTCGAAAAGTACTTATCTAAACAGGAATGAACATATAGTATAAAACAAGAAATTATGCATTAGCCAATTTTTTTAAAATTATGATTGGTTTAGTGTTAAGAAGTTACATATTCCAGATAACGATATGGTCCGCGAAAGCACTGACGTGGTTTTGCATTCGGTGTATTGCTATACATCAGTATTGAATCCAGACACTGACTGGCTGTTATTACAATAAAATATTTGACGGTTTCTCGTATTTCTGGTGGGGGCAAAATATTTATCATTTGCTAACAAAGAATAGTCTAAAATATATTTTTTTAAATACAAATTATTGAAATCAAAATGAATTGACAGAACGTTATTTTTAGTTTTATTTATTTATGACATTAATAATATATATAGGTCATTTGTAGAATATGAATAATCATTTCACATTTATCTCTAAATTTCCCATTTTCCCATGGCTAAATTCTTGGGTCATCAAACAATTTTTATCGCTTGTCATGTACTTTTTTATCGCCTATTCCGCGAATTTCCACGGTTATCGGTACTTGTAACATATCATATAATAAATATTATTTATACCCCTCTTCATAATGATCAAACCAAAAAATAATCAATTAAGCTCTCTAGGTAAAATTAGATATTTTATTGGTTATTTGTCAATGAATATAATTGCATGCATGATTGCACAAGGTTGTGTTATTTGCACAAAATAATTCATATTTATTATTTTTTTATTATAAAAGACCAATTACCTACATTGAAGTATATTATTAATATGTTTATAAACATACCAAGCATTCCAATAATTTTGATGATACATTTCAAGAGTGATTTTTAAACAAATTGTAAAAATAAAAATAAAAGTTTTTTTTTATGTGTTATCCGAAAAAGTATTTATCTTGACGCCAAAAAGTTGATTTATGACCAAAAACAAAAAGTGTTCAATCATTTACAAATTTCAGAGAAAAAATAGGGCTGAAATGACTTGTAATAAATGACAACAATACTATGAGTATAACATTTAATTCCGATTGCAATGGATCTATCCAAAATAACCTTATTCTTCTTTTTCTTCTTCTTCTTCTTCTTCTTATTCTTCTTCTTCTTATTATTATTATTATTCTTTTTACTATTATCCGCATCCAATGGTGCAGAAGCAACTGCATCAAATTGTTGCAATGATATGCTGACGTGAATTACATCTATACAAGGTGACCAGTCTCACGATTCAGGTACCGATTCAGGGTAATCTTAAGTAAAGAATAAAGTTAAAACAAAACGTTTCAATAATTCATAAAGAATATTAGAGAGATCATATGCGATTAGGTCGCCGCAATCGAAAAAAAATCCATGCTTTAGTATTTGACTATATTTTTTTCGTGAAACATGAAAATTAACTTGAATATGGTACTAACACAGACAAAATTGTGTTTTAACACTAACGATGCAGTATCGTGATACCGCCAATTAGACGTATACAATACAAAAACTGAGCAAATTTTCTTTATTATGTCTTCTTTTATGGTACGAGCAATACCTAACTATTTTGTGTTGTGTTCAGGAATCATAATAAATTACATTTAAAATACAAATGCCTTATTCGTATATATGATTATTAATTTCACTTTTTCAATAAAATTCAAGGTTTGCCTTCATTTAAGTGATCATTTATACGGGCCGATGACATTTTTTCAAACCCTATTATCCAACCCGGCCTTTTATATTTCCATCTCCAACATCTTAATCTATGACATGATGTCAATAAAATCTCGACACTAGTTTTTTTTAAAGATCTAGTATAAATAAGCTAGATTTCAAACAAAAAATGTTCGTTAATTCAATTAAGTGATTTTATTTTACCAGTGTGTCTAAATTTTAACGATATAACACAGCCCTATGTGAATTCAATGTAAACTCAATTTTTTCTAACAACTGATAAAGAACGTATTTTATGCAAATTTTTATGTTTTTTATGGCTAACACTATGTCATACGAATCTTCAAATGACAAGAAATAAACGTTAGAGCGTTTTTACAACATTAAAAAAAAATACCTTTTTGTTTACGACATTTTGGAACGCAATTCAGCATCCATCATATGTAAATCTGAATAACATATCAAATAAATGTGCATAAAAAATGAAAAAAAAATTCATTCGTATTTAAACATTTCATGAATATATTTCGTGAAAATGATTTTTGCTTCTTTTAAAAGATAATAATTCAATATCACCGACACTGTCGTTAAATGGAGTTCTTAAATATTTTCTACCAACGCAGTGAACCTTTTTTCTTTCCTTTTTCACATCTATTTCTAAAGGAGAGAATGTGCAATGAAAAGGTCGGGGTGAACGTGAGGACGTGACGTTACACGAGAACATCAGAATTCTTAATATTTTACGAACACTCTTCATACCGTATATGTCATAGGTTACACATGAACAAAACAGTGTGGCATGGTAAGAATCACTCGCTAGAAGTAAAATAAGCGCCATTTATTTGTAGAATTTCGTTTTGAATTTGTCTTAATTAAATTTTATCCCATTTTTAAACGAATTTTCACAGAAGGCATGTTAAAAATTTCGAAACCTTAATACTTTTCAATTTTTATGTAAAAAAACTGTTTTTATATTTAAATAAAGTACCTACACAGAGCCATTTTAAAATAAAATGAAATCGTTTAAAACAGTCCTTGAAAAATCATGACTTAAGATACAACTATCAGATATTGTATCAGTCAAAGTCAGCTAGCTCTCCATTTTTCAATCAGGATTCAAAGAACAAATTTAATATTATGAAAATAGGGAGATACTCCAAGACGCTTACCGTCTTATAGTGTGGCGGTTTTTAATCGTAAACTTTGATATATTATTCGAATTTTCACAAATAGTCCATATAACAGTTCAATTTATTTGAAAATTTTAAAGTTTTTGAAAATGTGCGAAAATAATTTAGGTGCGTTTCAGTGAAAATATTTACTTGTAAAGTGATGGTCAGTTATGACAAATTGGAATGAGTAATTGGTAGATATCTTGACTAAATAATAACTAAATGAAAAATCATTAAGATATTGAAAATAATACTCAATAAAATAAAACACATAATTTGTTTGCTTTCTACTACTACTACTACTTCTACTATCAGGCTGTTTCCCCGCAGGAGTAGGCAGAAAGGATGGAACACCACACTCTTCTGTCCTGACATTCACTCTTCGCCTCCTTCACATCCATACATCTAGTCATACATTCCCTCCGATTACGCAGACTTTCGACAACACCCGATTTAAGGTTCTGATTGATCTGATCGTGCAAAGTCTTTTTCGGTCGTCCTCGTTCTGTTTCCCCGCTTACATTCGTCACATATATTTTCTTCGTCATTCTTTCGTTATCCATTCACTCCACATGTCCATACTACCTTAAAGAACTCTTCCTAATCTTTTCAATTATTCCTTGTTCATCCTTACATTCCTTTCTTCGTTTATAATTCTGTCATACAATGATTTTCCACACATTCGTCTGAGGGAGCGCATTTCAACGGCGTTCACTCTGCTTTCATCCATCCTTTACCAGTTCCAGTTATTGCCTTCTCACTGTATAAAATTAGGCCATTGACATTTTGAAGTTCACCATTTATTTTCATAGCAATACATGGTTTTGCATTAGAATCGTGACAATAAGCTATCAATATTTCAAGGATTAGCTTATCGCAAAAATATTCAATAAAAAATCATTCATGAAACTATCAATGATATAATAACACATGAACGACAAACATAATAACTTTTGATAATAAATTTAATAAAAAACTTTATTACATATTATCATAAAAAAGACATATCATTCACGATTTTATCCGAACAGATGTCATATAAGTAGATATAACCATAATAATTCAAAAAAACATAAACTTTTATTATTGTATCATCGTTGCTCAGTTTTGTTTTAACGTTTGCTAAGCGACATTTTACGATTTTTTGTCAAAATCAGATTTTCATCTCGTGTTTAGTGTTTAGCGTCTCGTCTGTGAGTCCGAGGGTTCGGATTTGACCTCCACTCTGTATAAAATAAAAAATGTGAAAATGTGACTGAACTGTGTTTATTAGCTTTGTTAAGTTTTACCGTGTATTACCGTGTTTATGTAAAACTTCTGTAGTGCGTATGAAAGTATACGTATAATTATGTGAAGTATGGTTGATTTAATAAAAACATTTTTTTAAATGGAACATACGATATGTAAAATATTTTGAATTTTCAGATTTATAAACCATAAAAGTGTTTTTCAATTCTAACATAGATTGTTTGTTAATTTGTTAAATAAATAATATTTAAACTTTCAGAACTTTCTTTTATCGGCCTCTAAAGTGTATTGGTTACTGTATTTGGCTACCTTCTTAAAGGTCCTGGGTTCAATTCCCAAGAGGGGGAAAAAATCACTCGACATGAATTGATGATCAACATAATATTTTACAAATTTGATAAAAAAAATCACTTGCCATGAATTAAAGATCAACATAATATTTTACAAATTTGATGCAGTGCTCTATGCACCATTGGACTCTGATAGGGGACAGTAAACTTTCAGAATTAGTCATTTTTTAAATTTAA
This sequence comes from Brachycentrus maculatus, assembly GCF_059751285.1. NCBI lineage: Eukaryota > Metazoa > Arthropoda > Insecta > Trichoptera > Brachycentridae > Brachycentrus > Brachycentrus maculatus. The sequence goes on from NW_028281329.1 coordinate 1,841,229, forward strand.
TAACAGCATACATTAGTAGGTCTCGTAATTAAATTGATTGAAAACTTAGATGAATGTACTCTACATAGATCGAAAATGGTGGGAAAGCTTCAGTTTTATAAATGGATTTCCCGCTGATCTATAAATTTTCAATTAGAGAGATCGAGTGAACTTATTGTTCTATTTTTATATATTACTCGTCTCACCATTACATCATTTTCGAAACCAATTCAAAGAGTAGATAAATTTTATTTTAGTGCTATGATTTTTGTATATTTCTTTATGTTCTTTACGCTTTACGTTTTATTACCCACTTTCTAGAAATGCATACTACACCTGTTATTTAAGGTTGACGTGGTGAAACCACGTTTATCCTTTCAGGCTGGCTAAAAAAATCAATCATCAATCCATTTAATTAATTAGTCTTAGGTAAAAAAAAAAATTCTGTGCGCGCAAATATTTTAGCCGGGACTTGGAAGCCGGCAGTTGGCCGGAAAAGAGTTGGTCGGAATAGTGACTTGGAAGCCAGGACTTGGAAGCCAACAATTGGAAGGATCAGTTGGAAGGGATCCATCGGATCAGAGAAGACCGACCAGTCGGACTGGTCGGAATAGTCAGTTGGAAGGGGCATTCGGAAAATCAGTGGGATCGAGGAGTTGGAAGGAGCAGTCGGGAGAGATCAGGGGGATCGAGCAGTCGGGAGAAATCAGTTAGAAGGAGCATACCTACACCAGGTTTTAAGACTTAAGTGAGGAGAAGAGCGGGAGCTCTACGCAGGGAGAGAGAAGATAGAAAAAAGGGAGTTACTCATCCGGAGTATCAAAAGCAAACCCACGCCGGGTCATAAGCCTCAAATTAAGAGCTGAAGCTCTACTAGGGGAAGAAGAAGATAAGAAGCAAGAATCATCGCACGGCGGCCCGTCATAAGAAGAACCTCATCCCAGCATCCAACGGCGCAGCTTTTTCACAAAGGATCACGGCCACCCCAGCATCACGGCGCATCTTTTTCACCAAAGGTTAGAATAAGTTTAATTTAAGATAGGATTAATTAATTTTAAGCTAATTTAAGATAGCAATTTAAGATTAGTTTAAGTTAAAGTCGCTTTCGTATAATTTTGATATTTTTAATTAAATTAATTTAAGTATATTTTTTTGTGCTGAATTTTCTTTCATCTCCCTACCCCTCCTTCTAATATTCCCAAGGTATATCAGCTTGATAAGGTGGGCGACGTCAAGGTGTAATGAATAATGTGTTTTTAATGTTACATTTAGGGTACTGGAGTCGATAAAATATTAATACAAAGAAAAGTTCATCTTCGAGATACAAAAATGACTTTAGAAAACCAAAATCCAATAACAAACAATTCCAACAGAACTTTAAATTATTTATTGTACCTTCAGACAGTTGTTAGAATTCCATATTGAATTGTTGGGTATTTTATCCAAAATAAAACACGGTTATTGGATTGAATTCTTCTTTTATTTACATGAGAATATGTGACGCGTTTTGTCTTATTTAAAGTGTTTGATAATGTCTTAATTAGACGAAACGCGTCACATATTATCACATATATGTAAATAAAAGTAGAATTCAATCCAATAACCGTTTTTAATTTTGGATATATTATCCAACAGAACTTTAAATATTTGTAAACAAAGTACTTCAATAACCTTCCAATATACATAAAAAAATTGAGACATTAAAATGCTTTAAAAAATTAAGGGACTTATTTATGTATTGTACATAAATAAAATGTATCACTACACACTTAAACAATAAATTATAAATGTGGGTCTTTCTCCAAGTAAAAGAGCTTAGTCTCTTTATTGTAGAGGACAGTATAATTAATTTTAAGATTTAGAGTAGAAATGTCTAGAAAATTAATCATATTTTTGAAAAAACTTGTAAGAATATTAAATAAATAAACAATTTGATAAAAATTTGTTTATATATATATACACACAAACTACACGTAACTTCTAATATGCTATTACTTGGAAGTAAATTTGTCTTCTATACCATATAGAGATACATATATAGATATGTATATTGGGATATAAGTTTCACAACATATCACTATTTTCATCGAATATGAATCTTTAGAGTAGTTTGGTAATCTTTTTAAAGTCTCTACGGATAAAAGTGCGCTGAGTGGGTAGGTATAAGTTGGCATAAAATATTGTTCAGACCACGTGTCACCTCGGCCCACCCTTCTGCTTACTGCCTACTTCCTGTTAGCGAAATGCCACAAACAAAGAAAAATCAATAACCCTCTCATGTGGAACACCATGTGGTCGTATGTGGTGGGACGTGCGGAATCAGGCGCAACAGAAAATCTCAAAAGAGGCTATTCATCAATTCGAGTGATGAGGTACTAAAACATATCGGTTGCTGCAAACAATGAAATTTTCCTAAACTGTTCAAAACAACCACCATATTCTGTTACTTGATCTCATATAACATTACCTAGGGGGATAATTAGTATTTATAGTATAGTATATCATTAACCGTTCACTTTTGTAATACCATTTAAAAATGTAATTTTAAGTTGTATTACGCAAAAAGATCGATGAATGATAAGGATAGTGTTATATTACCATATCCGAAAGTTAACAATACATTTAATATACAAAATATATTAATCCTTATTCATATTACTATATATAGTAAAACTTATATAAAAATGGAATAATAAATAATAATAGTTTAATATATAGTCTGTCTTGCATTTTTACAAAATTCTCTTTTTCCAAAGCTTTTTTAGAAACACGTAGTTTTACATTTTAATTTTTCTGTTAAACGATTAAAGAATAAAAACAATAACTTCACTATATCTTTTCCTTAGCATGTTTTTTTCTTCTTTCTAGAAATACAATTATTGTTTGTACAACGCATCGAAATATTACAAATATGTATATCTTTGAAGAATTATTTATCGATAAATCGTTTGCATTATAGACTTTAAAAAAAAAGTAAATACAAGAAATCAGACACTATTTTAGAGCGTTTTTCTAAAAAGACAAGTTTTCATATAGATAAAAAACCTTTAGTATCAAAAAAAAATAAAAATACCCATAAATTAATAAAAATATGTTGTTTTAGCACGATGGCACTCCTACTTTAATAAACTTCATATAAATATTTAATTTTACGGAATACTTTCTTTTCAGATCGTATTTTATTAAAACGTCGTTTTTTGTCAATTTAGAAAAATGCCCAATGAAATATGTCACCATTTATCTTACCAATGTTGTTCCCCAAAGACAGTAATGGGCAGCTAGTAAGTAATTATTATTGAAGCATTGATATTTATTTTACCCAATAACCCAACTCAGTGGTGGATTTAACGCTCTACGGTATATTGACTCAGTATTATCTCGATCGTCGATTACGCGAAGGAAACGTGATCAGTCGTCCGCTCCGGTGCCATTAATGGCAAAATATTTTTATCATTATTTTTTTTAAATACTAACTGTGTCATGGTTAATTGTCAACAGATAATAATTATTTTTAATTAGGGTTTTACTAGTATTACCAATCTTTCTAAAAAATATATCGTGACGCATGTTTCGATGCATTCCAGATCATCTCAAACACCGTAAAATGATGCGGAATGCATCAAAACACGTGTCTCAATAGATTTTAAGAAATAGTGGGATCTACTAAGTAAAACATTAATTAAAAATAGATAGATTTTAAATAAAATAAAACTATGAATAAAAATTGTTTATGACATGCAATAAAATGTAAATCGAATGAGTGAAGATAGGATAGTCAAAAAAATATGGCAAATGTGGTTGGTAATAGAAGCAGAAGAAAATCGAGGAAAATTTGGCAATTTGGCATGTCAGGTCAGAAGTCCGAATAATCGGTGTGTATAAATGAGAAGTGTGGAAGAAGAAACGATTGTGTGCAAATACAGATTGGTGTGGCGTTCAATTCTCTTTGACTATCCCTGCGAGGAAGCGGCTTGATGGTTAGTTTGTTAGCTAGTTTTTGTGTGATGCGTTTTATTTCAGACGTACTCACCTCCATTTTCCATTTATGAATAGTTCTTTACACGTTTTTTAATTTCTTTAATGACTTTATGGATAATACAAGCAGGTTGTATAACTTTTTTGCTGAGTTTTCTTTTGACCATATGACGTATGTATTAGATTTTGTTTGATGTGTTTCTATGTTTTAGATCCTGTAGTTCTGTATACGTTTCTATAAGATGTGTTTATTGTGATATGTGTGCTTTGCTGGGAAATCATGTATTTTAAAATAATGATAGTAATATGAAAATTCATATCATACTTACATATCATATTTTATTTTCCCTTTTATTATTTTCCCCCGGAAATCGAACCCAGGATCTTCAGCTCAGAAATTAAACCCACTGACCACAACACTACAGAGGCAGACAGTATACAAGTATAATACACACACATTATACATCAAGTTTCCGCTTTTTGCTACTAATATTTATTTCTGAGTTCAATAGTCTAACAATATCTTTCCGACAGCTGAACTCACTATAATTTGTTTCTCTGAAAGATGGGCTAAATATATGTGGAATCCATAAATACCCGTTCTTAAAAACTCATATACAAATCAAAATTAAACGCAGCTAAATTCTATGCTATATTAATGAACATACAAGTTTGTTAAAACTTTTTACTATGAATAGTGAAAGATGGGCAATCTGATTATAGGGATACTGTCAGAAGTGTTACGATGAAAGAAAAAAATGGATTTATTGTTACTTTTTTTTTTACAAAAATGTCAATAATATAAGTATATAACCACTCACCGAGATATTTATGTCTACCGGTTTCGAGACGTACCCGTCTCTTCGTCAGGACAATCACTACCACAGCATGCAAACAATACCACCCTTCACTACCATATCACTATTTACACACTTAAAACTACACAAAATGTTTAACACATACAATTTTCGGTCGACCCGAAGACCAACATGCACTAAAGGTTCCAGCACAAACGTGCGTTACGAGCCGAGGTTAAACATGCTTATAGTAACCGAGAAATATAACTAATTTTTTCACTCTAATATTTATTAAATATTACCCAGGCCTGGTACCTGAAGTGGAGGGCTGATCACTTTTTCTAACTAACTAAAAAACTAACTAACCATCACGCCGCTTCCCCGCAGGGGTAGGCAGAGAGAATAGAGCGCCACACCACTCTGTCCTTGCAAACATTCTTCGCCTCTTCCACGTTCATGCATCTCCTCATACATACCCGCCGATTGTTACGACTCCTAACCTGACCACTTTCAAGTATTTGGCATGCCTGATCGTGCCATGTTTTTCTCGGTCTTCCTCTGCTTCTTTTCCCGCTAACATTCGCCTCATAAATTTGTTTTACCGTTCTTTCCTCACTCATTCGTTCTACATGTCCAAACCATCTCAACACACCTTTCTTAATTTTATCGATAATGCTTATCTCAGCTTTGCATTCCTTCCTTATTTCACTATTCGCACATCTATCATACATCGTTTTGTTACACATTCTTCTGAGAGATCGCATTTCGACTGCATTCAGTCTACTTTCATCCTTCTTTTGCCAACTCCATGTTTCACTTCCATACATTAGAGTTGGAACCAGGACTCCGTTGTGCACTGCCAGTTTAGCTTCCGCTGATAGGTTTTTATTTGCTATAACTGATTTCAGTGCACCGTTCACTTTGTTCCCAGCATTCACTCTCCTTTCTATATCTTTATCAATCTTTCCATCCCTAGAAAACATACTACCCAAATACACGAAATCATCTACCTGTTCCAGAATCTCTCCGTTTACCAATATTTCACATTCAGATCTGCATTCTTCTCTTTCAAAAACCATAATCTTGGATTTGCTAACATTCATCAATAAGTCACTTTCCTCGCACACATTATACACTTTTGTCACCAACGCCTGCAGGTCTTCTCTGCTATCGGCAAGAAGATCACTTTTTCTTCATGTATTAACGATGAAGACAACACTGCGTTAATATGATGCAGTGCCTTATGCACCATTTGGGTGCGGATAAGGGTTTGATTTTTAAAAAATTCAATAGTCTCATTATTAAAAGTTAAGTATGTACAAAATAATGAGTTGTATTCCCTTAATCTTAACCTTTGTTTTGCTTAATTTTTGCTTAAAAATTAAGGAAGAAAGTCGCATAGCCATTTGCCTTTTTATTAATCGCTTCATGAAGTGTATTTATATTTATATTGAAAACATCATGTGTTCGTATGATATATCCTAATATTTACATTTTGTTCAGGCTAGATCTCGTGGTAAGTGTCGCGGACACTGAGTCAAAGATATTAGGTTTGATCTCACTCTACCACAATTTGGTACTTATACAACGGGCGATACTTTTGATATACGATAATATGATAAGTAGTGATGGCGTAATGACAGGCGATATTGTCTGATTTCCTAAATTATTGACATTTGTTAATACAAAAGTTAATTAAAAATCACTTTTATTTGACGCCAAGTAATTTGTTGGATTTGAACCACCTTCTCTCACATATTCTCAATGATTCCTCCGTTAATGTCTATTCTTAAAATAAATCAATATTCCTCAAATCCGGTATATACATTTAAACATTTTGATTTTTTTTGAATATTTAAAAAGTTCCAGGTGAATTTATGAACATGGCATAACTTTCATGAAACTCATTATTCGATTGTGATTATTTGAGAGTTCAACGAACCGTTTACCCTACACTTTATATCCTCCCAACTTATATCCAACATCCACCCAACCTTCAACCAACACTCGGCAACTCTCTATTTCCTCATCACTTCTCTTGTGGCTCGTAAACTTGCTCTTAGAATACTTGCTTAATATAATTCTCGCATTTGCTAATCCCTTTTATTGTTATATCATAGAATAACAGACTCAAGCTGTCATCACATGACATCATAATTCTTCATCAACTAGTTAAAGCAGGTTAACTCCGATTTTAAGAAAATTTAAAATTGAAAAATCTTAATGAACAATCTTATTAAATCTACATCAAAAAATGAACAACTAATTAAACTTGCCTGACTGAAAATTGAAAAGTTGTTTTCAAAAATTCATAATTAAAAACAAATATTAATAGTAATGGAAAACATATAAGCTTTTTTCTTATTTAAACATACATTTCAGGAATGACCATACAGGGTATCAAGTTGTTTTTTTTTATACAAAAAAAAGAAATCGTATTTTTTTAATTTTTTTTTATTCATTTAATATATTTACATTTTTATTTATAACATAATACATTTGAATCATTTATACATATGGAGAACATTTATATTTCGATTCGCTGTGCCTCTCCATAAAAGAGACTGTGCTCTTGTGCTTGGAGAGGCACTTACACTCGTGGTTTAATGTTATATAATAAAAGATATAATAGTTTTTTTTGTATATTTTTTCAAGATTTAAATGTATAGAACTTTAATTTTTTTCTTAAGTATTTTTATATTATCCTTTTTTTAAATTTCTTTAGGGAGCGATGATTAATGAAATGCTTGTAATTATTTCATATACTTAATGAAGTAATTTATATAAACACTTCTATTGAAGTTTTCTCTTCCTCTTGACCTCATGTGAACTCAATGGTATATTATGCTCCACAAAGATCTTTAATACTTGAAGGTAAAGTGATCAGTCAAGCGCTTCAGATTTTTGTATATAGGATTAAAACATATTTGAACAGATAAAATAAAGATTTCAGTGAAAGAACTCAGGATGAAGGCCATTAATGTTAAGATAGAATAAAATTGGGTAAGGAATAGTATGTAGGTAAAAAATAATAACAAAAACGGCAAGGGCGCTCGGAATTGCATACGCTTTCTCATATAAGTTTATGTAAGTAATTTAGACACAGTAATGAGCAAAAATACCTCAAGGATCTTTTACACTCATTTAAACGTTTTGAATTGAAATAAAAGTAATGAAAAATTTGGATGTATTACAAAATCTACAGTAAAATTCACTTTTATTCATTTTCAATTCGAGCGACGGGAATTTGTGAACATTTGTTTGTAAATAGTTTTTTATTTGAAAATAAATTGTTTACAGTTATAAATAAGCAAATTTAGAAAACAATTTAGAAAACATATAAATTTTATCCGATCGAACCATAGTGGCATTAGTATGCAAAGTAATAAAAGCGTCCTTCTATACCGAGGGTAGAAATATTTTGTTTCAAAAGAAGCCTGGATTCCTGAAAGAGATTCAGGTATGAAAACCACCCCACCTGGGAAACCTCCGTCACAGCAGAACAAATGCACGAGCCTTAAGCTCCGTACTCTCTCTTACAAAGCTTTGAAGCCTCCAAACATAGTTGCGGGGAGGCGACAACTCTCTTGCGGTTGTTATACAATTGCAGGGATGAATTGAAATTTGCCTACCCCAACGAAAAAAAACGTTTTAGATATTAAAATATTTAGAAAATTTTTTCATTAAATTTTATTAGCTTAAAATAACCGAAAAACCGAGTAAAAAGTAACGTTTTTTTACATAGCTTATAGAAATAATCTTTCCTCAGTTCGTTAGATCGTTTCTATGAAAATAATGTGTTTTTTCTAGGGATTTTAAGAGAAAATGTATTAAAAAAATAACGGGATTTCCTTAGATTTATCGACCAAATCTTGCTATTTCAAAATGAAAAATTGTATTTTGTCTTAAAAAAAAAACATTGAAAAATCCTTAATATGTATTTATTAAAGCTAACAGATAGATATGTTTATTGAAAAAAACATATTTTTCCCGTGTCGAAATTTCTTCAATAACATTATGAGTCAACAAAAACACGCGTGTAATATAAAATGAAAGGGTGTTATAGAGGCTTAATGCAAAGTTACTCTAAGGTAATAGTTGACTCGTGTGTTTATTCCAAAAATACATTACGTCACATGAAATACGCGGTGTCACGCAACACAAAATTTAAATTTAAATATTAACGATTCCAAAAAATGGTACTAAAAATATTTTTATCTATACCTACAAGTTCTTGTAGATGTTATAGGTTGACTGTTTTTCAAAGAGAAAAGTATGTTTTTGTTGTTTTTTATGTTGAATCTTGTTTTAATATACGTGTATAAAATACATAATAATTATTTTACATAAATTCGTTTTGAAAAAAAAAACTTCATGGTCGAAGAATACACTCACATAACTATACAGGAGTACAGAGGTAAAAAAAAATATTGAAATAGATAAAGAAAAAAATGGAAGCTGGGTATTTTAACGGTTTATGACTCGTCGATGAAAATATATGTATGAGTTTCAAAAATTAAAGGAATGTGGTGGTAATTAGAGTAGAATAATGAATGTAACACGTGTATAATGTGATCACTTTAACTAGCCTATGGCAAGTCGTAAGCTCTGTAAATACCCAGATTTCCATCTTCATAATCATATTTGTTAAGATATTAAAATGTAACCAATATATTACACATTGGTTAGTTAAATTTTCGCTCTAATATCCAGCACTTTTGGGACACCTTATGTATGCAAATAAATACCTATCTGTATCTTGTTACGTATAATACACCTGTACAACACTGTTAGCTGTGCGAACTTTTCGCTCTAAAAGCTCGAATATTTATGTATTTAATAACAAAAGCAGAACACCGTCGTGACATGAAAAGCTTTAAATATTATTGAAAATCAGAATCTTCTTGTATACAAAGCTTAGAAATACATCCATTAGCAACGGGGAACCGAATTCGGTGATTTATTATACCTTATAAGGAATAATTGAAGTTCGCAGTATTTCCATGGAGCGTATGTTAGTACTAGCGATGATGTTAAGGTGGATTGATTATTAATTATACTATGAACGAATTACTTTTCTTTTTAAAATATAAAACAAAATGAAGTTATCGCAAACAAATATTGCTTTATTACTTCCAGAGATTTTTTCTATACGTCACTTCAAACTTGCAAGTGTATGAGTACTTGGATATTGTGCTTATGTATACATCTTACAAATAATAAAGTTTTATGATTGTTTTAATATACAGCTGAGATCAAAATTAGAGTACAAAATTATTATGAAATTATAAAATTATCACTCAAGTAAACTGATGTCGGGTCGTAAGTCATGTTTGTACCCAATTTCTTTCATATTCTCTTTCCATAAAAAAATATTTGTCTTTGTGAGACATATTAAATACAATAAAATAAAATAAAAATCAGAGTAAAGTATGTTTTTAATATACAAAATACTTTATTTTGTACCGCCCACCACCAATAAAACGGATCTTTTGATGTGAAAACCTTATAAAATATTTATAATATAAGGATTAGGGTCCACCTTAACCGACATATTCCAGCCGTAGCCTGAGTGAGAATTCAGGACTCTAAATTCAGGAAACAAAGTTGTAACAAGTTTCTGGAATATGTGTTTGTACCTTAAATTCTATTTGCCATCTTGAAAGGAGTTCTAACCAATACTTATTATTGGTTTAGCGTTAATTGTTTATTGTAAATCGGAAGTTTTAGAAGTAAACTCACGTTCAACTTTTGATTCAAACGAAGTCCTTAAAGAATACTCAATTATCACGACTAAACATAAAATTAATCAAAAACCTAATTTAATTCATGATCACGTATCTCCAATTCATTTATTTTGTATCTTGAAATGAAATATAATTAAGATATTTAAATCGGTTCACATAAAACGCGGCAAAATACATTTTATCGTTTTTTAGATATAATAAAGACCTGTGTGAACCACAGCTAATTCAGTTGAAAATTGAAACTTTAACCATATAATGTAAAAATGAGCTTATTCTATGCTTGTAAAGAGACTTTAAGAGATGATACCGCAAGAAAAAAAAGAATAGCTCACGTGTGACTTTATTATCATTTGAAGATTTTACGCTTTTTGCATTAGTAAAGGTGAATTGTTCATAAATAATTTCAAATGTAAGATGTAATCAACAAAGCATATTCATAATATCATTCAAAGTAGGTACTAAGTTTTCAAAAATCACCTTATAATTTTGAAAATCATGGTTTATGAGCAACCATGGAAGATTGATTTAAATAAAAATAAAAACGAAATGTCTATCTTAATCTGTATTTGTATCTAATAATTATTAATATAATGGCTTATGTATCACTACTAGGCAGTGTTAAAATTTTAATTGAATAACTAGATTTACTGTACAATTGACTTATGTTATATTGATTTATATAGTTAAACAAAAAGTTTGACGACGAAAAGCTATGCAGTTCCGTCGAGAATTAATAGTGCAAAATCCAAATTATATTGATGTTATGAAATATCTACCGCGCACATGGTCGATGTATTATAAATGTACTTTTAGGTTTTTTTTTCATCCAAAAACATAATTTTGTTTAAAACAAAATTTTGGGTGTGAAAAATTGTTGTTCACAAACTGGATCACTTTAAATACGTTTAATGTTACTATTTTACCCTAGGGCATTTCTAGGCTATTGATTAGTAAATGTTACACGGGTACAAAGTGATCACTTAATATGACCTTTCTATGACAGGTCGTAAGCTCTAGAAATACCTAGATCTCCATATTCTTATTCATCTATGTTGAGACGTCAAAATGGAAAAATGTTTAATTTGAAAAAATGGAAAATTCGTCAAAATGGAATAAAAATCCATATTAAGAAAATCGTTGGGGTAAATCTATTTTTCTCTGTGCCAAATTATCTCTGATATGCGTTATAGGAGATAAGCCGAGTTGAAGAGACAAGTGGAGGATAGAACCGGTGGGGATAGACTATGAAAGAAGCAAACCAATCACCGCACCGTAAAGATTGTAACACATTAAGAAGATTTTTTTTTAAATTTCGTTTAACTTCGAATTAAAAACCAACGTTTGGTGAGGAGTAATTTAAATGTGGAGATAGGCATTTTTCAAAACATAGAATTATGATTTCTGAAATCTTGAATGAAAGTTACCGTATTCAAATGGAAAATTAATTTGATTTTTTTAATACATTTTGTTTATTTATCCTTTTCGCTTTCGAGATATTTGCTTTTATCTCTGCAAATCGCCTTGAACTCTTAATTAACTTAAAATCAATGTAAATTCAAAAGTTGCGTAATTGAATTTGAAAGATTTACAGATTTCCGAAATAACACAATCTCATTAAATATTAAGTACTGAAACATTTGGCGTTTAGAAAATCTTAGTTTAAATTAATTACTGCTTTATTTAGGTATTTGTTTTCTTATTAAATTACAAGCAAAACGTAAAACATCGCTTAAAACTGCTTGAAAAATTTAGTAAAATTCAATGATTTATGAAAAAGATATTCTAATGAGAATACGAGTATTCAGTACATAATATTTTCTTCGTAGAAGAAAATATTATGTACTGAATACTTATAACTGAATACATTAGAACAATGAAATTGAATTGGTTTTTAAAAAAATATTTTCTCTTTGATTCTTTACTCTTATTTTTTTCTATCAATTCTCTGTTCTGGATTCGTTATAACCAATCTGCTTTCTCTTTTCAAAGGTTCTTTTAACGATAATGATATCCGGTCGTGTTTCATCTCTAGAAAATTTATGACATTTCCTGCCCTTGTTGGCAATTCTTATATTATTATACTTACTGATTTTTTTTAACCGTTGTCCTTTAATTATTATATTGAACAATGTGTATGTATATTGTTAACTTACTTTGTTTCATAGGCGTGTATTCGTGTACACATATTTTAAAGATTTTAGATAAATACTAGATTTTTTTAAAACGGATCATTGTTTTAAGTTTTGTTAGTAAGCAGTAGATATTCGATATTCTCATGCATTGATATACAAGTACTTGCAGTTTTTACTCCAATTGAGTATGGAGAATTAAAGATCATCAAATGTGGTTAAATACATGTCTACAAAAAAAACGAATGCATACAATTTAAAAATACTGATCGATAGAATAATTAAGTTTTTTAACGTTATTTTTGACATCTCAACATAGATAAAGAAAAATATGGAAGTCTGGGCATTTACAGGACTTACGACCGTCAAAGGCTGGTTTAAGTGATCACTTTACACACGTGTAACAGTCACCAATTCTACCCATGATTCAAAACCACACTACTCAAATTCCTGAAATTTCTAGATATAGTGATCAAACTCGTAACACATTATGCGCGAGTTCACTAGAGACATCGATGGTGGGATAAGTAAAGCTTTTAATAAGCAAAGACTCTTTCATTTGTATTTGAGGTTTGAATCCTGAATTGTATTCACATACTTGAGAAACGCGCGAAAACATCATTTAAAATTTTTATCTTAGCTTGTTATTTGATCGATTAATTTATTTAGAACATTTTGAATTTTACGTTTAATCCAAATTTGTAAAAAAGTATTAAGACACACTCGAAATGTTGTAAATAAGTTTTTTTTTAATTTCTGCTGGATGATGGGTGACAAATTCCCTGCTCTAATTCCATTGTGGATTGACAGAAGGGTAGTCCATGAATCTTAGTAAATACAAGCTGTGGCCATAATTGGAACGGACCCCTTTTCACAAGCTTTTTACACTAGGCACAAAAGCAATTAATTCCTTCACTCCTATTCAGATCACAATAAGAGCGATCCTCACAAGCCCGTGTCACTTTTTACTAGGACCCACGTCACTATTCGGACATTTGGGCAAGTTCGAAAGGGTTGTGCGTGGTTTATTATATTACCAAAGTCATGGTAATCTTTTAACTCTGTTACTCTCACCGAAAAAGTCGATTGGTCGACATTTTTTAATGAATATTTTGAGCACAATCATCAATTAAAGTATTACCAAAGTGAGCTTATCATTTCAGGATATTTTAATTAATATTTTTTAATAGAGGAAATGATTTGAGAGTTGTAAAGCTGTAATTGTTGTATTACAATATGATTCCCTATAATAACGTCATTGAGAAATTCTTGCATATTTTACCAACTTAAATATTTTAATTTCATACTATTTTCGTGAGCCTAAGTGGCTCATTATTTCAAATAGGTATCGAATTATAGCACAGTCGGTTCAAACCCAGAAACTCTGAATCAGAGTCCGCGACACTAATCACAGGATCACAACCGGACACAATTCATGAATTAATCCTCTTCTTGAAAAACAACTATCCCTTTTAAAGAATTTTATCAAGGTTTTACAAATAATCATTAATATATTTTGCTTTTTCACAACTTTATTCGTATTTAACTGTGGTCAAGTAAAAACAAATTTGATTGTATTCCGAACTTTACTAGCGAAAATAAAAATATCTTTATACCACAGTGATAATTTTTTTAATAGTTTGAACATATGTAATAACGTGTGTTTAATCTAATTTTAGCCATAAAAATATCCTATTGAACATACTGTGGAGTTTTTTGTAATGGAGTCTTGTAATTTACTGCTGCGATATTTTGTAATATTTAGTAAAACTATCTGCTTGACCCGATACACCCATAGTTTGGCTTAAGGCTCTTATTTGCCAGAAGGGTGCATCGAATAGGGAATTTACCATAGAACACCTAGACATACATAAATGTCTGGCTGTATACGTATATCAGGGATGAAACGGATAAATGTAGCGCCCAGTAGGTACTGGAGACTACCTCTCACGTAATGGCGCGTTGTAGGATCACGTCCACAACCCTTAACAGCTTCTGGACATATACTGTATAAATCAGCTGCGGTTTTGTGTTCTCCTGGCATTAATTTACAGTATACTCCACAACCCCTAAGAAAATTGGATCAATATAAACTAAAATTTTACCGTGTTTGAACAAAGTGGTAAAAAAGTTTGAATAAAATATTTTTTAGAATATTTTGATCATATTTAATTTAAAAAATTCGCACAAATACTGAAAACAATCCATAAAGTAGGTATTGTTATTAAAAAGTGAAATACATGTCTTAACAGATATGAAGTAGGTATCTTATGAAAAAAGAAAACCAAAAAAATACAAACATTTACAGGGTGACGACTTGCCATTGACTGGCTTAAGTGATCACTTTGCACACTTGTGCAACGTTTATTGATGTGATTATGATTAAGCATCCACACTAATTGATTGTTGTGATTTGAACAGACATATTCAATATCCAAACACCCATTTGCAAAAGAGTGGTTTATCTCCTTATTAGATTTTTTTCGTGTATTTAATATATTTTTATAATAATTTAAAATAAATATACAAATAATTGTGGTACTTGATACGTGGGATAACAATGGAGTGGAAGTCATAAAATGCATCGGAAATTCAAACCATTTTAAACCAATTGTGAAATAAAATTTGTCTCATATTAATTAATTTATTAATTTGAATCCTAAGTTGATGACGCAATGTATATATAATATTATATTAATTAATAACCATATCCGCTCTCTAGGTGGAGCATATGGAGTCCACAAACTGTCTCCAGGCTTTTCTGTCGGCTGCCAGCTCCCTTGCATCCTCCCAAGTCAGATCCGCGTCCCGAAGTTCTGACGAGAACTGCCGACGAATTGTCAGCAGTGGTCGTCCTGGGCGGCGCGAACCTGATGCCTTGTAAAAGAGGCAAGCTTGATTAAGGCTCTCAGGAGGCATGCGGAGAAATATTATATACATATTAAATAGTATTATATACATAAACAAAAACCAAATCTACGCGCCAAATGTATTTACCTAAATAATGGGTTCAGAAGGTGAAATAATTTTAAAAAATATTTCACAATATCACTAAGTAAATAGAACAATTATTGTCTCTTGTAATATTTTTGTGTTTGTGTATAAAATTTTCTAAAAATAATGTTTTCTTTGTTACAGGTAAGTTTTCATTAATTGCATTTCATCTACCTTCAGATATTGAAAAAAATTGGCTAAATGTAAGTACATTAGTGAGTCTATCCCATAGAAGTGTTAACAATGATTTTATATGTAACGAAAAACGGTCAAACATGTCATATCGCTCGTCTTCGATTTGTCATCGTGATACATTTTTTGTTTAATTTGCAACATAGGTATTGCACGTGTCTGACTAAATCTTAATTAATTGCACTAATAACGAAAAACAGAGTCAGAGTGGTATTCTAAGAATGGATGTGAAGCAAAGAGAAAATTTTAACAATGAATTATGTAAATAATGGAGTTTGCTATTTTTTACATATTATCTTTAGAAATAAATAATCAAAAAATAAAAATTTAATCAAACGTAATGCCAAAGTCTATTTTTTTTAAGTAAGCATCACAAATATATCTTAACTATTTATTTCTGTTGGAAATTTATCTTGTAGATGGGACCGTAATTAATAATAAATTTAATATTTTTATCATACACATAGCTGATTTACCTCGTTAAAAATAGTACCTACATTATTTTCCATGTAATATATCAAAAATTTACCACGTTTATAAATAAAAATTCTCTCCATAGTAAATTATAGCTCTATATTAATCTGTTTATTTTAGGCATCTTATCATTTTTCGAATCCTGTCAATGTTTGACAGATGTTCAATATTGGAGTACGTGTGTAGTATGTACGAGTAGCAGCCTATTTTAATAAGAGTTATTCATGTTTTTATGGTAATAAAAGTTCATAAACATGTCCAGAAAACATTAAACTGGATTATAACGGTAATAACCGAACTTGTAGGAAATTTACATCAATGTCTTCAACTCATGTTGCTGACCCGACCACTAAAGGGCAACATTTGCATTTGATGTTGCCAGACATAAGTAGACCATTATCTAGCTGTGTTGCTTATACGAAGAAAAATAATTTTATTCATATTTAAATATTTGCAATATTAAAAAAGTTCTTATCTAATATTTTTTAATTTTATATTTGGAAAATTTCCAAGGGATCCCTTATCCGTATTGATTGGTGCATAGGGCACTGCATAATTTTGACCCTGTTTTATCTTAATCGTTACGTACTTGAAGGCAAGGTCATCAATCCTGCGTTTCAGGTACCAGTCCAATGTAATATTATGTAAATATAAGAGTGCGAAATCACTTATATTAATTTCGACTCCCCAACTGGAAATCGAACCCAGGACCTCCAACGCTATGGTTAATAATAAAAATAATAATCTTGGATGATTTTTATAGTGCTATTGTCGTAAAATACTACCTCAAGGACACTTATACAGATATGGATTGTGATATGAAAATGATAATAAGAGATTTTTTTTTTAAAACGTTATCAATCGGTTGAGTCTAAAGAGGGGAATGTGGAGCCGGAAAATTTTGTACAATTAATTAAAGAGGTTCAATTACAGCTTAAAATATAAAAGAAGAAAAACATATATTTATAAAAGGCTATTACAGGATTAATTCCAACCCAATAAGTAATAATATTTCTCATATAATAATAACTGTTATTCCTCGTGTTCAACGTTTAGACAGGTTCATCCGCCTGTCCGAATTGCAATATCCATCAAAACCCAGTGGTCCAGTGATAATTTAGACAACACTGCTCCATACTTAATAATGTATAATACATAATATACTAAAGGTCCTGAAAAGTCCATACAATTCGAAGGATATCCGATTGTAGTATTACTACAATACATTGTCCTGCGTATTTTCCTTTCGGCTTAAAACGGGTTTCGTGAAAATTGAGTATTGTGCTTCTACTTATACGATTATGTATCCATGTTTTGATAACAAAAACAAAGGCAAATTCTGATTTAATGCTTAATACTTTATAAGGGTGATATTTCTAGCTCTTTTAAAAGTAATGTTACCTTAAGAGATAAATAAAAGAAATATAAATAAATAACTCTGAATTTTACTCGAAAGTTAATAATTTAAAAGACATACTTACTGTACATTACTACAGTTTTTTTTTAAATTACCTAACATCCAAGCGACTGAAATCTGGCTACGGTTTATGCAACACCGCTTAGCATGGCCCTAATAAGGCTTCAACCTTTTAAGTTTTAAAGCCTATACTTACTCGTGAGTAAACTTACTGTTTTTGTTTAAAAGTACTATAATTTCTTGTAATTCATGAGTGAAAAATTTAGGTAAAAACATTCGCTATCTCTCCAGATATGAATTTATACAGTTCAGTGATTCTAGGTTGGCAATAAAGTTTTTCAAATTTTGTATTAAGAAAGGGATTTGCATTCCTTACACCATTGCGATCATATAAGGTCTATTGTGACATCCCTCTGTATCATAGCTCACTCTCAAGACCTACGTGAGTCGTGTAGCTCACGACCTGTCTTGGTGGTAAGAGCTTCACGTTTTCGGAGTCCTCCAAGGATATGACTTCGTTTGCGAGCGAGTGCATCACAGTTATAGAGAATATGGATTGGTGTTTCGTTATATTCCATACAAAATTTGCAGACTGGGGAGTCACTTTCCCAATTTTCGACATGTTGCTCACTCCTTTCAACAACGCCATATATCGAAAATCGTCAATTTTCAGTTGTGCATGTTTTCGGAATGGTCAGAAAATTTACTATATCCCAGCAAAAGTGGCATATTTTTAACTTAACCCGCTACAAGGCAGAAAGTGTTATTTTTGAAGAATATGTTTTGTAAAACTATTTTTTTTTTAAATACTGAAAAATTTTCAAATGGACAGAAAACATTCAGGTTTTACCTAAAAAGATCTGTAGCACAGTAAAGAGTTCAATACGTGGCTTCACATTTATTTATAAAACATTGTATTATATTTTTAAACTTAAAAAAACGATCTCCTGAAAAATCATGTTTTTTTTAATATGATGTTGTTGAAAGGAGTGAGCGATGTGTGCAATGAAGTTACTTAGGTATATGATTTCAGTTCAATGATTTGACTTGTGAGTTTACATAGGATATGAGTTTATACAGGTTCATTTTCTTTCCACTTAGCTTTAAGTTCTCCGTCAGTGATTCCTATCATGGTCACCATTCATCCTAATCTAGAACCCCTTATAACATATGTTAGGTCA